>NC_091133.1:120210705-120530705 GCF_040183065.1 Periplaneta americana
GTTGCGCCATGAATTCTCATTGAGGGATTTAATCTGTCTCATAGCTGATGTCCAGCAATGTCAAATACAGAATCTACATAATTTTTTACGATCGTCGTAGTAAATTCTCTACCTGATTTTAGAAGGTATAACGGTAAAATATTTGAGGAGTGTTTGACATTGTAGTCAAGCTGAATGTACAGTACATATTAGCTATGAAGTATCATGTGCCCGTTGGAAGTTTCGTCTCACTCAATACAGCATGCAAATACCAGACGAGAGTAGATAATCAGGGTTTTCCATATATATTACTCTTCTTTGTTTCTAGCTGTTATGTGCAACATGTTTACTGAAATAAATTTTGAGATAGTATGTATAAACTGTGTCTCCACCAGATATAAAGTCAGGACATTTTATACTTTGATCCTCTCTGCATACACTTCGACTACAGAGAATTTAATGCGATCACACTAACAGCCTGTTTGCGTTTCAAGTTTATTTCATTCGAATGTACACAGCCACATTGCGCTTGTCAACAGCAGTTAGACACGACCATGTCCGAATGTACAGCGCTCTTTAATGGCAGTTCATAACCACAACGAGCTGGAAGTGTAACGTCACGGTCGCGTACTGCAACAATTATAAGCCCGGTTATAGAAAAATGTCGGTGTTGATTTACTCTAGTGCGTGAGAATTTTTCTTGACGTCTACCACTTCGTATTAGAAAACCTTCTCCTACATAATGTCAATTTCGTCTTTGTTTTCAACGACTTCACTTCGTTATTAAATTAATTATACAAAACAAAAGAAAATCAGAAATTCCCGTTTGTAGAAAGCTAGTGTTCGTGTGCAGTCACATTTAATACAAGAAATACAAAATTAATACACGGAAATGTGTATGAATATCATCGAAATGATAGCCGTCCAAATCTTGGATTTAAAATATCGGCATCCTAATCAATTCAAATGACCAAAAAAGAAAATGTGAATTAATGTTAAAAAAATACATAATGAAATTTTAAAAAAGAATATTATGCGACAAGATGTGGTAGATATCAAAACGATAAACATTTATTGAAAACAAGGCATACACGTGCGCTCCGCTGCACCCGTTAGAAATAAATATAAAGTAATTACATAATTAAAATAGGACATTTGATCCAGGGAACATTCGTGTTTGATAGAAGGATAAATCGTTTAATATGTTACTTAATTTAAATTGCATCCAAATAATTAAAATGCGATCATTTTGGTCCAGAGACACTCATTTGGTGCAATGACAATTCCTTTAACATGTTTCTTAATTTTTATTACATGCAACCATAGTTTAATGAAGATTGACATCATTTAGATTTAATGTGTATATTTTATTTTACTTGTTATAGGTTTCCATTGAATTATGGTAATAACTTAATTTTAACCCTTGTTTTCTACGTATTCAGTAGATGGCGCTTGGGCCACTATGGTTCTGAACCCTTCAAATAACTTAAATTATATTATATTATATTATATTATATTATATTATATTATATTATATTATATTATATTATATCAGAAGTTACTGTAATAACATTATAGCATTATGTCCATGTAGAGAAACTACACTTTCCAATGGTGAAATAATAATTAATTATACAAATCGGTTAATTTAGCTTCCGATATTCCTTCATGCAAACACAGAAACATTCTCTGTAGCCTATCTTTCATAGCTTTCGATTGTTGCTGTCCAAGGCCCCTTATAGACGAAGTCGTTTGTTTTTTAATTCATTACACGGCCTTAGATGGTAGTTATTTTAATTTTAAAACTCATTTATCTCATTAAATATCAGCCCTATCAAAATTTTTTAAGGAATAAAAGTTATCGCAAATTATTTTCAAAGAAACGTTTGTTATGTAACATTTTTCACAAAAATCAATAATAAGCGAGATATTTCGATTTATTTAATTCAGGCCCCCTTATAACCCCCCTTTTAAATAATGTATTTTGAATGCCATATAGCCTAAAATCTAAGTTACAATGAACTTAATTTATATTTCAATTTTCATCGAAATCCGTTCAGCCATTATCGCGTGAAAAGGTAACAAACATACAGACAGACATACAAACAAAAATTTCAAAAAAGCGATTTTCGGTTTCAGGGTGGTTAATTATATGTGTTAGGACCAATTATTTTTGGAAAATCGAAAATTACCAGAAAAATTTCGGCTACAGATTTATTATTATAGATTAATAATATACATTGAATATTATAAAGATGAATAGAGATGGTGATTGATGATGTTCAGTGAAGATTTTAAAATGGTTGATGCAATTGTCTGAAAAGTCTTATCAGGAACCTTTAATTTTCTGAGGATCTCCAATGTAAATTTGGGAATTGTTCCTCGCGCAGCAAACATAAGTCCAATGACATTCCAATCTCGAATATTATATTTATGACTGAGATCATCACAGCATGGAAGGTAAATAGCGCGTTTCTCTTCATGTACCTGCTTTGGTTGATCTTCATTAATGTCGAACCTTACAGTGGGGTCAAGAATGAGACCAGTTTTTTTTATCTCGGTCAATTATTATGATGTGAGCACGCCGTGTAGATCCTTCCGCAGAAAGACATTGAACTTCCTCATATACTTCGTATTCACCATATCCTCTTAATCTGTTAGCAATTATTGAGAGGACTGTGTTATGTCTGTCAAAAAAACTTGATACATAAAATCAACCTATAATTTGAACTGGTAATAGAAATTACGGGAAAACAGCTGATCGGATTTTAATGAATGACCCGTCATTTTGAAGCTTGGAATGCAAGGATTTTCAGAAAAATAGTAACTTTCAGTGAAGCGTTAGTTTTCCTACATAATTTTCTTATTTTCCAAAATCCAACTTTCGTCAGTTTTCAGAACTAATTGCATTTCAAAATAAAACAAAACACACTCTACAATAAACAATATTACACGAAGGCCATGACCTGTACGACTGCCAACAATTCGATCTTCTTTTGTATAATTTTTTAGAGCATCTCAAGACATACTAAAAATAATTTACAGATTTTAATCTCTGGTGTGTAACTATCTGACTGCAGCTGTGTAGTGGATATTAAAAACTACAAACCTTAAGAAGGTTTGATGGCATTATTACCATTAAAAATTGAATAATATTACAGTCACATTTTCGCCACGCCTGATCTAGACTATTGAAATACGCCAAAGCGATAAATTATTCTTTATTAGTTTTTCTATCGATATGGACAAACATCACGATCCTACTCGCTATAGTTATTGAATAAGAGATTGTTAAACATTTGAGAATTTTTTTTTCCTGAAAAAACTATTAACTTTCCACCAATAGAGATATTGTAGTTTTTTTTTGTTACATACATCAGCTATTCGCTCTGAAAATCTGAAAGGCTATTTGAGTTCCACCCTGTATTTATACCTATGTTAGAATTTTTATAAACTTCATCCCAGAAATAACCACTAAACGCATATTTTGCTTTTATAATGTTTATGCTCGACCATGCCGAAATGTAGTAATTATACACCTGGTAGCAGTCCTTTAATGCATGTCATTAAAGTACACCTACTCATTAAAGTTCAGGTGTTTTCAGCCAATGACAACTCAGCTTACAGGTGTTCAGCCAATAACGAGTCAGCTTTGTACCGTTATAAAACCGCAAGTATCGATTATTCTCGGATATGCAATCGAAAGAGAATTAGCGAAAAGTCACGGAGGCTGGAAATCCAATACTGTCGCAGAAGGTTATGTTCTGTTACTATAATAATTAGCGTTAATTGTAAATAATATTCAAATAAATTCAATTTGTCATCTCGTTTTTCGATGTCGAATTCAATAATCCAAGTTATGCCAAGTTTAACGGATTACACAAGGTCAATGACATTATTGTTCCTCGGAAAAAATCAATACTTTCGCGTCTGCGCACATCTCACAATTCACGACCTAGAACAAGGTCACTTCCGATCTTGTCAGTTACAAATAAAATGTATACATCTGAATACCGGTAATTTCAAGTTGGAAATATGGTCGAGCATAAAAAGTCGTATGAAACTCGCCTATAATGGTAATTAAGAAGCTCGTATGAAAATTATGAAACTCGCTTGCGCTCGTTTCATAAACATTCATACTCGCTTCTTAATTACTACCATTATAGGCTCGTTGCATAATGTACTATTATGTCAGTATCCATGGACCCCACGTCAGTAATGATTAGTCATTACTTAACGAAACTCGATGACGTTGTCTACTGTAAGAACGCGACCTGCTGATACATTGCTTCTGATACACGCATGATATGCATATCAGACGTATCAGCAGGCTACAGAAGATTTATTCTTTCCTCCCTTTGTGAAGCATGTGCCAAAAAGGTGAACAGCTTTCATGTGTAATGCGGATCACCTATAGACAGGCGAGGGTGGTCGCTGGTACACCTGCCCGTATTCAAAGTATCTGCCTCGGCCCCCACGCGCTCACGTGGCGTGATAACACTTCTTCTGTTCTATTCGTGGCCCGACAATTTGACTCCCCCAGCACGCCCCGCCCAGGGCACCCTTCAACAACCCGCTACCCAATAGTAATTAACTGGGGCCCCCCGGTCAGGTGAGCACGGAACTTAATATAGGAAATGGACCAAACCGACTGTTCCGCACTACTCGGCGAATAGACCGAGTCCAAGTAATGGCTTCTTGTAATCGGCGATATTTCTTCCTACCGACTGATCCCTTACGCGATCGAAAGTCATAATAGGGGGATAAACATTTACTGGATAGCTTAAAATCGAAGCGCAGATCACAAATATGGTCGCAGAAGCATGTGAAGTAGCAGTCATGAGTGCAGTGGCGGCTCCTGCGTATTTCTTAAGAGGAGGAAAGAAGTTAACAGCACGAAATGACACCTTCTTGAATGAAACATGCTACAAATTAGCCAACATGCATACATGTAAGACCAGGTAGTGCTGGGGTTGGCCTTCCCTTCTGTATAGCAATAATCTGTTCTTGTAAACTGAGTTTCCTCAATTTTCCATGAAATATAATGTTTTCACTTCCATTCATTGTTGAATAATTGCACAAATTAACAATTACAAGGAAATTCACAACTTCGCAGCATTTTTCGAGCACACTACAGCATCACACGTGTTGGAAAAGATTATAGCTACTAACACGTAATCGGAACCGTTTTTCGGAAATGGGAATGGGAAATAATCTGAGGAAAGCGAGAACACTGCACCCACCCACGTGGTCTGTGTTGCCACATGTACATTTTACAGGTTCAGTATCACATGCTTTGAAGAATATCAGTTCTTGTAAAGTCATACTACCATTTTACTACAATTATTGTTCAAAGTTGCCGGTGCCCAATTTTTTATGTTAAAAATAATGTAGTTTGGAGTACTTACTTAGTTTCATTTTCAAATATATTTGTACAAAACTGACAACTTGGCTGTTGCCCTGTATAGTACACAATGAACGGAAGTGAATTTCAGGGGGCCAAAAAGATCTATGATACTAACGTAGAACTACTTCCTCTTTGTTTTATATAAACACGACTTTAACTTTCAAATATCCATGAAAGTTTCAAACCATGAATAGTAGCCTATATAAAGAGCCATGAATAAAATTTTTTATTTATAATTAAAAAAAAAAGTTTATATGGTGTCTTTCATAGCGTTGCGTTCAAACTGTTTTATTGTGCCTCCTCCTTGTTGTGTTAGTCTGGTTGAATGCAAGATCGTTAGATGGCAGCGGTAGCGAGCTTGCTGCACGACCAGTCTGTTTCTATTTCCCGCCCATGCTCTGATTCAGAGGAGGATCTCCTCCCTCTCCGTTCATTTACTTGCTTTAAAACTCTGCTTCTTTCTCTGGCCGCTAGTGCGCTGTTGTCTATGTGTGTTAACTACAGTAAAGGAGGAATGGATTGACTTTCCTCCACACAAACAATCTCGCATCTTTCTCACAGTTTTTTAGCAGCACATGAGCGCGCATCATTTAAAACTCGATCAACCGAGGTTTTCTTATAGCTGTGAACTTAAAAATTATCGAATCTTCCTTGAATTTCAAGGCATATATTTTATTTGGTATTTACTTTCGAAAGAAGAAAAATGTGAGGAGGACGTTCCTCCCTTCCCTCCCCCGAGGAACCCCACTGCATGAGTGTGAATACCGCTGAAGGACGTGTTATTTAGAACAACTCACCTGGCTGAGAACCCGAGAAGAGTTATTCTACATCAAACGCCGGGAAAGCCTCATGTCATACGACGTGTTCTTTGTTTGCGTAAAGTTCCATCTTATTCCGGCGAACATTCAACGTTACGCAGAAAAATTTTGATGTTAGTTGGAAATGATAGTATGTAGAATTGATTTGATATGGACAACAAGAATAATTCGAACCAATAAATAACACACAGGAGCAAAAAAAAAAAAAAGAGAGAGAGAAAAATACACATATACAGACGTGGACAAATTATTAGAAAATTGGAGATTTTTATTATATATTTTTACAAAATATTATTCTTCAATTTAGACTACAGTTGACATCTCTGTGTATTTCCAAATTATTCGAAAAATTGAAGATTTGTGTTGTATATTTTTACAAAATTTGACTCTTCAATTTAGACTACAATGGATATTTTTGCAAATTTACAAATTATTAGCAAAAGTAAAGATTTTTTGTATATTTTTAAAAACTTCGACTCTTCAATTTGGACTACAGGTGACATTTTGGATATTTCCAAATTATTAGCAAAACTGAAGATTTTTATTATATATTTTTATAAAATTTGACTCTTCACTTTAGACTGCAGTTGGCATTTTTGCATATTTACAAATTATTAGCAAAATTGGAAACCAGTATATATTTTTTACAAAATTTGACTCTTCAATTTAGAACAGCCTACATTTGAAATTTTTGCATATTTCTATCTACTGTAATGATAGAAATATGTAAAATTGTCAACTGTAGTCTAAATTGGAAAGTCAAATTTTATAAATAGAATTATAATAAAAATCGTCAATTTTGTTAATAATTTGTCCACGTCTGTATATATATATAGGCCTAATTCGAACTAGTAATGGAAATTACGGGAAACCGGCTGAACGGATTTTAATGAATGACCCGTCATTTTGAAGTTGGGCATCCAAGGGTTTTCAGAAAAATAGTAACTTTCAGCGAAGCGTTAGTTTTCCTACATAATTTTCCTATTTTTCAAAATCCATCTTTCGTCAATTTTGAGAACTAATTATTGCATTTCCACGGCCGACTTGATGTGCATTTCAAATTAAAAAAAAAACACTACAATAAACAAGAGGGTATTACACGAAGGCCGTGACCTGCAGGATTGCTGACAATTTTAGAGTTCAAATTTAATTGATTATTAAAACTTCAGGACTTACACGTCCGATTTTGAGGTGTGTAATTTTCTGAGTACAGCTGTGTATTGGATATTAAAATCTACTAAACTTGAGGTGGTTTGATGACATTATTATCATTAGACATGAAATATTATTATAGTTAATGCCATGATGTGATTATTTTTCATTAATTATACATATTAATCCTATATTAAGGGGAGTTGGTCATTATCGCATGCAAAATAATGGTAAAAATAGCCTATCTTCAAGCAGTTCATAAATATAATACTATTTATCAGAGATCTATCATTTTTGTTAGCTATGTGTGTATACATATTACGCTATAAAATGAAAAAGAATGGTTACTCTAGAGTAAATCTCTATCCTTAAATTATTTTTTTTAATTAAGCACATTTCTTTTTATAAATTCACTACATGTCTGTGATTAGGTACACTCTATTCACTTATTATAGGACATATTGAATTGAAAATTTGACCACTTACTGCTAATAGATACTAAAACATATCCTACTAAAATTATTCATGTATCTGTAATATTATGGGCATAGGGCTTATAGTAATCTTCACCGTCAGTAAAATAAAAAAATGACGAAGATTAGTATAAGCTCTATGCTCATAATATTACAGATATTTTAATAATTTTAGTAGGGTATGTTTTAGTATCTATTAGCAGTAAGTGGCCAAAAATTTTAATTCAATGTGTGCTATGATAAGTGAATAGAGTGTACCTAATCACAGGTATGTAGTGAATTTATATAACAAATATGTTTAAATTAAAAAATTAATTTAAGGGTAAGATTTACACTAGATTAATCATTCCTCTTTCATTTTAAAGCTTAATGTGTATACATATATCACTAAAAAATGAAAGAGCTGTGATAAGTAGTATTACATTTATGACTGCTTGAAGATAGGCTATTTTTACCATTACTTTGCATGCGATAACGTCCAATTCCCCTTAATGATGTGAAAGTGAAACGTTTTGGGGTTATGTAATTAGATGTAAAGAATATCTTAAATTAGGTCTCGATATTTTCTATAATTTACTGAGTGGCGGCTACAAACCTTACGTAAGATATTACTGTTAATATAAATCAAATATTTTTGTAGTTATTAATCAAGTGGGGTTGGGTCTTTTTCATATACTTAATGGCGGTGTGGTGTAGATATTTATATGCGTCATTCTCTTCAGTATTGGCTCGAGAGAGCGCAAAAATTACAGTTCCTAAGGAAAGACCAAAAGGTATTAGTTACTGATAAAATAATTGGCCTACAAACCAACAATTCACAATAACCTGAAATAGCTATTGCTTTACTCCCACATGAAAAACCCTCTGATCGTCCTGACAGTGTTACTTGCGTTTTCGCGTTAAAACTAAAAAACTAAGGTGGATATGTTCGAGAAAAAGTATTTGGCATAAAAAAACTATTCAGAAGGAGTGTGTTTCATTATTATGGAAGCAAATAACTTCCATGTCTGGTATTCATTGAAAATAAATCTAAAAGATGTTTATTTGAACGTCTAATGAACTTAGTTTGCAGCATTTTCTGCACAAGCCACTAGTTTAATATAAATTGACAATCAGACAGAAGCCAGTGATATTCGATAAAAACATGAATATAGTCGACAGAAATAAAAGGTAAAAAAATACATTTGTTAATATTATATATCATGAATAATTTTATAAATTTCCTTTTTAAAAAGTTTCAATTTTAAAATATTTGAAATTTGGAAAATGGTTTGTAATTATTTTATTATAAAGTCTTGGGCCGAAACTAGCACCATGTTTAAGAGCTGCACTTGTATGACATTTAGGCTCAATTAATGGGAAAGTAGACTTTTGTCTTCGAGTACGATATTCGTGTCGATTATATTTATGTTTTATTTGATTTCTGTGGTAGTAAATTAGTAAACTATATTTATAAATTTCTTCAATAGTTATTACATTAAAATCTGTATAAATTAAATTTGTTGGGTAATCTATATTTTTGGTTAGACAAATTTTTATTAATCTTCTATGTAATAAAATTAATGGATTAAGTACAGATGATGCTACTCCACCCCAATTTATTATACCATATTGTATTCATGATTGTACCAAAGCTAAAAATATTATTCGCAATGCCTCGTTAGTAATAACATTTCGAAGTATTATGAATTTATAAATTGTCTTTCTTATACTTGTACACATGAAATCAATTTGTTCATCCCAACGTAAATGCTGGCCCATAATAATTCCTAAATATTTGACTTGTGTGGAAGGTGTTAGATGTGTGCAATTACAATAATTATTTGTTAATTCATTACATGAAATATTATGTATTACTAAGTGATAATTATTAATTATTAACCTTTCGTTGTTACAAAAAATGGAATCTAGGTAGTTTTATTAGTATTTAAGGACAGGAGATTGGAGTCAAGCCAGTATTTCACTACTTTGATTCCAATGCTAGCATTTAAATAAAGTGTTATCCCGAAGATAATATCTTGTCCTTTTGTAAAAGGGCTAAACTTTCCACAATAAAATTGACAATATTTTTTTCCAAAATACACATTTCTTTAACTGGAATATTCAATTCAATTTTATTATTAACAATAATATATCTCTTTTTGGTTTCAGTTAAAAATAAGGATAAATATTTATCTAAATATCAGGTCGAAACTGATTGCAATTAATTGCTTCTTATCTAAGATAGATTGAATAATCAATACTTTTTGAATGCAACCCAAATGTTATACTTAACTACTATCCTATGATGATCATTCTAATGATCCTTGATTTCATTCGTGATATAAACCAATTAATATACGTCCGAATGCAGTACATTGCAGTTGTTTCTGGTAAAGAGAGGGATGTTGGTCTTTGTGTCTATGTAAAGTCATATCTCAATTGTGTAGAAAATGCTAAAAAAAAATGCATAAACCTTCAATATCGCATAATATTTAGAAGTATTAGTATCAATGTAGTAAATTCTAGTTCCAAGCGTTAAATAACATATACAGTCCAATAGTCCTTACTAGAGATGAACAAAACTAACTGTCGCTCTCGCTCGCTGTGTTCGTTGCATTTGTCTTTCGAGTCTCGTCTCGTCATTCTCGTGCGCTTCGAGTCTCGCTCATCATTCTCGAAATAGCATTTGGTCGGCGTGGAAAGATTTCATAACTTTGAATGACATACATAATTGAAATAAATAACATTATAAATGTTTAAAAGAGACAAAAAGACAAAACAAAACAGTATCTTAGTTATCAAAATGTTCTAGTTGTATTATATGATATTACCTATGGTTATATAAATAGAAAAAAAAACAATCCTCAAATAAATTTGCATTTCTAAGAAACATAAAACATAACGTTAAAATCTTTTTACTTGGGATTGCACACTTGATATCAAACATATGAAGAGAAAATTCCTAGCCTTTTACTAAGGGCCTAGTTATTAAATAAAGACTGGGGAACGGATTATTATACACTGAAAGGTAGAGATGATGTTTCAAATACGCTGGTTGATTGTTTATACATGTATAACAGTTGCCAAAGTAGATAAAAGTTTAGTCAGTTGTAAACAACTGTGGCGATTCAAGGCTGCGTGACGTTCGGGACTTCGGGAGTGATCAATCTCGACGTCTCGAAACACTCACAAGCAGTCTTTACGTCAACGGCGCGACGTAGGCCTATATAACATTGTTGTGCGGGCGCTGTTAGTCTTCTTTCTCGATCGTTGTTCATCTCTAGTCCTTACCTATGTAAAGTATAATCTCGTTTTTGTGAAAGTGATAAAAAAAGTTTGTATAAATTCAGACTCCCATAAATTCTAGTTCCTTCCGATAAACACAAGTTGATCCTTATCTGTGTAAAGTTATATTAAATTATGGTTTATTTAACGACGCTCGCAACTACAGACGTTATATCAGCGTCGCCGGTGTGCCGGAATTTTGTCCCACAGGAGTTCTTTCACATGCCAGTAAATTTACTGACATGAGCCTGTCGCATTTAAACACGCTTAAATGCCATCGACCTGGGTCAGGATCGAACCCGCAACCTGGGGCACAGAAGATCAGCGCTATATCGGCTACGCTACCCAGGCCGACTGTATTAAAATTATATGTCATCTCATTTATTATGAAATGTTATAAAGTTCATATCGTCGGCAAAAAATGAAAACCTCTTATCTCACGAAAACAAAACTTTACAGCAGGAACAAAAAACTGTCTGTAGAGTTCATTTTTATATTTTTTAAACATAATTGACCAAATTAACTTTTAAATCAGAAACAGAAACAGTTGTTTTTACACTTTATACGGATGAGTTAAGAGATTATCTTCCGATTAACCCAAAAAAAGCATTTTTGAAAAAAATTGAGTAATAAATTCTAGTTCTTTCTGTTAAAGACAGAGATATTAGTCCTTGGCTATGTCAAGTTGTGTGTCATTTTAGTGAACAATGAGAGTTACGCTGTATACGTTAAGGGACTCAACAACGTGAACTGCTTCTGCTACTGGAGATAATAGAAAGAAAAATGGATTTCTAGAAAGGTGTATCTATAAAACCGCATTCTTCTCTAGAAAACCATAACAATGCTGACAAAGTTCATACACTTTCATAATCTCATGAAATGTTGCTACTAGTAGAACTTCTGACACATTAATCATTCCACAACTGAACTCTTGACTAAATATTATACGATATGCGGAATCATGGATTAGACGAAATTGAACCATTTCACTTTCAGATTAAATTTATCATTGCTTCCTGTTATCTGTGATCCTTTCCGGTAGCGAGTATCTTGCGTTCGTATCAATCTCCCGGAGATTATTTATGTTTTTATTAACAGTAATAGTTAAACTAAAAATGTTTAAATCTTGTTTTATATCTATTTTTTAATCCTTAGTCTCTTATTATCCAGAAGGGCCACATTTAACCCTTAACTTGGCAAAGCTTCATTTCTCACACTAGTTTATTAAACCTTGTCGGACCGTAAAGAAAACAACTATCGCAATGTCCATATGTCCATATGTTGTGCAATTTATTTATTTATTTATCGGTGCTTCCTCAAATTAGAGGCTGCCATTAGACAAAGCATACAAAACAATACAAGAACAAATAGATGATGAGAGCTAAAAGAGTAAGAAAAAAGGCAAACAAATACACAAACAAACAATGGCAGTTTACAGAAGAAAAAAAAAATTCAAGTAAAGAATCAATGAAAGCTAAGAAGGAAAAAGAAAAATGATAATGGTGCGTCAATTTTTTCCATACACTGAATTAGAGTCCATATAGGTGGTTCCGTAAAAGTTTGACTGACTCTCTAATTATGAGGAAGGCCAGTTCATTCAGGAAAGATTTGTGCCGTCCTAGGCTCTTACAGAATTGAGAAGAGAAGTTGGGTATCGTTCCTCTTGCTCCAAACATCAATCCCGTGACACTGATATCGTGAAGCTAGTATTTATCTTTATAATACGGGATGGTTGGAACGTAGATTGCTCGTTTCTCCTCATGTACGTCTTCAGGCTGTCCTTTATACTGTACGTTTCAAACCTGATGGTGGGGTCGATTATCATACCCTGAGACAGAGATTCGCTAATGGCGATTATGTCAATTCGTCTGTTACTGCCATTGCGAAATTTTAATTTCTCACCAATTTTTTTCCTCTTGTTCTATTAAAATTATAGCATATAGCCTATTAACCTGTTGTATCCTACAAGGTACATTGTCAATTTAAGGGTTAAGTCACTTTAGTCAGTCTTAAGAAGTAGCCTATATTTGAATTATACTTTCGCAAATATACATTAAGTTAGAATGACCATGATTCTACAACCTTCAAGGCTTGTGTTTCTACTTTATCTACTATTTAACTGTACATTTTAAATCAGAGAATAATTTTCGTACAGTAACTTTCGGAGGTAACGATAGTCACTTGTTTAGAAGTACGTTCCTCGAAATGCAATTCAGAGCTCGTGACAGACCTCATTGAGCCCAGACCAGTAAATGGTCAATATAGATATCAGATGGAATATACAGCATTTGCAACCGCAAAGACCTTCTCTTTTATGAAGTCATATTTCAGATTGTGTGTGGTCCCCACTCTAGAACTTCCGACCACAACTCCAAAACAGCTGACTGCACTCCTATAGCGGTTTGGTATCGAGATGTGTTCTGCTATCAGATAGGAATAAAATACTTTTCATTGTCCAGCTCATCTGATGCGTAATTGAATACTATCAAATTCGATATTCAGGTTTCACGCGGTACGTGCCTTCAGTGCTATTCATGATATCGTGTGTTTTGGAAATTACAAGAAACAAGTGTCAAAAATAAACATTTGTAAGTGTAAGATTCTTATGTGCGAAAACATACGACAAGAATGGAGCATTTTAAATTCAAGCGAAGAGATAAAAGAAGCGATATGGAATTTATTAAATTCCTTGAATTGCGTAAAATTTCTGTATTCTTGGTATTTGATTTTTAGGTAAAGTAAGAATTTATTTATGAATAAATAAACAAAGAGAGGAAAGAGGAATTATCAATTAAAAAGGTACAAGATGAGTAGTTTATTATATTATACAGGATGATTCACGAGGAGATACCACCACTTACGGAGCTTATTTCTGAAGATATTCTAAGCAAAAAATGTCATATAAACATGGGTCCTATTCTCAATATTCTCACAGTTACACTAATTTCAATTTGTTTAAATAATACCCTTTTTCTTTAGTTTTAAGGGTAAAATAACGTCACAAATAGACAATGAACTATTCAGGAGTATACTCTCTTTAATTGGCTAGTATTCTGAGGCTAAAAATGTGTTGTGAATTCCTTAGTTGCTTTGTACAGATATATATATTTTTTTTTACTAAAAACCACATTATTCTTTCACACTTACCAGAACAATTGTTATAGTTCACACGACGGCTAGCAACTTCATTCTTTACAGTTCAATTTTGCATCCTAATGTACGGTCTTAAAGAATGACGTGATCTGGAACAACTGTTGTGATAAATGTGTAAGAAAATGTAATTTTGTAGTTAAAAACTGGAAAAACATTCTGTACGAAGAAACTATGGAATTCACAACACATTTTTGGCTTCAGAATACTAGCGAATTAAAAAAATATACATACTTCTGAATACTTCATTCTCTAATTGTAACATTCTTTTATCCTTAAACTAAGGAGAAAGGAATTTTTAATAACTTCAAATTAATGTACCTCTGAAAATATTGAGAATAGAACCCCTGTTTATATGATGTTTTTTCTCAACATGTATTCGGGAATCTGCTCCGTAAGTGGCGGTCAATTACTCTGTACTGTATATATTATTATCATATGGTTTGTAAAAGTCAGTTCTGGTTGAGTGGAAGAGAAAGCCTGAAGATCTTTAACTCTACCAGATGAATAAATAAATAAATAAATAAATAAATAAATAAATAAATAAATAAATAAATAAGTAAGTAAATAAGTAAATATGTGAACAAACAAATAAATAAATAATTACATAAATAAATAAGAAAATAAATATATAGAGTGAGTGTGTAAGTAAATAGATAAATAAATAGATAAATAGATAAACAGATAAATAGATGAACAGATAAATACGTAAATAGATAGATAAATAGAAAAATAGGTAAATAACTAAAAAATAAATAAATAAATAAATAAATATGTAAGTAAATAAATTATTAAATAAATAAATGAATGAATGAGTAAGTAAGTAAATAAATAAATATATATATAGATTAATAGATAAATAAATAAAGAGATAAATAGACAGATAAATAGATAAAAAGATAAATACATAAATAGATAGATGTATAATAGAAAAATAAGTAAATAACTAATAGATAAATAAATACATAAATAAATAAGTATGTAAGTAAGGAAATAAATTATTAAATAAATAAATGAATGAATCAATGAATCAATGAATAAGTAAATAAATAAATAATTACATAAATAAATAAGAAAATAAATAAATAAGAAAATAAATAAGTATATAAGTAAATAAATTATAAAATAAATAGATGAATAAATGAATGAATGAGTATATAAGTAAATAAATAAATAAATAAATAAGTAAATAAATAAATACATAAATAAATAAGAAAAATAAATAGAGTAAGTAAATAAATAAATAGATAAATAGATTAATAGATAAATAAAGATATAAATAGATAAACAGATAAATACATAAATAGATAGATAAATAGAAAAATAAGTAAATAACTAAAAAATAAATAAATAAATAAGGAAATAAGTATGTAAGTAAGTAAATAAATTATTAAATAAATAAATGAATGAATGAATAATGAATGAATGAAAGAATGAGAATGTAAGTAAATAAATAAATAAGTTAATAAATAATTACATAAATAAATAAGAAAATAAATAAATAAATAGGATGATATTCACGTCCTTGCAAGGAGCCTTGGAACTCATTTTAGTCTTTCTGAGAGCGCCTAGTCCAAAATCCACTTGTCTCACTTTATACACAATATCACACTTACAGATTCAAGGGGTTACATACACCTTCCATCATTAAAATTCCATTATGAGGACGATAAGTTTTCCCAACAGTCTCGAGCGCACTCTATTCAATCACTAATTTTGATCTTTGATACCTATTTACTTATAAGCCTACTAAATTGAGTATTAATTCATTCATTAATTCATAGTTTTTTGTCCATGGGCAGGTCTTTGACTGCAAACACAGCATTCTCCAATTTTCCCTATTTCCCGCCTTCCTCTTGGGCTCCACATAACATATATCTTAATGTTGTCTATCATCTGATATTTTCTTCTGCCCCTATATTTTCTCCCGTTCACCATTCCTTCCAGCGCATCCTTCAGTAGTCAGTTTCTCCTTAGCCAGTGACCCAGCAATTTCTTTTTCTCTTTCTGATCAGGTGCAGTGTTATTCTTTCTTCACCCACTCTTTGTAATGCAGCTTTAATTCTTAATTTATCTGTCCATTTCACGTGTTCCATTGATCTCAATTTTATTGCACTTTATTAACTACGATAGTTATAGTATCTGAGTCAGATGACGAGGACAATGCCAGCGAAATGAGTTCATGTAACAGCGCAGAAAGTTACCCAGCATTTGCTCTTAATGCGTTGAGGGAAAATTCCGGGAAAAACCTCGACCAGGTAACTTGTATTCTTACCTATGGAAAAACTGCTTTGGGGCAACAGTGTTTTTTTGTAAATAGGCTCCTATTGCTTCAAAAAAGAGCCAAACGAATTTTATCAAATGCAGCTTTTAATGAGCATTGTAAACCATTATTTGTGAAAAACAAAATCATGGCTGTAATAAATTTATATATTCTAGAGTTAATTTTGTATGTTAAAGATAATCTTCCAACTTTAACATTAAGAAATGATTTTCATTCCTATGACACAAGACACGGAAATTATTTTAATACCGTAACATGTAGACTTGCTAAATCCCAAAAAAAACTTTTGTCAAATGTCATTGAAGGTTGCAAATAAATTTCCATCTCATATTTTTAATTTAAGCAGAGCTGCTCTCAAATTTTACACCTCTAGTTGGTTAATTTTAAATCCTTTTTATAACCTTGACGAATTTTTTTTATTATACAGGGACATCATTTTACTTTTACTAACATTTTTAATATTGACTTGGCTATACCTCTGGATCAACGCCGTTTGCTACCCCCTTCCACGACTGGAGTTCGATGATACTGGCGTAATATACAAACAAATCACTTTACTAGGTATAGGAGGGAAGAAAAGTAGTTCATCCATTTACGTAAACTAGGAAATATCGCGCTTTTGAGTTTGATCATTTTCATTAGGTTTTTATTTAATCAAAATACAGTACTGTATTAACAATGAGTGTTTTTACTCACGAACTGAGCTGCCCATGTGAACGTATTCATTATGTAGTGTATATTATACTGTCTACAGCACATTAGCGTACAATATAGAGAATGAAGTTAAATTGAAAAATAATCATAATATGGATATTTAAACACTTTTTTAAAATGATGGCCGTTCATTTCGATACAGGCTTCAGTTCTAATGTGCATATTATCGCACTATAGACTATTGTACCTAATCCCAATTACCAGTTTCGTCTTTCGTACTAGTCACTCATGTTGAAATAATTCTGTACCTACTCTATAAAAGAGTACCTTACGTACTGTAAATTCAGTCTTCACTTCTGCCCGATCCGCATAGATAAAATTACTCAGACATGCTATCTACTGTCCGTCAAAGTGGTTATGTAGCAGGGTCGTATAAAGGGGGAAAACCACGTGACAGTTAATTACTTAACGAGGCCCTTCTATTTAAGTTATTTTAAACAGTTTCATAATATTACGTAGACGTCAAATTCCTAAAAGAAATTAATGTTCTCAGAAAAGAGCTAAGACAGCCCAGCCTTTACAGAGGGGCGAGCAGAAGCGAGTGGGTGAAACTGGGGTGCGACGTAGGCAAACGGAAAACAGTACCTGTGCGAAAATATGATTCAATACTGAAAGCTCTTTCGTCACTGGAAAACGCAAGCATATTTCTGTAACGTACTATACTCACTCAGTACTGCTTACTATGACCGCATACGCGGCCTTGGTTCTGTGTGGAGAATGGTTGGAAGTTTACTAGTAGAGGGGGTTAGAGTGAAGTACATTAAAAAATTCAGTTACAATAAAAATTGAAGTAAAAATAAAATGATGTCCCTGTAGTATCTGAGTGAGATGAAATGCAAGCGAAATGGTCCAGCTCCGAAAGCTACCCAGCATTTGCTCTTAATGTGTTGAGGGAAAATTCTGGAAGAAACCTCGACCAGGTAACTTGTCTCAACCAGGATTTGAACACGATATACATATTTTCAAAAGCTTCTAGTCGTTTCTCTTCACTTCGTCGTAATGTCCATGTTTGGAATGACCAAAATCTATGAAGGTGGAACAAACCGAATTGGTTTATATCTTGAAATGGTATGATACGACGATATTGTAAAATGCGTCCATTGGCTTCAGTGTTTGTTCTTCGTAGTTTTTTTAATACTTCAACTATGTGGTAACAGTTTACAGTCAGTTCGATGCCACGCACTCTTTGGAAATGGAGACTCAATCCAGTCGATAATGTGACGAGCTTGAAGTAATAGTGGAATGGGGCGGCAGGGCAACCGAACAACTGGTATAATGCTTCCCGACATTCGCTTAGTCTACTATAAATCCGTCATAATGTGGCGAAGGTAAAAAATAAGAAAGAAAACATTCAATAGAAACTTCAAGTGCCGAGGATTATGAAGATTAAAAATTCAAACACATAATTTAGTATAACGCTACGAAAGAAAATCTTAAAAATTCCGTTTATCTAACCGCATAAAACCGGGCTCAGAAATGTTTAATCTCGTTTCTCTCATTAAGGTGCACAAATATGTCGTGCACCTTGAAACTCTCATTTCGGCTAATCCAAGAACTGCCACAGGCTCTCTCTCGACTGCTTTAATTAGTGGACTGTTGGAGCTCGTATATAACTTTAAAATTTGAAATATTCTCTCCAAATAGTTGAGTTAACAAAGAGATAAATTAGAGTTGTCACCTCGGTTTAATTGAGCAGGATTTCGGAATGTCAAGAAGTCTGAACATACAAGCATCGACGCTGCAGTCACTGTCCATCCCTGGACTTTATGTTGCCTAGCAACTCTGTTGTTACATCAAATGAATGAATTCATTGATTTTATTAATCATATAAGTTCATAACAATGAATTTTTCGTTTCATTTACTGTAGTCCAGAAATGTTTCACCAGCATTGTAGCTTAAGTTGTGGAACACGTCAAAAGTTCACAAAAATATACAATACATAGCAAGCAGAATAATTCAATTTACAAGCGTAAACGATATTCACCAATAGAGAAGGTGTGAGCATGTAGAAATTTGGTTAATTCAGTTCTGAACCTTTTCTATTGACCCTTTTTTAAACTTTAAGACCTAGATTTACGAACACTAAATAAAGTCCTGTTAAAATTAATTTCATGGTTACGCAAGAAATGTGTTGTACAAACTCGAAATAGAGCATTATCGGACGATATCTTCCGAATAAGCTATTCCATGCTTTCAGTCGCTGTTAAATTATTATCTAGAGAATAAATTATAAAAGGGCAGCAGCATTAGACATGAATCTCTGATACTGATTGTGAATTACTATTTAAACTATTTTTGAGAACGAGGACAAAATAAAATAAGGCTTAATATACCTGATGTATGCAATGAGTATGACAATGAAGAATTTCTGGCACACTTGTGTCATCTAAACCATACTTGTATCATCTAAATCACACTTGTGTCATCTATATCACACTTGTGTCATCTATATCACACTTGTGTCATTTAAATCACACTTGTATCATCTAAATAACACTTGTGTCATCTATATCACACTTGTATAATTTAAATCACACTTGTATCATCTAAATCACACTTGTGTTTTTAAATCACACTTGTATCATCTAAATAACACTTTTGTCATTAAATCACACTTGTGTCATCTATATCACACTTGTGTCATCTATATCACACTTGTATCATTTAAATCACACTTTTATCATCTGTATCACACTTGTGTCATCTATATCACACTTGTATCACCTAAATCACACTTGTGTCGTTTAAATCACACTTGTATCATCTAAATCACACTTGTATCGTTTAAATCACACTTGTATCATCTAAATAACATTTTTGTCATTAAATCACACTTGTATCATCTAAATCACACTTGTGTCATTTAAATCACACTTGTGTCATTTAAACCACACTTGTGTCATCTAAATCACACTTGTGTCATTTAAATCACACATTTGAATCATCTAAATCATACTTGTGTCATCTAAATCACACTTGTGTCATGTAAATCACACTTGTGCCATTTAAATCACACTTGTATCATCTAAATCACACTTGTGTCATCTAAATCACACTTGTGTCATCTAAATCACACTTGTGTCATCTAAATCACACTTGTGTCATCTAAATCACACTTGTGCCATTTAAATCACACTTGTATCATCTAAATCACACTTGTATCATCTAAATCACACTTGTGTCATTAAAATGACACTTGTATCATCTATATCACACTTGTGTCATCGAAATCACACTTGTGTCATCTAAATCACATTTCTGTAATCTAAATTACAGTTATATCATATAAATCACACTTGTATCGTCTAAATCACATTTCTAAATTTCTAAATTACAGATATATCATATAAATCACACTTGTATCGTCTAAATCACATTTCTGTAATCTAAATTGCAGTTATATCATATAAATCATACTTGTATCGTCTAAATCACATTTCTGTAATCTAAATTACAGTTATATCATATAAATCACACTTGTATCTTCTAAATCACACCTATATAATCTAAAGCACACCCTTATAATCTAAATCACACCTTGTAATCTAAAATTTAAAATCTCGATAATGTAAATTATAAACAATTTTAATAACAACCCCCTTTCACAAAATTCTGCGTACGCCATTGACTAGTACTGCTACTGTTACTAGTAATACAAAACCTCGCAGTGTATAGGGTGTCGTTACACATCCGATACAACAGTGAATAAGTTATTTATTCAACACCTTCTTTTATTTGTTTCCATGATTAACAGTAATTTCCAAGTGCTCAGAATTAACTTCGTTATCACATTTTTAAACAAGAACTTGACAAAAGTTCCTGAGAAATTCTTTGGTAAGAATATAAAAGACAAGCTAGAGCTGCGACTTAATTGAACATTTATATTCAATTCTTCATGGAGATCCGTCCAATCACGCGTACGGGCGGACAGACAGACATCAAAATTAATCGGTGTGTAGGCCTACATAAGCTTGAACTACACTCACATGTCTACTTCACGAAGATAAGGGATTCATTTGAGGTATTTGAGGTAACATTCAAAATAATGAAAATGTAAGTGCGGGAATTCTTGCCACAGACATCCAGCATTAAGAGAGACGAAATGTTTCAGATTACTATTACAATCCTCTTAGTGAGCCATTCTGCTTCTTCACAGCAGACATATTGATTAGTTACAAGGAATTTATACCTAAAAAAAATCCTTTTCAGCAAAAGAGAGGAGAGGGGGGAGAAAAAAAAACTTTATTATAGCCTGCCTGTCATCCTCTTTATGGAAGAAGGACTTTAACCTGTTCATCGTAGATTAAGGTTATTGTATATATACTTTTTTTGTAATTTCCTTTTTTCTAGTTTCTTTTCGAAGCAGCGACAAGGTCTGGCGAGAGTATCATGATGGACGTCGCACAGGGTCTTGGGACATGACGGCTAAAATAAAAAAATAAAAAAAAAAAAAGAGAGAACCATCTCCATGGAGATAGAGTGAGGAACAAAAGACTGCGATAGAGCGAACGAATGAAGGAAGAAAAGTGACTACTACCTACCTACCAACCAACCAACTTCCATGCCTAACTCCATGCATAATTTATAGAGGGAGCAGGCTCCATTTACATGCTAATTGATAATATCCAGCGAACTTCTCTCTCTCTCTCTCTCTCTCTCTTTCCTTGCGTTAGCTGCTGCATTTTGAAGAGGCATTACGAACAGAGATGGCTACAGGGTGGGCGAAGAGGGCTCCATGGCGTATAAACGAGGTTTTAAGACGAGGTCATTTTTCAATGTTTTATGGAAATTAATATTATTTAGAGTCCAGCACTGTTACCACTGCCGCTTGCAGCCTTTATATTAAAAGTTTTGGGAAATAAACAATGTGGGGCGATAATCTTGAGATATATAGACTTGTCGGGGGTTATTGAGACATAATTCCAATCATTTCGAGCCGAAGTAAAACACGATCAAATCCTCTTCTAACGTGAAGAGATCGGATTCGGATGTAGTTCCCACGATCCTCCTTCACGCTTCGTTGAACACACAAGCACGCACCGGATTTATAAAATACGTCATTACATATGGCGGCCAGTCGAACAAACATTTCTGCTTACAGCGTGTCGATAAATTTTCTAACGGCATGATTATGCCAAATTTAACTGAGGTTAAGTCCCACAGGTAGCTCGGTTCTGAAACGCGGGCTTTCCATTCCGAAAACTCAGCTTCCATTCATTCATTCATTCATTCATTCATTCATTCATTCATTCATTTACTTATTTACTTACTTACTTATTTATTCATTTATTTATTTATTTATTCATTTATTTCTTTACTTATTTACTTATTTATTATTTATTTATTTATTTATTTATTTATTTATTTATTTATTTCTTCCTTTTCTTTCTTTATTTCTTTCTTTCTTTATTTATTTAATTATTCATTTATTTACTTATTTATTTACTTATTTATTTATTTACTTATTTATTTATTTATTTACTTATTTATTTATTTATTTACTTACTTATTTACTTATTTATTTACTTATTTATTTACTTATTTATTTACTTATTTATTTACTTATTTACTTGTTTATTTACTTATTTATTTACTTATTTATTTACTTATTTCTTTATTTCTTTATTTCTTTCTTTCTTTCTTTCTTTCTTTCTTTCTTTATTACTTTATTTCTTTCTTTCTTTCTTTCTTTCTTTATTACTTTATTTCTTTCTTTATTACTTTATTTCTTTCTTTATTACTTTATTTCTTTATTTCTTTATTTCGTTATTTCTTTATTTCGTTATTTCTTTATTTCTTTCTTTTTTTCATTTCTTTATTTATTTCTTTATTTATTTCTTTATTTATTTATTTATTTCTTTCTTTATTTCTTTATTTCTTTACTTATTTAATTATTCATTTATTTACTTAGTTATTTATTTACTTATTTATTGACTTATTTACTTATTTATTTATTTACTTATTCATTTATTTACTTGGTTATTTATTTATTTATTTATTTACTTGGTTATTTATTTATTTATTTATTTATTTATTTCTATAACAGGGCAAAGCCCCAATTACAATAGACAGTACAGATTTGAATAGACACTACAGATTTGTTCCCTGAGTTGACATTTGTGTTGGACAGGACCTGAAGATCTGTGTTTCATTCGAAGTTATACAGTTTTCTTCAAAATTATAGTCAAATTTTTCGTTAAATTTATTCTCCAAGAACTTTAATTCAAATTAAATTGTATCAAATTCCTGTTTCTCACGGTCAAAATTTTAGTAAAGCCGAGTTAAGTTAAACGTTGAACACAACTTTTCCCAAACAGAGTAAGTCTTACTTTCGTCTAATATTGGATGAAACCAACCAATCAGCGAAACGGGTAAGCGAAAGCAGCGCTATCTAATGGTGTGCAGATTGTGAAGTTGAAACGTAAACATTGAAGATGTCTGACTCTAAGTGGAAAAGAGATGTTTTTTAGTATTTTTACTAGACAAATGACAGATTTAAATTGAGAAAACAGTACGAAATATTACTCACAGATGACAGGGCAAACAGACTGTAGTGTCAAATTCACTGCATAGATGGAAATAGTGTTTTTCAGAAAAATTGGATAAAAAATTTGACCGTAAGCAATGGACCAATTTCATTAAATATTTATCAAAACTTTCATCATATTTATTGCACAATAAATTTAAGGAAAAATTTGACCGTGAACAACAGGCATTACAGATTCAGTTCCACCAATAATATCTACATTAATATCACAATTGCTTCTAGTTTGCCGGTAACTTAATTGAGTTTAATGAATTTTTCTTGTCATAATTATGAGAAATAAATATATGACAAGAAATATGAGTTTAAAAGCGAAATTCAATTACCGGTTAAATCTATTTTACAGTCCACACTGTGGAGTAACGGTCAGCGCGTCTGGTCGCGAAACCAGGTGGCCCGGGTTCGATTCCCGGTCGGGACAAGTTACCTGGTTGAGGTTTTTTCCGGGGTTTTCCCTCAATCTAATATGAGCAAATGCTGGGTAACTTTCGGTGCTGGACCCCGGACTCATTTCACCGGCATTATCACCTTCACCTCATTCAGACGCTAAATAACCAAAGATGTTGATAAAGCGTCGTAAAATAACTTACTCAAAAAAATAAAATCTATTTTACACGTCTGAAATTCAGCTAGATCATCTTTATGCGAACGACTGGATCCTGCTGTAAGAATGCATTCAAATAGACAGATAGATAGGTAGATAGATAGATAGATAGATAGATAGATAGATAGATAGATAGATAGATAGATAGATAGATAGATAGATAGATAGATAGATAGATAGATAGATAGATAGATAGATAGATAGATAGATAGATAGATAGATAGATAGATAGATAGATAGATAGATAGATAGATAGATAGATAGATAGATAGATAGATAGATAGATAGATAGATAGATAGATAGATAGATAGATAGATAGATAGATAGATAGATAGATAGATAGATAGATAGATAGATAGATAGATAGATAGATAGATAGATAGATAGATAGATAGATATATGGATGGATGGATGGATGGATGGATGGATGGATGGATGGATGGACGGACGGACGGACGGACGGACGGACGGACGGACGGACGGACGGACGGACGGACGGACGGACAGACGGACAGACGGACAGACAGACAGACAGACAGACAGACAGACAGACAGACAGACAGACAGACAGACAGACAGACAGACAGACAGACAGACAGACAGACAGACAGACAGATAGACAGATAGATAGATAGATAGATAGATAGATAGATAGATAGATAGATAGATAGATAGATAGATAGATAGAACTTTATTGTCGATGGCATAATGTATGCATAGACATGGTCAAATATATACAATTACAATTTAATGTAAAATAAGTTAAATAAAAAAAAACATTATTCATTTCAAGGGCCCATGCGTGCATCCTGTAGGGACACAATTTTATTAATTTCGTTTTTATATAATTTCTTGTGAAATACATACCAGCTTCTGATAAATAATCTAAAATTAATTCGAGGTTATATCATAATACTTTATTGTGAAATAAGTTTTATTTGTTTATATTAAAAAAAAAATATTTTTCTTGTGAATTAATTTTCGGTAAAACTTCCTGTAGGACTACTCGCTTCTCCGCTGTCATCACCATTTACTTTTCTATTTCTCCAACCTCAAGCGGCAATTAGGTTTCTTTTTCCCCAATAGCACCCAATCTCACATGACATCGACTATTGCGGAATATTTCGCTTCTGCAGCAAACTATACTAGTTAATGTACAGATTGCTGGAAGTAAGATTTTGTGGGCGTATCTATAAACGATTCATTCAAGTTGTTTTTAGTGAGAGGAACAATATTTTCACTTACTTACTTACTTACTTACTTATAGCTTTTAAGGAACCCGAATGTTCATTGCCGTCCTCACGTAAGCCCGCCATCGGTCCCTATCCTGAGCAAGATTAATCCAGTCCCTACCATCATATCCCACCTCCCTCAAATCCATTTTTATATTATCCTCCCATCTATGTCTCGGCCTCCCCAAAGGTCTTATTCCCTCCGGCCTCCCAACTAACACTCTATATGCATTTCTGGATTCGCCCTTACGTGCTACATGCCCTGCCCATCTCAAAGGTCTGGAATAACTTTTTTCCCTATCTGAATTAAACCATTTTATTTTATTTTTTAATTTAATTCTCCTATTGAGCAGGTATTGAGGACCGTTTCTATGGGGATGAAATGGCTGAAGTGTGTGTGAAAATTGTAGGCCTACTTCTTTTGTTTTTCTCGAAGTTCTGAGAATACACTTTTCCATTGTTCATAATGTTATAAAAAGTGGGAATATTATAATCTTTAAAAATATATACATTGTTCCTGTGTGGTGGTCTGTTAATGTCCCTTTCTATTCTTGGTTGGTAAATCATCCCTGATTTTATTTTTCAGAGACATCGAAGCAAGTAGTGCCTTTACAGCTCTTTGCTGGCCGAAAGAGATTAAGTTCAATACAACTGACTTTATATTGAAGCATTTATTTCTAAACTTAATGGAAAAGTTGACGGCCATGTTTTCGTCAAGAAAGAACAAGGTAAACAACGGGTAGGCGATGACAGTAGAAAAGTAGAGACTGTATGTTGGTACTCATTAAGCTGTGTTTACTTATTTCGTGAATTTCACGGGGTGCTGCTTTCAGAATCTAACCGAACTAAATCAATTCTGGCAAAATCCATTTCTGGATGTCGAACTTTAAGGAATACACAAAAATTGTGATCATGCATAATTCATTTTACATTTATTTCACTCAAATAGTCTTTACTTTTATTGATTTTTTAAGTTTATAATACGGAAATAAATAAGGATATTTTTCATGCTCATTTCTTTCAATTTTACTCGCAGTAAAAATGAATGCCAACTCAGTGGCAGAAGTCAAATCATTGCGCATGCGCTATGAGATTGAAACCCTACCACATGTGCTTGGCTTCTGTAGAAAGGGAGAATTTCTTAGGATAAATCGCCACAATCTCATAGTAAAAAGTTCAGTTGTCAACTGCTTTATACAATGCAACAAGTTTGAAGTGCATGGAGAGATTCACTGTATTTCAAATGAAGATTTCATTAAGAAAGCGAACATAGTTGTAATCGACAGATAGAGAAAAAAAGAACGCATGATTGACCCAACTGTACGCTTTGAAAGAGGACGTACTCAAGTACAAGATGTAAATCTGGAGAAAAAAACAACATTACGATCCTTGTTGTGCAGACTTTTGAAACAAATATAACATCGATAGTTGGGAAATGATTGGGTTGCTTTTTGGAGCAAGAAAAGTAATTACAAGATTTTCAATTGATCTTTTCAACAGTTTCAGCCTACATAGTTTCCATCTCGAACACATCGAGCTGCAAATATTAAAATACTCCTTCTATGTAGAACATAACCATTTATATTTAGTGCGACCGTTAATGGAATACGGAACTACGTGTTGGGATCCCTATAGAATATATCAGATAAATTCCTTAGAAAGAATCCAGTATAGGGCAGCTAAATTTGTTAAAGGTAAAAGATAAGATGGGAACGATACGATAAAAGAACTTAAATGGGAAACTTTGGAAAACAGACGTAGGAAAACTAGAATAACATCATTGTATAGAGCACATCTAGGTCAGAAAGCATGGGTAGACATAACGGCTCGGTTAGAAAAGCCAACGTACTATGGTAGGAACGATCATGATTTTAAAATCAAATGTAGGGAACAGAAAACGGATGTAGGTAAATTCTCATTTTTAAATAGAACTATAAATGATTGGAATGACCTACCTGCAGCGGTCTTTGAGGGCTGTCCTTCCTTAAGGAGATTCAAGAATAATTTAAAGAGTTGTGTATAAAGTGAAAATTAAAATTAAGGTGACATTCAACATTTAATTTTTTAAGGTGGAATGTATTTATCTAGCCTGACGAGTTTACTTCCTTGGTTTGAATTGTAAATTATTTAAAAATAGCGTGTAAGAGGGCCTTAGACTAGAAATGTTTAGTTTAAATGTAGTTCTGTTTATAAGTATGCATAAGAATGCAATTATTTGACTTATTTGAACTGTTGTATCAGTGAAGCGAGGTGAGTCAGTGAAGTTATGGTTTTACAGTGCAGTGAACAGTTCCGATCAGTGATAATTTATAGCGTCAATGAAATGTGTTCTATAGTGTCAGTGAAATGTGTTACAGAGTGTCAGTGAAATGTGTGCTAAAGTGTCAGTGAAATGCGTCATAGTGCCACTACAGGGAATGAGATGAGAGTAAAGTGAAAGACTATTGAAACTTATGTAGGACCTATACATAATTATGTAGGTTGTGTTGTAAAATTAGGTGTTTTATTTTATGTTTTATTATTATTGTGTTAAATTGTATTGTGTATTCTTATTGTATTGTGTATAAAATTGTATATGTGTTGTAAATTGTATTATGTATTGTAAATTTTATTGTGTATTGCTGATCATTTTAACTGTGTATTGTTAATATTGTATATACCACTGCCACCGGGTACTTGCCCACTTGCAGTGTAAATAAATACATACATACATACATATTTTTAAAAATTAAAATGGAATAACTTCTTGAAAATGATAGCTGCCCATTCAAAATTTACATAAACAAAACAAACCCAGTTAATCCTACATAGATTCAGAGCGTCTCTGAATTGCATAGATATTCAATTTCGTTTAGTAATATGTTTCAGTAAATGTATCTTTATCTTAGCTCGAATGGGCCCCTCATTTTATTTATTTATTTATTTATTTATTTATTTATTTATTTATTTATTTATTTATTTATTTATGTCTATAACAGGGCAAAGCCCCAATTACAATAGACAGTACAGATTTGTTAAAAAAAACAGAGAATTGCATATAACATGAAAAAAAGAGATAAAACAGAAACAAATGCAAGATACAAGTGTAATTACCAGGGAACGGATTTATATGGACTAAAAATATATGAAATATGTAAATATATATGTAGTTATTTTTACCAAAATATGGAATTAAATATGGATTTTTACCAAAATATGGAATTAAATATGGACTTAAAATTATAAAAAAATGACTATGTACGTTAAATATTGGTACATTTTAATCAAACTAAACAAAAAATATAATGGACGTACCTTATCTTCCAATGTAGTTTCAACAAAACACAATTTTTATTGTCTGTTACCATAACAATAGGTTACAAACATTTCTTTCAAGTGCTGAAAAGTGAATCTTCTTCTATTGTCTCTGAGGATAGATTTATACTGACTAAAAGAGCGTTCGACGTCACAAGAAGTAACTGGTACATAATTCAATTTCACAATGTCTGCTGGGGATAAGTCCAAGTTAATCTTCACTGTTGATTCACCACTCATCACAGCAACAACCTTTTGTAGTTCTTCATATCCAGGGTTTTTTGAAAGTACAGTGTCCACCTTAGCTCTTACTGCATCTGCAACTTTACCTCTACCACGATTCAGTTGTTCCACAGTACTATTTATAATTTCAAAACTTTCAGATAGTGAAAGGTGCCTATTTTGGAGACTTTTGAGCGTTTTTATGATGCATGAAAATGTATGCTGAATGTGAGCTAAGTCATTCTTCACACTTATGTCACAGGTAACTGTTTTCGCAGTATCAATTGAGACTGCATCTTCAGAGTCCAATGCAAGGAGAACATTGTTAATAGAGTCTATATGTTCGGCATAATATTCAACTGCTTCTAGCCATGTACCCCATCTAGTTAAAATTGGCTTTGGTGGCAATGGAATTTCAGGGTACATTTCTTTCAACACGTTAACTCTACTGAGAGCTTTGAGAAATACTTTTTTCACTGATGAAATCAACAAATCTACTTTAGGGAAATTGTCTCTGACCACTTCTGCCACACGATGAAATGCATGCGCCACACAAGTAAAATGAGTCAATTTAGGATATACAACAGATAATGCTTGTCCAGCTTTGACCATATAAGGGGCAGCATCGCTAATAAAGAATAACACATTATCGTACATAATACCCTTTGGCCACAGGATACCCATAGCTTCGTTGAACAGTTTAACTATAGTTTTGTTATTGCACTTTTCTAGAACATCACAATGTAAAAGAATTCGTTCAGAATATTGTTCACTTAACAAACCGATAACTACATTACCAACAAGTCTACCTTCTTTGTCGGGAGTCTCATCAATGGAAACCCAAATTGAACTATCTTTAATTTCATCTCTTATCTTCTGTATTGTCTCATCGTAGATGGATGGAGCATACGTCTTCCTAAGTGTTGACTCATCCGGGATTGTATGTTGAGTATATTTTTCAAGGAATTCCCTGAAGACCTTATTCTTTAGTTTGTAGAGAGGAATATCAGCAGAGATGAGAGAACGGCACAGGTCGATGTTAAACTCAGATCTTACATTCGATGTTGTTGGTTGTGTTAAAAATAATTGTCTCTGCTTGGAATTTAGTTGTTTGTTGGCCTGATGTTTACTAGTTGTAATGTGTTGTTGCACCAGGAACTTTTAGTGTAGATAATACTGCACACTGACACAAATTACAAAATAATATTTTATTGTCAGTTGATAAACCATCTTCTTTAAATTCTGAAATGTAACTTGTTAGTTTTGATTTTAAATTGACTGAATGACGTACTTTTGGCATATTTACCGTCTTTATAGTATGATTTACAAAACTGAACCTATGTGTACTCTGACTGGCATTTAACTGTTGAGCTGCACAACTGAAGTCTGTTAAAAATTTTAAATTAAATTAATACAGTTTTGTAACTTACTTTCCCATTGTTGATAGGACTGCTAATTTTCAAATAACTCTGATGTTAAAGGGATTACTGAACATGTGTTTAAATCTCTATTGTTGAAATGTATTTTTAAAAGTTAATGGAATTTTGTTTTGTTTTATTGTTAAACCTAATATAATATGGACTGTTTTATATGAAATATGGAAAATATATGGAAATTAACGAAAATATGTACTAAACTCTAAAATATGGAAAAATATGGAAAATAAAAGTAGGATTTTTCAACCCTACACATTGTGAAACATAAAGATAATGCAAAATATAAATTATATTAGCTTTATAAATAAATATGTATTTACATATAAATCCTTTCCCTGGTAATTACAAATTAAAAATTAAAAATGAAAAAAAACAAACATACAAATAGCTAGATAAACTTACTACCTAAATAAAAGACACAGATATAGATATAAATGAAAAATACCAAATAAAAATAAATTAAACAGAGTTAAGCATAGATATCATAGCCAAAAATGTAAAATTGGCAAATTACAGAGTAAATATAACTCTATGTTAATAAATTCAGTATACAGTATTATATAGTAGGACTAATAGGCTTAATTTATTTATTTAAGAAATTCACCACTACAGAACACGTGTTCCAACCAGCATGATACCTGCCTACAACTACAACCAACATGCAACTAGAATCCAACACATCATGAAACCATTGCTGTATATAACTTTTTCTTGTACATATTGTACGATAGCGAGAAATCTAAATCCTGTTTATTTGATAGATGGTTGTAAGTTCGAAGCATTAATAAAAGTGGAGACATTTTATGGGATTGTGTTTTTGATGTCTGTAAATAAGAGAGAGGTCGCTTTCTCAAATTTGATTTACCAATATTGAAACTAATTACCTGTAGAAGATCGGGGTTGTCTATTAAACCATTTATGGTTTTGAACAAATACATTTTTTGTGCTCTTATCCTGCGACTACTGAGAGATGGTACATTAAATTCAACCAGCATGGATTCATAAGATTGGAATATGTTGTAACATGAATGTTTTTTCATATATAGCAGTTTTAGGATTTTATTCTGTACTCTCTCTAGAACGACCGAGTGCGAGTGATAGTGAGGGTTCCAAACTATAGATGCGTACTCTAATTCACTTCGTATTAAACTATTACTAGTGGCATGTGCAGCAAATGCTGCAAACTAAGTTCATTAGTCGTTCAAATAAACATTATTCAGATTTATTTTCAATGAAGAATACCAGACATTCGGAAAGTTATTTGCTTCCATAACAATGAAAGATACTCTCTCTCGAGCCAATACTGAAGAGAACTACGCATATAAATATCTACACCACACCGCCATTAAATATATGAAAAAGACCCAACCCCACTTGATTAATAATTATAAAAATATTTGATTTTTAATAATATTATTATCTTACGTAAGTTTTATAGCTTTCAGTAACATATACTATATAGCCGCCACTCAGTAAAACATAGAAATCAAAATCTAATTTAAGTTATTCTCTACATCTACTTACATACCCCAAAACGTTTCACTTTCATATCATCAATATAGCATTAATATGTATAATTAATGAAAAATAATCGCATCATAGCGTTAACTACAATAATATTTCATTTCTAATGGTAATAATGTCATCAAACCACCTCAAGTTTTGTAGTTTTTAATATCCAATACACAGCTGTACCCAGAAAATTACACACCACAGAATCGAACCTGTCAATTATTTTTAGTAAGTTAAGTTTTTAATAACCAATTTAATTTTAGCTCTAAATATGTCAGCATTCTTGCAGATCATGGCCTTCGTGTAATATTGTTTACTGTAGTGTGTGTTTTGTTTTATTCTGAAATGCAACACGGCCGACTTGATGCTCGCTTCGTTTCTCCTTTACAAAAAAGCGAAGGGAATATCAAGTCGACCGTGAATGCTATTAGCTAGTTCTCAAAACTGACGACAGATGGATTTTGGAAAATAGGAAAATTATGTTTAAAAATTGACATTTCACTGAAAACTACTATTTTTCCGAAAAACTTTGAGATCCAAGCTTCAAAATGAGGGGTCATTTATTAAAATCCGTCCAGCCGTTTTCCTGTAATTTCCATTACCAGTTCAAGTCATATGATATATTTTTAAGACAGTTTCAACATTCCTGAAATCGTTTGAGTTTCTGTAGATGAAACTTATGCCTGAACAAAATGTGATGGTTTCTAAAAGTAAAGGGTCTAGATCCTGTTTTTGTTTTTGTTTTTTTCGTTCATCCCTAGTAAAAATTATCTTAATTGTATATAAGCTGCCTTTAAATATATACTTCGTTATTGTTGTTATTAAATCCAAATGGTATTCCTGCTGTTCACTGACTTACAAACACAGGTAAACGAATAAACATATGTAGACATACACGGTACCGGTCATGAGGGACGACTCCCTGGTTCACTGAAGCGTGACCTGTTGACTTGCAACTACCTCTCCATACTAATCTATATGATCGATGTACACATAACTTGCATTCAAAACAACCAAACTCAGACTCCAGTAATCAGTACGTATGACAACTCCATTTTTAAAACTTCATAGCTCAGAATACAATGGAAATTTTATTGCTAAGAATGTAATATTTAACTTAAAGATAAGCAGAAAGTAGGAACAAAAGATCACAATTTAACATTATATGCTAGAACTTTTGTGATAGACTCCCATTACCATAAATATTATTATGCAGTACGATTTGATGACAATAACAACTCGTATCAGTAACATCTGACGCGAGATAGCTCGCACACACCTGAGTTTACCAAATGATTCCACACGTCGTCCACAGATGGCAGCACGAATACCGTTTCCACGTCAACTACAGCTCGATCAGCCATTACTGTGCAAGACAAACGAATGAACGTAGAAATGATGACAGCCCTCTATTGTAATAATTCAGCAGATCCAGCTATTTTCTTGGAAATGAAAATGTTGAGGTTACTCTAAAATCAATTAAACTACAATCCAGAGCAAGAAATACAGGAATAAAATAACAGAACAGAAACAGATTAAATAACGATAGACTTTCAGTTAAAGTAGGTGGTAAACATTCGTTATCAAATGATCGAAAAGAAAGTTAAATGTGGCAGAGAGCGTCCCTTCTGATCTGATCTGTAATAGGACTAATTAGAAATATTGACGGCAGATGTCTGTACGTACAGCTTTCACAGCACGATTTATGTAAACCAATCATTTGACGTTCAGAACATTGTGTGATGGAGGTATTTTATATTGTAAAAAACGATAGCCTACACGTCCTAAATGCTAGAATGTTTATAATAATTGCAGGAGTTATACTATATCATAAAAAATGATTGCCTACACGTTCTGAGTGTTATAATGTTTAAATAATTGGAGGAGTTATTCTAGATTATAAAAAAATAGCCTACACGTCCTGAGTGCTAAAATGTTTATAATAATTGGAGGAGTTATACTAGATTATAAAAAGCGATAGCCTACACGCCCTGAGTGCTAGAATGTTTATAGTAATTGGAGAAGTTATTCTAGATTATAAAAAACCATAGGCTATACATTCTGAGTGCTAGAATGTTTATAGTAATTGGAGGAGTTATTCTATATTACAGAAAACAACAGCCTACACTTCCTGTGTGCTACAATGCTTGTAATAATTGGAGAAGTTATTCTAGATTATAAAAAGCGATAGCCTACAAGTCCCGAATGTTAGAATGTTTAAATAATTGGAGAAGTTATTCTAGATTATAAAAAACGACAGCCTACACATTCTGAATTATAGAATTTTTATAATAATTGGAGGAGTTATTCTAGATTACAAAAAACGATAGCCTACACGTTCTGAGTGTTAGAATGTTTAAATAATTGGAGGAGTTATTCTAGGCTACAAAAAACGATAGCCTACACGTTCTGAGTGTTAGAATGTTTAAATAACTGGAGAAGTTATTCTAGGTTATAAAAAACGATAGCCTACACGTTTTGAGTGTTAGAATGTTTAAATAATTGGAGAAGTTATTCTAGGTTATAAAAAACGATAGCCTACACGTTCTGAGTGTTAGAATGTTTAAATAATTGGAGGAGTTATTCTAGGCTACAAAAAACGATAGCCTACACGTTCTGAGTGTTAGAATGTTTAAATAACTGGAGAAGTTATTCTAGGTTATAAAAAACGATAGCCTACACGTTTTGAGTGTTAGAATGTTTAAATAATTGGAGAAGTTATTCTAGGTTATAAAAAACGATAGCCTACACGTTTTGAGTGTTAGAATGTTTAAATAATTGGAGAAGTTATTCTAGGTTATAAAAAACGATAGCCTACACGTTCTGAGTGTTAGAATGTTTAAATAATTGGAGGAGTTATTCTAGGTTACAAAAAACGATACCCTACACGTTATGAGTGTTAGAATGTTTAAATAACTGGAGAAGTTATTCTAGGTTATAAAAAACGATAGCCTACACGTTTTGAGTGTTAGAATGTTTAAATAATTGGAGAAGTTATTCTAGGTTATAAAAAACGATAGCCTACACGTTTTGAGTGTTAGAATGTTTAAATAATTGGAGAAGTTATTCTAGGTTATAAAAAACGATAGCCTACACGTTCTGAGTGTTAGAATGTTTAAATAATTGGAGGAGTTATTCTAGGTTACAAAAAACGATACCCTACACGTTATGAGTGTTAGAATGTTTAAATAACTGGAGAAGTTATTCTAGGTTATAAAAAACGATAGCCTACACGTTTTGAGTGTTAGAATGTTTAAATAATTGGAGAAGTTATTCTAGGTTATAAAAAACGATAGCCTACACGTTTTGAGTGTTAGAATGTTTAAATAATTGGAGAAGTTATTCTAGGTTATAAAAAACGATAGCCTACACGTTCTGAGTGTTAGAATGTTTAAATAATTGGAGGAGTTATTCTAGGTTACAAAAAACGATACCCTACACGTTATGAGTGTTAGAATGTTTAAATAACTGGAGAAGTTATTCTAGGTTATAAAAAACGATAGCCTACACGTTTTGAGTGTTAGAATGTTTAAATAATTGGAGAAGTTATTCTAGGTTATAAAAAACGATAGCCTACACGTTTTGAGTGTTAGAATGTTTAAATAATTGGAGAAGTTATTCTAGGTTATAAAAAACGATAGCCTACACGTCCTCAGTGCTATTATGTTTGTAATAATTGGAGGAGTTATTCTATATTATAAAAAACCGATAGCCTACACGTCCTGAATGCTAAAATGTTTATAATAATTGGAGGAGTTATTGTGTATTATAAAAAAAGGTAGCCTACACGTTCTGAATGCTAGAATGTTTATAATAATTGGAGGAGTTATTCTATATAATAAAAAAACGATAGCCTACACGTCCTGAATGCTAAATTGTTTATAATAATTGGAGGAGTTATTCTATATTATAAAAACGATAGCGTACACGTTCTGAATGCTAGAATGTTTATAATAGTTTGAGGAGTTAGCCTATTCTAGATTATAAAAGCGATAGCTTACACGTTGCGAATATTAGAATGTTTATGATATTTTGAGTAGTTATTCTAGATTATGAAAGCAATATCCTACACGTTCTGAATGCTACAACATTTATAATATTTGAAGGAGTTATTCTAGATATAAAAATGAACAACAATGGTTAAAAATTGAACAATTTCAAAGAAAGATTTGTGCATTTTTGGCAGTAAATGGGGGCCATTTGAGTACATTTTGTGAACTGAAATCAACACGTGATAGAACACAACAATTCTAAATGTGGTTTTAATGGGGTTTTTTACTTCAAAATCCATGTACTGCATTACTATTGCAGTTGAATATCATGGTGTATAGCCCACAATGTGTCTTTTTAAAATTATAAATAAATAAATAATTATGATTTATTTAACAACGCTCGCAACTGCAGAGGTTATATCAGCGTCGCCGGTATGTCGGAATTTTGTCCCGCACGAGTTCTTTTACAGACCAGTAAATCTACTGATATGAGCCTGTCGCATTTAAGCACACCTAAATGCCGACGACCTGGGCCGGGATCGAATCCGCACTTGTTTCTATTGGCCTTTGTCCACAATTGTTTAACCCAAAGCCTCCTCAAATTGATGTACTGAGACATTAAAATTTTCCTTTATTCAGTACACATACATTTCCATCATAAGAAATGATTTTTACACAAGAATAGTTTATAAATTTCCAAAAAGTATGATTTTTTACGTGCTGAGACATGGAGAATCCAAAAAATGGAGAAATAAGTACATGGTGCTATTTAAAAAAAAAAAACAGACTCATTGGCACATCCTTCATAGGCTAAATGAAAAGCATAGTATTTGAAAATATGTTCAAAATATTCCTTCTTTGATACCCTACAACTTTTGTGTAAATAGTTTCTTCATGAAATTAGAAATAAGAAAGTTACGAGCATTGTTCCATACCTTTTACTCAACTTGTATAATAATAATAATAATAATAATAATAATAATAATAATAATAACTTACTGGCTTTTAAGGGACCCGGAGGTTCATTGCCGCCCTCACATAAGCCCGCCATTGGTCCCTATCCTGAGCAAGATTAAACCAGTCTATTATCATATCCCACCTCCCTCAAATCCATTTTAATATTATCTTCCCATCTACGTCTCGGCCTCCCTAAAGGTCTTTTTCCCTCCGGCCTCCCAACTAACACTCTATATGCATTTCTGGATTCGCCCATACGTGCTACATGCCCTGCCCATCTCAAACGTCTGGATTTAATGTTCCTAATACAATGCGTGCAGTTCTGTGTTGTGTAACTTTCTCCATTCTCTTGTAACTTCATCCCTCTTAGCCCCAAATATTTTCCTAAGCACCTTTTCCTCAAACACCCTTAATCTCTGTTCCTCTCTCAAAGTGAGAGTCCAAGTTTCACAACCATTAAGAACAACCGGTGATATAACTGTTTTACAAATTCTAACTTTCAGATTTTTTGACAGCAGACTGGATGGTAAAAATTTCTCAACCGAATAACAACACGCATTTCTCATATTTATTCTGTGTTTAATTTCCTCCCGAGTATCATTTATATTTGTTACTGTTACTCCAATATATTTGAACTTCTCCACCTCTTCAAAGGATAAATTTCCAATTTTTATATTTCCATTTCGTACAATATTCTCGTCACGAAACATAATCATATAGGCTACTTTGTCTTTTCGGGATTTACTTCCAAACCTATCTCTTTACTTGCTTCCAGTAAAATTCCCGTGTTTTCCCTAATCGTTTGTGGATTTTCTCCTAACATATTCACGTCATCCGCATAGACAAGCAGCTGATGTAACCCGTTCAATTCCAAACCCTCTCTGTTATCCTGGACTTTCCTAATGGCATACTCTAGAGCAAATAATAATAATAATAATAATAATAATAATAATAATAATAATAATAATAATAATGCACAGTCCATATCACACTTCAGAATCTCAGAGATGTCGAAATTTGCAATAATAATGCTGAGAATGCAATCCTAGTGGTCTTGAAAATCCATAATAATAAATAAAATTTATAATCTGATGAACCTTCGGCGTGAGTTACAACTTAACATTCATGTGTCACTTTATAACTTCACTCACAATGCACGTAACAGTTATTACAGAATAACCAAGCATGAAATAACAATTATATTATGCAGAGAGAGAGGCAGCTCGTCACGTTTTAATACGCAGCCATCTTTTCTAGAGTTATGCAATCTCGCTAGATTGGAAAACCCCCAATTAATATCCCCCAGGCCGTTGGACCCAGGAATCCCAGGCAGCGTGTTGCATACTTTGGCCGCTCTCTCCTAAACATTAATTAGACGTCAGGATAATTAATCCTCTGATCGATTAAATGTGATGTCAGGACTTTCAGATCAACATGCGTGGAACGTTGCACAGTTCAAAAGGAACTCTATTAATGAGTGCACAGAAATGTTTGGTCCCTCAAGATGGAAATGTCGAACTCCATATTTTAATTTGCTGGAGATTTTTATCTACGAACGTTGAACTGTTCAAATCCAGAAAACACAAGCAAGAAAATTTTTGAATTTCAAATGACAAGAATGTAGGTTCTCAATCATTGGATTTTTGGACGACAATGTGTGTGACGGTAAAAAATAAAAAGGTTTGGAAGATGGATGGAAGGGAGTAATAAAACTAAAGAGGGAGTGGAGGATAAGGATTCGATCTGTTCTCTCGCTCGCAAACACAAATGATGGAAAGAGGAGTCATCCGGAAGAAGATTCTAAGGAGAATGCAGAAAAAAGAAAAGAAGCTTCTATTGTGGAAGTGCTTCGAGCAGTAACATATATCAAAAGCAAGTGGATGTACAGTGCCACGGATAGCTTAGACTTTGGTCACATCGTCAGGAGATAAATTGTGATCCTGTGTACGAGATCTGGGCAGAAGATGACGAATTCCTTGAAATAACGAGAGTGGCTGCACAGAATAATAGCAGTCAAGAAAGATAATCTCTAACACAATTATTTGTCTAAGTTTTTATTATGCCTATGTTTCATATCTCTAAAAAAGAAAATTAATCATTGCTTACAATTATTATTAGAGTTCACAATAAATTCAAAATTCATAATAGACCTACTGCTGCTTGTGATAATAATAATAATAATAATAATAATAATAATAATAATAATAATAATAATAATTCTTCACCTGACATAATTAGGAACATTAAATCCAGACGTTTGAGATGGGCAGGGCATGTAGCACGTATGGGCGAATCCAGAAATGTATATAGAGTGTTAGTTGGGAGACCGGAGGGAAAAAGACCTTTAGGGAGGCCGAGACGTAGATGGGAGGATAATATTAAAATGGATTTGAGGGAGGTGGGGTATGATGATAGAGACTGGATTAATCTTGCACAGGATAGGGACCGCTGGCGGGCTTATGTGAGGGCGGCAATGAACCTTCGGGTTCCTTAAAAGCCATTTGTAAGTAAGTAAGTAATAATAATAATAATAATTAGGGCTAGGATTTTGATGACCTATAAATCATAAAAAAAATGTCCTAAAACCAATGCATTTATGACCTAAAATATTTAAAAAATGCCCTTAAAATGAACTAAAAATTGATCTTACATTCTAAAATTTGCTTAGTAGGAAAAGGAGTTTTGCGCTACTTAATATTTAGACTAGTAATTAAATTAAATTCTAGTACCAACATTTAAGTTTATTTAATTTTACATATTTTTTTCTAAGTAGTACACTTTAATTAATTATTTTACCTGATGCAGTTTCCATGTAGTCCACCACAAGGCCACTCTTATCCGGAATTAGCAAGTATAGAGGAGGCTATATGGAAGGGATGGTTGGACTGATCAATTACATGAATGTATGTATGTATGTATGTATGTATGTATGTATGTATGTATGTATGTATGTATGTATGTATGTATGTATGTATGTATGTATGTATGTATTTATTTATTCACACTGCAATGGGTATATACCCGGTGGAGTGTACTACGTTAAAAGGGCAATATTTGTGTAGAAAAACGATTAAAATATTATATAAAATAATGGTTATTACCTACCGGCGTAGCTCGGTCGGTTAAGGCGCTTGCCTGCCGATCCAGAGTTGCGCTTGGGCGCGGGTTCGATTCCCGCTTAGGCAGATTATCTGGTTGGGTTTTTTCCGAGGTTTTTCCCAACCGTAAGGCAAATGTCAGGTAATCTACCGCGAATCCTGTGCCTCATCTCGCAAAATATCATATCACTATCACCAACTTCATCGACGCTAAATAACCTCGTAATTGGTACAGCGTCGTTAAATAACCAAGTAAAAAAGGAAGGGTATTAATGGACAAAATATGTAGACAAAGGAAGTAAACAATACTTTATATATTAATAATGGGGATTTGTGGCCAAAATTAAATTAAAATGCCTAAAAAATATCCGAATAACACAAAAGATCCTCTTATGAGTTGAAACAGACAAAAAATGCAAAAAAAAAAAAGTGCCCTAACACATATGTCTTAAAACACTCAGTTTATCACATAACATATAAATACTAAAGCGGCTATGTTTCTGGCTTACTAGAAAAAAGATACAATTTCATCAAAAATCCTACCCCTAATAATAATATTGAACTGCCCTCCCCCATTGAGTGTAGCCCTTACGGACTCAGTATATCCTCAAAAAAGAAAAAAATAATATACATATGTAGAGTTCGCGGGAAAAACGATGAATGTCACAGTTTTCTTAAGGTTGATGTCATTATCTAATTCAATGGATCACTGCGAAGTTTAATGTTGTTCTTATGAAAAATGGTAAAAAGGAGAATTATCACCACGAATACAGTAATCCTTTCCTTTATGTTCTATAGAAACAGCACTACATCTTGCAGTTATAGACTCAATTATCATTATCTAATCCTTAACGGAAATGTGACATTCATCTTTTTTCCCCCAATACCCTTCATATGTAAACATAGATATTAAATTTTAAGAAGGGAAACAAAGAAAAGGATCTAACCCCACTGGATTTCTTTTTGTGGGGAGACGTGAAACGTCTTGTGTATGAGACACCAATCGATAAGGCAGAAGACTTAGTTGCTCGCGTTGTTGAAGCTGTACATGTTATTCGAGACAATGAGCGTTGCAGGCAGTTCATAGTACGAATGTACCAGGTGCAATGTCTTCAATGGACGGCAGTTTGAACGCCACCTCTAAAACGACAATTAGTCTTGTTCTTGATGGATTATACTAACACTTACGTACACAATAAACGGCGAATCTGTCAAAGTTTTGTCACTTAAGGGGAGAGGATGGTATTTTTTGGTGAAAAATGAGGAAATTTTCAAAAAAAATATATTTAAAATACTCTGTGATGTGTGGAATGCATAGCATAACATTTTGTGGGTATTTGTGCCCTTATCGGATGTTGAGTCGCCATTTTTAAACTTTCTGCGTTATGAACTTTTAAATCACTCGCCCACTTTTATTGTTGTTTCCGGTAAATTAAATTTTCAAAAATTTTTTTTGTTTAAAATACCCTTTGATATGTGTGGAATGAATTACGTAACATTTTTGTGGGTATTTGTGCCCTTATCGGATGTTGAGACGTCATTTTTAAACTTCCTGCGCAATGGATTTTTAATTCACACGCCCGCTTTTATCGGTTTCCAGTAACTTCATTTCTTTTGCTACATTTCCAGACAAAAATGGATATAATTTCTGAACTATTAAAGATACATGCATGAAATTTAGAACATACATTCTTTAGATTATTAGGAAACGTTTCTCTGTAACAGAAGTTTTTTTAATTGATTTCATTTTAAAAATACGTCCGTTTGTTTGCAAGAAAGGAACTCAGAAAATTGTTATTAAATTTTAATTGTTTATTTTACAAACGCAGGGACTAATATCACAATTCTGTTACAGACAGTTTGTAGAACATGCTTTTGCAAATACATTGCAAAAAACTGTTTGAATCTATCTTTAAAAACGGTTTAGATATATCGGTTTTAATACAAACCTGCATTGGGTTTTTTTTTTTTCAAATTTGGGCCCCCAAATAATTTTTTTTTCAAAATATTTTTATTTTGTTGAGTTGCCACAGCTATGAGCTCTCTACATACAAAAAATTAATATTTTACACCAAATAGGAAAAAAGTTAAAAAAAATACCATCCTCTCACCTTAAAAAAGACGTTTGTTTTTACCTCGTCTATTATCCCTGAAACGTTGTAAATGTTGTTTTTTAACACCCTGTATATACGACTCCTACGATCATGATTCGGAAAGAAATTAGGAGTTCAGAAGCAAGGAAAAAAATAAACAGGTAAAAACCTACAAATATGGTGCCTGGTTATAGTCTATGAAACTGCTCCTCGGTTGTCGAGAGTAGCAGACAATGAACAGTTCCAGACAAGTGTCGAACTCCGGACTCTCTTCGCGTTGCATATTCATAGTAAAGTGTGTCAGCAGATTAGCTCAATGAAGCGGTTAATTATCGCTTAAGTAATCGACGTTTAATTGATTATTATAGCCCGTATTATTATAACAATGGCACATGCTAATCACTGCAGCTCGCATTTCGTCCACAGCCATTGACACGCTCCGCGGGGTGCGATCCTGCCTTCCTTCGCGCGATCTTCGTTGTGGACGTCCATCCAGTGTGCCCAACTGTAGCGGAATTCCGCTACGTATAGCAGATTTTAAGGCTTGGGGAGTCGTAGTGGCTATAATCGAATAGGAATATCCTAAACTAGCACCAACAGATAGCGCACGTGTACTTTGAGGGATACGCTTTGCGTGTGCATTTGTTTTTCGGTATATAAACATTGAGGATATACTTAGGCCCAATTGCATAAAACTCCCTGACTAAAGAGCAACTTTGATCTAAGATCGAAAAGTAAACCGAGTTCAGACACTTCTTCTATTGTATAAAACTTTTCTGCGATCAAATTACCTTGGTTCAAAGGTAATCTAAGTTCACGTGAAAAGGATTTGGCAACATTGCATAAACAGGTGAAATACGTGATGCGCGGACCATGTTATACAGGTTTGTTCAGTGTTGCCAATCTAGCGACTTTAACTCTTTTTCAATAACAATTTCTTTTAACTTTTATATTGCTTAAATAGGGATTTAGTGACCTTTTTAGCACCCCATAGTGACAAAATTTAATCTTTCTTTGCTGATAATGAGAATCTAGCGACTTTCCAATTAGTTTTTGGCGACTTTCCGTACACTCTGTTGGAGACACTGGTTTGCTTTGTGCATTGTAAATAATGGCGGACAATAAGAAGGTTGGCCGTTCTCCACAAATTGTTATCATGTTATGATGTTTGATACTGCTAAACATAATAAAGCTTTATAAAACGACAATTTTCGTTTAGTAATACAGTTAATTGAAAATTAATGTACCTATCATATCCATTAATAATTAATGGTTGTTATAAACATAATATAATTATAGGTAATGTTATTTGATACTGCTGAACACGATAGAGCCTTATAAAATATAAGAATGTTTGTGTATTAAGGCAAGAAATTGAAAGAAATATATATATATATATATATATATATATATATATATATGTACCTAATATATCTATTAATATTAATAATAATGGATATTTTATTTGCACAATCTGTCACTCGTATATTTCAAACAGAAAAGAAATAACTGAACTTGGATCATCTAACTTAATCGGAGAAATTTCTTCAGTCAAAGTTGACTTTAGTTTGAGATAAATTAATCTCAGATTAGACTTTATACAACACAAAATTCCAAGTTCAGCTGAAACAAGGATCAATTTAACCTCTGATCTAATATTAAATGGTTTATACAATCGGGCCGTAGTGTATTAGTATATTAAATACTCTTAAAAACAACTAAAAATGACAAATTTTTGTTATGTTCCTATATGTAAAATCCAGGGCAAGCTTTTTGTCTTCAGTCAGGTTCCGAAATATTCTGAATATATGCTTTAAACCTTAAAAAATATAAGTAATTAAATTGGGCCTCGAAAATGCTAGCTATTAAATAAAAGTAACTACTTCAAGTAAGGAATTGTTGACTATAGTTTCATTTTGGAAGAGGAAAAAGAAAAATTAATAAAAACATATGCAATCTCGACAGCGAGCTATGTTAGCTTGGATTATATGCAGTAGTTGTAGGGGTCTCCGAATTTTACGCCTGCAGTAAACTCTCGATAAACTGGGATGTTTATTATCCAGGACGATCTGTAGTGAAATCCATTTCGTGAATAATGTTTTTAATTTACTGTACCCTAATTATTAAAATCATGTTTTAAACTTCAAATTTGCAAAATCATCCCACACAGTATTCAAAACTGCATGTCCTTAACCTACAAAACGCACTACTAATCTTGATGCTACTGCGATCATATTAGCCTATATCATCATATTAAAAATTGCATTTGATCTTTCTGCAACTACAGAACTAATACAAGGAATTCAATCTCGATAGTCTCTTCCCTATAAAAAAAAACACATTGGTGGCTGCATGTCCTGTTTTTAATGTACGGCTCTTAAATACTAATGATTAAAGAGGACAATATTCACCTTCGACATAGTTCTTTTTTTTTTTTTTGTGCATCTCGTTCTCAAAGTTCTCGTTTAGATTCATCAACATTCAATTTACTCGTATCTATATTCTGCATACTGCAGATTTCCACACCCATCTCGGGGAATCGCTCAATATTATACAGGTTTACGTTAAATTATGGGGTAAGAAAATATTGAATTATATTAAATTATACTAGTTTATACAAAGTAACTGTAAATATAATTTTGACACGCACAGAAAACCAAGTGGGAAAACGTAATCAATTGTAGCATATGACATAACATAGCCCTACAACATGTTGCGCCGCATGGAACGCTCCTGCCATCTAGCGGTAAAACTTCGCATAAGATATCCCTATTGTACCAGAATTTCTAAAAAAAAAAAAAAAAAAATCATGTTCTAAGTTTTAATTTTATTTCCTCTCAAACCCGCAATATTATAGATTTTCTACAAATAATATTAATATTGCGTTTCGCCGAGTTAACTCTGTAGTAGGACGTCTGCCTCCAGATTAGCCGGCCCGTTTCAATTCCCGGCGGGGTCAAAGATTTTCGTGCAAATTTTCTACCTCAAGACTAGGAGAGATGGCGGTGCACAACTTCTGATCACTAGACCAGTGATTTTGAACCTTTCGACACTTGCGGACCGGTAAAAGTCAGCAGAAATGTTGGGGGCCGGAAAAATAGAAAAACATATCTATTTTTAAAAATTACAAATTGAACATTTATTTCTTAAATAAAACGATATTTAAAATTACAAATTGAAGAGTCACACCAGCATTGTAATTTGGAGTTTGAAAGTTTACACTCACACATCCATTTATCCTGTTTCTCTGGAAATTATTCTTATGGATGCAATGAGACTTTTGCAGGTGTTTATTTACCAAACTCTTGTCGATTCTTGGATTTAAAGAGGATACTGTAAGACGGAGGGCTGCATCAACATCCATTCGGTTCCTGTATTTTGTCTTAATTCCGCAGACAGCAGAAAAAATAGTTTCACATAAATATGTTGTTAAAAAAAGTCACTAGTAATTCCATGCTTTTCTGTTGAGATTGGGACATTCTTCACATGCTGATAATCAAAACTGATTGAGTGACTTGTTTTTTAATCTGGAGTTAAGAGTTACATCAGATGAAAGTTCAGCAAAAATTTCTTTCTCCTGAAGAGTGACTCTATGGCAGTCCACGTGAAAGGATCACTAATCCAAATATTCCCTTGCCGAGGATCGTCTTCATGACCCTTAGGATATTAGTGATTGAATTTCCTTAATTCTCTAACAAATGAATGTAGGCTCTATTACTTAAAACCACCTTACTTACTTACTGGCTTTTAAGGAACCCGGAACTTCATTGCCGCCCTCACATAAGCCCGCCATTGGTCCCTATCCTGAGCAACATTAATCCAGTCTCTACCACGATATCCCACCTCCCTCAAATCCATTTTAATATTATCTTCCCACCTACGTCTCGGCCTCTCCAAAGGTATTTTTCCCTCTGGCCTCCCAACTAACACTCTATATGCATTTCTGGATTCGCCCATACGTGCTACATGCCCTGCCCATCTCAAACGTCTGGATTTAATGTTCCTAATTATGTCAGGTGAAGGATACAATACGTGCAGCTCTGCGTTGTGTAACTTTCTCCATTCTCCTGTAACTTCATCCCTCTTAGTCTCAAATATTTTCCTAAGAACCTTATTCTCAAAAACCCTCAATCTCTGTTCCTCTCTCAAAGTGAGAGTCCAAGTTTTACAGCCATAGAGAACAACCGGTAATATAACTGTTTTATAAATTCTAACTTTCAGATTTGTTGACAGCAGACTGGATGATAAAAGCTTCTCAACCGAATAATAACAGGCACTTCCCATATTTATTCTGCGTTTAATTTCCTCCCGAATATCATTTATATTTGTTACTGTTGCTCCAATTTTTTCTTTTCTTTTGTCGTGCCGGAGAATCAGTTCCATTCCGAGGCTTATTGTTAGGTTTCGTAACAAGCTGTTTTTTACGGTGATGGGTTGTTAGCCCTTCGCCCAACCCCCAAGCTGGAGGACCACCCCTTATCGGCTGTCCACGACTGCTTGTTCAATATATTCGCAGCTACCTTCCATATCTGGAGGCCGTCTCCTCTATCCGCAGCCTGAGGACGCGCCTTGCCGTGGTGATAGAGACCCTCAATACATGGACTTAAAACCACCACTATAAATAATATCAATCAATGTCAATTAATTTTTAAATGATGCAAATTAGTGATCGACGTCCTTTCAAAACAAATGGATTTAAATATACAAACAATTTCTTTCAATATCAATATGTGTGTGTATCCAGTTACTACTGAGCTACGTAAAATATATATTTTTATTTTTATAAAACAAAAACTACAAATGAGATTTTTTTATTTTTTGAAAGGGCATCAGTAAATTGGCGTAAATTTTAGGAAAATAACAAAAAAATTATATTAAGAGGATTTTAAAAAATAATTATATGTATTTTTTTTTTCTGTATGATTTGAGGCTATCTCGGCGTTGGTTCGCTAATATGTTTTCGCGGGATATCAGCCGAGTTAAGATTTTGGAATGCTCCAAGCTTTCGACTGCTATCTCTGCAGCCATCTTCAGGGAAGTGATGCATAAAAAACATAAAATACTGTTTGACCACACCAAGGTCATTAACAAATCAAGCCACTACTGGGATCGTACAATCAAGGAGGCCATAGAGATCAAGCTGGAGAAAAACAACTTTAACAGAGACAGTGGACTCCAGCTCAGTCAGGCATGGACACCGGCCTTGGACCAACTTAGGCCCTCTTACAATCAAGGTCATGAAGATCACGGACCGAGGACGGCAACCGATTCCAACCGGCGGAACAGGGCTCGCCGCCCGCCAAACTTCACACAGGAATCCCGGGAGGGGCGGAGCTTACGAGAGATGACAATTCCCAGCCCCGGATTGGCCGATCCGCCAACCAATCCCGTTTCACCTGAGACAGCCTAACATCTATATTACCTTTCGACTTTCTGTTCGGACACGGACCTGCACTCATATCCCCATGAATCTCCCTAATTAACAATTACATCTCTCCCCCCTCTTCGCAATTGAGCCATCATATAGCCAAATGGCTGGTCTCGAAATTGAGACAAATCAACAAGGCTCATGACCTCCTACATAATAGCCAAATTGGCTAGTCTCTTATATGAGACAACTCATCCTGCCTAAGGTATTCCGTGGTTTTCCTCAGGCGTAAGACAAATGTCGGGATGAGCCCTATAAGAAATGGGCCACGGACCTATATGCCCTTCCCCATATATACTCCACCTTTATTATAAATTATGTATGCCCTAGTTCAGATAATATTAATAGTCTATTAAACATACGAGGTTACTCAATAAGTCGCAAATTGAAAGGACAGGGACCTCTCAAATTGCAGCTTAGATTTCACGGCTCTTCTTCCGACGGCCTTCACCTGCTTTGTCATCGAACAACAGATGACGGCGTCTTGCCATCCTAACGGCAAACACCAGCCAACTCCTCCTCGCCCCGTTCCGTGATCAATTGATCAATCTCAGCCCCCCTCGCGTATGTGGTACCTAAGAGGTTACGTCCAATTTCGGCTTCCCCTTCAAAATTTTCTAGAGCTCCTTCAGGGGAGCAGCGTAACCCGGAGTGAGACTAGTGGCCAACAGGCTTGGAGCTCACATATTTAGTTTTGTACAGCCCCCAACCCCTTGCAAGGACGCGTTTTGCGTACCTTTTAAATTTTCCTCCCAATTCCCCTTCGATTTTTCGATTTTTCGACTGTTCGGACATCACTTCCCTGAAGATGGCTGCAGAGATAGCAGTCGAAAGCTTGGAGCATTCCAAAATCTTAACTCGGCTGATATCCCGCGAAAACATATTAGCGATTTTTTTTTTCTGTTTCTTAATAAGTTAATCTACGTATATCTTGAGAAGAATTTGTAATGAATTAATGATTTACTTTATACAATTTTGAGGGTTCTGTAGCGGATTCTATTTTTCAATAGTTGGGCACACTGCGTTCATCTCTCCTATCAATTATATCGCAATTGCAGAGAGAGAGAGAGATGTCAGGTTTGCGGCACATGCTGTAGAGGACTCAAAAATGTCCAGCAACAGAAAACTGAGCTAGGCCAGCAGATACAAGGTTATAAATGGTACTACTGCTGAAGGGAGGAAAAACTCTATGGAAGAGACATAGATACTCGAGCGACGAAGATAGAAATAGTCTTAATTTCTTAAAGAATCAGTGAGATATATAGCCGTGGAAGGGGGGAAAGACTGCGGTGGGACGGGGGTGGGGAAGATTCTTCTCAATGTGCTGATTGTTATCAACCGGAGTCAGAGCTGGCAAGGAGAAGAGAAGCAGCCATTCTGGATCTGGCTGAGTGGACCAGTAATAAATCTCGAGGGTCCTTAACGTCTGTCCGTCCGTCGTCTGCCGTATTGTGTTCAGGGGTGAACATAACTTTGTCAATATTTGAACCCATGACCTAATCCATTACACATTAAATTATGATAAATAATGCTATAATAATAATAATAATAATAATAATAATAATAATAATAATAATAATAATAATAATAATAATTTATTTATTTATTTAATGTGCTGTACAACAGCCAGTGGCCAATTACAGTTCAGCACAAATATAACAAAAACATAAAACAAAAATAATTATTACACATAAATATAATTACAATTACAATAATGACGATGAATGGATAACTAAGAATACTATGAGACAATGTTAATTGAGTATAATGCCTAAAAGAATACATAAATGATAAATCGTTGCCAAGAGCAAACAAAGTCTATACATTGAAGGGATCGAATTCGCAGCCATGCATGTTGGCATTTTTAATGCATCTGGAGACTGGTAAAAGAAATTTCAAATTTCTAATATAGAAAAGTTTGTGGGCTCTCATATCTTTTGTTGGAATACGTAAGGTAATATTGTTTAAGAAAGAGTCACAGGATATATCACCTTTGAGGACTTTACAAAAGAACAGATAATCTAGCTCATGGCGTCTAGCATATAGATTTTGACAATTAAAATATTCACATTTTCTCTCAAAACTATACCCGGAATTAATGGGCAGAAATCTGAATGAACATAAGGATATAAATTTTCTTTGTATATTTTCTAATTTAGCCGAGTCCGTAGTTGTAATCGAGTTCCAAACTACAGATGCATATTCGAGTTTCGATCGCACCAATGTATAGTATAGCATTAAAAGAGAATCGGGCGTGGAAAAAGAATAAGTTATTGACCGTATTATTCCTAGCATTCTGATTGCGTGATTGTAAATGTAATCAACGTGACTATGAAAATACAATTTACTGTCAAAGAATATTCCCAAATCTTTTACGCAATCCGTTCTGTTAATTAGTACATTATTTAGATAATAATTAAATTTCAGTGAATAAGTTTTTCTAGAAGAGGTTATTACATTAGTTTTGGATACGTTAATTTTCATACCATTGTCTTCCGACCATTTAGCGACTGAATTAATGTCACATTGAAGTGATTGACAGTCAGTACTACTTTTGATTGTACGAAAAAATTTTAAACCGTCTGCAAATAATAAACAGTCAGAACTCATTCTTTTACATATATCATCTATGAATATAATAAATAGGAGAGGTCCTAAAGTAGATCCCTGCGGGACTCCGCAATTTATATTATAAGAATAAGAGTGTATATTAAACAGTCTTACACATGAAACTCTATTACTTAAATAATTTTCGAACCACTTTACGTAGCTTACAGAAAGGCCAATATTTCCTAACTTATGAAGAAGGATATAGTGCGGAACTACATCAAAAGCTTTGCTGAAATCAAAATATATTGAATCAGTTTGTCCCTGCGTTTCAATTATTGGTACAATTTGATTTAGATATGTGACCAGGTTAGTGACAGTGGATTTAGTTTTAGTAAATCCATGTTGTGAAGAATTGAGCTTGTTTTTCACATAAAACGATATATGTCTGTGAATAATGGTTTCAAAAATTTTTGAAAAGTTATTTAGGATCGAGATAGGTCTGTAGTTTCTGACATCATTTCTTTTTCCGTTTTTAAATATAGGAATAATTGCAGCTTGTTTCCATAGTGAGGGAAATTCACCATTTTTCAAACTAATATTAAATATGTGGGCTAAAAGAGGAATAAATATATTAGAGCATCCTTTAATTATAAAATTTGGAATACCGTCAGTGCCAGTTGTTTTTGTTGGTTTAAGTTTTTTAATTGCTTTACGAACGTCATCATGTGTTACTTTAGGTATAGGTAATGAGTCTGTTATATTCGTAATAATGTTTTCATATGTATGTCTGTGTTTAGTCTGAACAGATTTGAAGTGATCAGCAAATGCATTGACAATGTCTAATTGATCTGTGATGTGTTTATCGTTAAGAATTAATTCAGAGGGATAATTATCTGTCTTCCGAAATGATTCAACATATTTCCAAAACTTTTTTGGTAATAATAATAATAATAATAATAATAATAATAATAATAATAATAATAATAATAATAATAATAATAATAATAATAATTGACGGGTTAGGTTCAAGAAAGGCACTTCTCTCAACTGCAAATTTTGAGAAAATTGATGTTGAAAATTCAAACCGTAATAATGTGATCTATGCACGCCTTTACATTTTGGGCACTCCTGACCTCTATGATCACAGTATTGAACTACAACTTGGTGATCATATGCATAACAGATCAGAGGACACAATAAAGCCTTTTACTCAAAAAAAGGGCACATCCTCTAAAATGCCCTTCTTGCACCCAGTCCCTCAATTAGGCTCCGTATTCTAGCTACCCAAAGACTGAAGTTAAAGACACATTGGGTATATAGTACGCCGAGCACAGGTAATGCAACGGATAAGGATATAAACAAACAGGTCGTCGCTGCGTGTTCGTGGAGTTCAGTCAACTGCCGACATTCTGAAGCTATACTAGTGAACACATGCTTGAGCCGTGATGTTCATTTTCGTCGTGATCTTTGCAGTGAATAATAACGTGCATTCGTAAGTTACTGAACTTTAACATATGCGGATGTCACTTGAAATGATTTTATACTGCAAGAAATTCTTTCAATGGCACAAGACGTTATTCGTGCGTAATGTAGTACAAGATATTTCTATTGTCTGATATTTTTTCGTGTTTCATTAGGATATTGCATGTCGCCCATCACTGAAACCCTACTAATGTTCTATGTATTTTTCTAGAATTTTTTAAAAATGTATGGGCCTATTATTCAATTTATTAATTGGGATGTTGGTACTGATCAAATAGTAGGCTGCAGAAATCCATGTTTAACACAATGAAGATCACTGCTCTTACTAGTCGTATTATTTAAATAACTACAGCTTTGTGGCTGATTGAAGGTTCATTGCGGAGGTAAAATGCCTTAGGTAAGACGCCCAAGCGTGTAATATTGCAGGGAATAGTTGAGGATATTTGAACTAATATTTTCACCATTCTAGAGGAAGAGGGCAGAGGATGCGTAACTATTTTATATAAGAACTCTATGGATGATTACTAGTCACGAATGCTTTGTTGATTCAGTTTCATTTTTATTAAAACAGTTGCATTCCACTTAAATTATCAAGATATATTAAACAATCTCTGATACGTGGCTATCCATAATCTCATACAGCAGAAGTTATAACATAACCTAAATAATATAAACAAGGTTAATGATAGAAAAGTTTTAATTAAGGATGATGAAATAAACACGAATCATTTTAAGAGGTACTATTATTATTGAAAGTACAATATTGCTAAATAAAGGAACAAAGGCTAGGGAGGTGATGAAAATTGTAGGATAAGCAGCCATTGGTTGAAACGCGTCGTTCCGTACCGTTTTATTGGTCAAAAGTAGTATTTTTATTTTAGTAGGTTATTAACGACACTTTCCATGTATGGTGGGTCCCTATCACCACGGCATGGCGCGTCCTCAGGTTGCGGATAGAGGAGACGGCCTCCAGATATGGAGGGTAGCTGCGAATATATTGAATAAGCAGTCGTGGACAGCCGATAAGGGGTGGTCCTCCAGCTTGGGGGTTGGGCGAAGGGCTAACAACCCATCACCGTAAAAAACAGCTTGTTACGAATTCCTACAGTAAGCCTCGGAATAGGACTGATTCTCTGGCACGACCACAGCAAAGGAATAAGGTTTTGAGATTTGGCACTTGGAACGTAATTAGTCTTTATAGAACAGGAGGGGTAACATTAGTAGCAAAAGAACTAGCTAGATATAGAATAGACTTTGTGGGAGTACAAGAGGTTAGGTTAGATGGGAATGGCATATCACAAATAGGAGATTACTTGTTGTATTATGGGGAAGGAAACAATAATCACCAATTAGGAACAGGATTCTTTGTACATAAAAGAATAAAATCAGCAGTAAAAAAGGTCGAATTTATCAGTGACAGGTTATCATATTTAGTACTTAAGGGTAGATGGTGCGACATCATAGTTATAAATGCTCACGCCCCTACAGAAGAGAAAGACGACTATATAAAGGATAGCTTCTATGAGGAATTGGAACATACTTTTGATCAGTTCCCTAGATATCATATGAAAATTTTATTGGGGGATTTCAACGCTAAAGTAGGACGGGAGGATATTTTTAGACCAACTATTGGAAAAGAGAGCCTACATTTAATTAGTAGTGACAATGGAGTTAGATTAGTCAACTTTGCCACATCGAAAAATTTGATTGTCAAAAGTACAACATTCCCCCATAAGGATATACATAAATATTGTGAATTTTATTAGTTACAACAATGTAATTTATTCGTCACAACAATAATTCTTTTCTACAATTCACCTTAAACGCTCTCGTCAACAATTGGATCTTCACTCAGCACAGTATTCGTTATAGTACTCCACCGACGACAATGACAATTTACTTGGACTATTACGCACAACAATGAACTGTTAATCTTAACTAATATTTACAAAGCACTATTTACAAATCAGAACTACCAGTTCTCAGTTCACAGTTCTTCTATCTCAGTCACTCGAGTTCACAGTATCTCGAACCACAGACCTTCAGAGACAGTTCACTGTACTCGAACTCGGGTCCCTCCAACTGCGGTCCACTGCACTCGAACTCAGGTCCCTCCAACTGCGGTCCACTGCACTCGAACTCAGGCCTTCGGATGCTGACGCAGATGCGGACGCACACTCGAGTCGAACTCCGGCTGGCTTGCTTGCTCTGGCTTTCTCACTGACTGAATAACTGAAAACTCTGAAAACTCTGTCTAGTTCGCTGGCGCCTGCTCTTTTATAGCAAAATCATAGTTGCGAGAACCTTCTACAGGTGTGTAGAGAATTATCTCAATATCTCTACATCGACAGACTTCTGGAATAATCGGGAAGGTCGTTCCACATCCACTGCGTAGCAGCTGCGCGCGCAGACTCGTCGCGTGACGTAATACACCCTCTCTCTCTTCTCTCCACCGCGCGACGTCACTCAATGTTCCGTGGAGCCCGTGCGATCTGCTTTCTTGCGGGACGCTGGTCGTGAGTTCGATTCTCACGTCGCTGTCACAATATACTTGGACTTCTCCAGATGGATTGACACACAACCAAATAGATCAAATCTTGATAGATAAACGGAGACATACTAGTATAGTAGATATTCGAACTTTCAGGGGTGCAGACTAATTCTGACCATTATTTGGTGATTGGAGAATTAAGAGAAAGATTATCAGTAGCCAAGCGAGTAGAGCAACAAGTTAATATTACTAAATTCAATATTTTGAAATTAAAGGACGAGGAAGCTAAGCAAAATTATCAGGTCGAAATTTCGAATAGGTTTGCCACTTTAGAAAGTTCCGACGAAGTTGAGAAAGAATTAGATGTTAATAACGTGTGGGAAAATATCAGAGATAGTATCAAAATTGCAGCTGAGCAGAGCATAGGTTATTATGAAACTAAGAAAAAGAAACCTTGGTTTGATGAAGATTGTTGCATGGTAGTAGAAAGAAGGAAACAGGCAAAATTGAAATTCTTAGAGGATCCAGTTGAGGAGAAGAGAGATAATTATTTCAATGAAAGACGGGAAGCAAGTCGTACACTTAGGAATAAAAAGAGAAGTTACTTGAAGGAAAAACTGAATGAGGTAGAAACAAATAGTAAGAATAAAAACATTCGAGATTTATATAAGGGTATAAAGGAATTTAAGAACGGATATCAGCCAAGGGTAAACGTGATCAAGGATGAGAATGGTGACTTGCTTGCAGACTCTCCATCAATCCTAAACAGATGGAAAAACTATTTTGCGCAACTACTAAATGTACATAGGCCAAATAGAAATGATCGGGACGAAATTGAAATACAAACTGCTGAGCCATTTATACCCGAACCCACGCTTTCAGAAGTCGAAATTGCGATAGAAAATCTGAAAAAGTACAAGTCTCCAGGTATCGATCAAATTCCAGCAGAATTAATACAAGAGGGTGGAAGTGCATTATATAGCGAAATTTATAAACTTGTACTTGCTATTTGGGAAAAGGAAATTGTACCAGAACAATGGAAGGAGTCCATAATTGTACCTATTTTTAAAAAGGGGGACAAAACCAACTGTGGTAACTTTCGAGGAATATCACTTTTGTTGACGTCGTACAAAATTTTGTCCAATATTCTTTTGAGGAGATTAACTCCGTACGTAGATGAAATTATTGGGGATCATCAATGCGGTTTTCGGCGTAATAGATCGACTATTGATCAGATTTTTTGTATTCGACAGATAATGGAGAAAAAATGGGAGTATAAGGGTACAGTACATCAGTTATTCATAGATTTCAAAAAGGCATATGACTCGGTTAAGAGGGAAGTATTATATGATATTCTTATTGAATTTGGTATTCCCAAGAAACTAGTTCGATTAATTAAAATGTGTCTCAGTGAAACATACAGCAGAGTCCGTATAGGTCAGTTTCTATCTGATGCTTTTCCAATTCACTGCGGGCTAAAGCAGGGAGATGCACTATCACCTTTACTTTTTAACTTCGCTTTAGAATATGCCATTAGGAAAGTTCAGGATAACAGGCAGGGTTTGGAATTGAACGGGTTACATCAGCTTCTTGTCTATGCAGATGACGTGAATATGTTAGGAGAAAATACACAAACGGTTAGGGAAAACACGGAAATTTTACTTGAAGCAAGTAAAGCGATCGGTTTGGAAGTAAATCCCGAAAAGACAAAGTATATGATTATGTCTCGTGACGGGAATATTGTACGAAATGGAAATATAAATATTGGAGATTTATCCTTCGAAGGGGTGGAAAAATTCAAATATCTTGGAGCAACAGTAACAAATATAAATGATACTCGGGAGGAAATTAAACGCAGAATAAATATGGGAAATGCGTGTTATTATTCGGTTGAGAAGCTCTTATCATCCAGTCTGCTGTCCAAAAATCTGAAAGTTAGAATTTATAAAACAGTTATATTACCGGTTCTTCTATATGGCTGTGAAACTTTGACTCTCACTCTGAGAGAGGAACATAGGTTAAGGGTGTTTGAGAATAAGGTGCTTAGGAAAATATTTGGGGCTAAGCGGGATGAAGTTACAGGAGAATGGAGAAAGTTACACAACACAGAACTGCACGCATTGTATTCTTCACCTGACATAATTAGGAACTTGAAATCCAGACGTTTGAGATGGGCAGGGCATGTAGCACGTATGGGCGAATCCAGAAATGCATATAGAATGTTAGTTGGGAGACCGGAGGGAAAAAGACCTTTAGGGAGGCCGAGACGTAGATGGGAGGATAATATTAAAATGGATTTGAGGGAGGTGGGGTATGATGATAGAGACTGGCTTAATCTTGCACAGGATAGGGACCGATGGCGGGCTTATGTGAGGGCGGCAATGAACCTTCGGGTTCCTTAAAAGTCATTTGTAAGTAAGTATTAACGACACTTTATCAACATCTTAGGTTATTTAGCATCTGAATGAGATGAAAGTGATAATGCCGGTGAAATGGGTCCGGGGTACAGCACCGAAAGTTACCCAGCATTTGATCATATTGGGTTGAGGGAAAACCCCGGAAAAAACCTCAACCAGGTAACTTGCCCCGAACGGAAATCGAACCCGGACCACCTGGTTTCGCGGTCAGAGGCGCTAGCCGTTGCTCCACAGATGTGGACTCAAAAGTAGAAAAATGTAATAGTCAATGTAAAACTATTTTTCTTCACAAGATTTTTATGATTATAAGTACATCTATCGATCATTAAAACTACAAAAATTATACGCAGTTTCTGAATGTAGCTTGTCTCTTCCAAGCGATCACAGAAGTGCCTGATTCGTCTTACAGACGAAGAACACTTATATTTTAACAAAGGGTTAATCGGTTTTCACTCATTTGAAATCAGAAGGTGGAAATGTGAAAGGCAGTTCCTTTTTAATGTTGTGCTTATGCTCCTATGTTTTACATTGATAAGTTTGTCTAAATTTGAGATATAAGTACTGATATCTGAAAATCACGTCGCTGTGCTTCTGATAAACAGAAGGATTTTGCTACAACGGTTCTTCGATAGTCACAAGATAAGCAGCAACTTGTTCCACTTGGCTTTCTTTCTGTATGATGACGTAAGATGTCATTGGAATGTGTAGCATCTCTCGCTATATAAAATATAATGGACTACATTTCTTGAAAAGTCCTTACATATTTCATAGAACGGATCTGAATTATAACATATGCGGTGCATAAACTCCGGGCTTGACATGCACTGCTGTATCACACATATGTTTCAGTGCAGTCCACGCTGTCAGCACGAAAGAAGCGATTTATTTCTGCTTTAGATCATAATGTGTCTCACGCAATCAGTTCTGGCTCCTCTTTCAGTCTACACACTATAAAATAACTTCCAGATAACCAGCATTTCTGGGCACCGATATACCATTTATATCCCTCTACATTGCTTCTTTTCCCTAAGTTAAACCTCGTCCAAACAATGTAGACTGTGATTTGCATGTAAGAAAAATATCACACGTTTTACTCTCTGTCCGTTCGTCCGATGGTTCATTTATTTATCCACCAACCTATCCTTCTTTCCTATCGTCCCTCTATCTTCAAACATTCAACTATTCATCGTATCTGGGTATCGGTCAATTTATCCATCCTTTGTACAACGCTCGTTTGTTTGATCACCCATTATTGACCTGTCCACATGTTCACCCATCCCTTCACCAGTCTACAGGTTCACCCATTCGTTCATCAGTCCACATGTTCACCCATCCGTTCACCAATCCATGGGTTCACTCATCCGTTCACCAGTCCTTAGCTACAGCCATCCGTTCAGCAGTCCGTAACTGCAACCATCCGCTCACCAGTTAACAGGTTCACCCATCCATTCAGCAGTCCATAGCTACAACCATCCGTTCAGCAGTCTGCATGTTCAACCACCAATTCACCAGTCCAGAAGTTCATCCACTTATTCACCAGTACACAGATTCATCCACTAATTTACCAGTCCACAGTTTCATCCACCAATTCATCAGTCCAAAAGTTCATCCACAAATTCACCAGTCCACAGATTCATCCACCAATTCACCAGGTCACAGTTTCATCCACCAATTTACCAGATCACAGTTTCATACACCATTTCACCAGTCCACAGTTTCATCCACCAATTCACCAGGTCACAGTTTCATCCACCAATTCACCAGGTCACAGTTTCATCCACCAATTCACCAGGTCATAGTTTCATCCACCAATTCACCAGGTCACAGTTTCATCCATCAATTCATCAGTGCACAAGTTCACCACAAGTAAATAGGTTCATCCACCAATTCACCAGGCCACAGTTTCATCCATCAATTCATCAGTCCAAACGTTCATCCATAAATTCAGAAGTCCACAGTTTCATCCACCAATTTACCAGTCCACAGTTTCATCCACCAATTCACCAATCCAAAAGTTCATCCATAAATTCACCAGTCCACAGTTTCATCCACCATTTCACCAGTCCACAGTTTCATCCACCAATTCACCAATCCAAAAGTTCATCCATAAATTCACCAGTCCACAGTTTCATCCACCAATTCATCAGTCCACAGTTTCATCCACCAATTCACCAGTCCACAGTTTCATCCACCAATTCACCAGTCCACAGTTTCATCCACCAATTTACCAGTCCACAGTTTCATCCACCAATTCACCAGTCCACAGTTTCATCCACCAATCCACCAGGCCACAGTTTCATCCACCAATTCACCAGTCCACAGTTTCATCCACCATTTCACAAGTCCACAGTTTCATCCACCAATTCACCAGGCCACAGTTTCATTCACCATTTCACCAGTCCACAGTTTCATCCACCAATTCACCAGTCCACAGTTTCATCCACCAATTCACCAGTACACAGTTTCATCCACCAATTCACCAGTCCACAGTTTCATCCACCAATTCACCAGTCTACAGTTTCATCCACCAATTCACCAGTCCAGTGTTTCATCCACCAATTCACCAGTCCAGTGTTTCATCCACCAATTCTTCAGTCCACAGTTTCATCCACCAACTCACCAGTCCACAGTTTCATCCACCAATTCACCAGGCCACAGTTTCATCCACCAATACACCAGTCCACAGTTTCATCCACCAATACACCAGTCCACAGTTTCATCCACCAATTCACCAGTCCACAGTTTCATCCACCAATTCACCAGTCCACAGTTTCATCCACCAATTAACCAGTCCACAGTTTCATCCACCAATTCACCAGTCCACAGTTTCATCCACCAATTCACCAGTCCACAGTTTCATCCACCAATTCACCAGTCCACAGTGTCATCCACCAATTCACCAGTCCACAGTTTCATCCACCAATTCACCAGTCCACAGTTTCATCCACCAATTCACCAGTCCACAGTTTCATCCACCAATTCACCAGTCCAGTGTTTCATCCACCAATTCACCAGTCCACAGTTTCATCCACCAATTCACCAGTCCACAGTTTCATCCACCAATTCACCAGTCCAGTGTTTCATCCACCAATTCACCTGTCCACAGTTTCATCCACCAATTCACCAGTCCACAGTTTCATCCACCAATTCACCAATCCACAGTTTTATCCACCAATTCACCAGTCCACAGTTTCGTCCACCAATTCACCAGTCCACAGTTTCGTCCACCAATTCACCAGTCCACAGTTTCGTCCACCAATTCACCAGTCCACAGTTTCATCTACCAATTCACCAGTCCACAGTTTCATCCACCAATTCACCAGTCCACAGTTTCATCCACCAATTCACCAGTCCACAGTTTCATCCACCAATTCTCCAGTCCAGTGTTTCATCCACCAATTCACCAGTCCACAGTTTCATCCACCAATTCATCAGTCCACAGTTTCATCCCCCAATTCACGAGTCCACAATTTCATCCACAAATCCACCAGTCCACAGTTTCATCCACCAATTTACCAGTCCACAGTTTCATCCACCAATTCACCAGTTCACAGTTTCATCCACCAATCCACCAGTCCACAGTTCCATCCACCAATTCACCAGTCCAAAGTTTCATCCAACATTTCACCAGTCCACAGTTTCATCCACCAATTCACCAGGTTTCATCCACCATTTCACCAGTCCACAGTTTCATCCACCAATTCACCAGTCTACAGTTTCATCCACCAATACACCAGTCCACGGTTTCATCCGCTAATTCACCAGTCCACAGTTTCATCCGCCAATTCACCAGTCCACAGTTTCATCCGCCAATTCACCAGTCCACAGTTTCATCCACCAATACACCAGTCCACAGTTTCATCCACCAATTCACCAGTCCACAGTTTCATCCACCAATTCACCAGTCCACAGTTTCATCCACCAATTCACCAGTCCAGTGTTTCATCCACCAATTCACCAGTCCACATTTTCATCCACCAATTCACCAGTCCACAGTTTCATCCACCAATTCACCAGTCCACAGTTTCATCCACCAATTCACCAGTCCACAGTTTCATCCACCAATTCACCAGTCCACAGTTTCATCCACCAATTCACCAGTACACAGTTTCATCCACCAATTCACCAGTCCACAGTTTCATCCACCAATTCACCAGTCTACAGTTTCATCCACCAATTCACCAGTCCAGTGTTTCATCCACCAATTCACCAGTCCAGTGTTTCATCCACCAATTCTTCAGTCCACAGTTTCATCCACCAACTCACCAGTCCACAGTTTCATCCACCAATTCACCAGGCCACAGTTTCATCCACCAATACACCAGTCCATAGTTTCATCCACCAATTCACCAGTCCAGTGTTTCATCCACCAATTCACCAGTCCACAGTTTCATCCACCAGTTCACCAGTTCTCAGTTTGATCCACCAATTCACCAGTCCACAGTTTCATCCACCAATTCACCAGTCCACAGTTTCATCCACCAATTCACCAGTCCACAGTTTCATCCACCAATTCACCAGTCCACAGTTTCATCCACCAATTCACCAGTCCACAGTTTCATCCACCAATTCACCAGTCCAGTGTTTCATCCACCAATTCACCAGTCCACAGTTTCATCCACCAATTAACCAGTCCACAGTTTCATCCACCAATTCACCAGTCCACAGTTTCATCCACCAATTCACCAGTCCAGTGTTTCATCCACCAATTCACCAGTCCACAGTTTCATTCACCAATTCACCAGTCCACAGTTTCATCCACCAATTCACCAGTCCACAGTTTCATCCACCAATTCACCAGTCCACAGTTTCGTCCACCAATTCACCAGTCCACAGTTTCATCCACCAATTCACCAGTCCACAGTTTCATCCACCAATTCACCAGTCCACAGTTTCATTCACCAATTCACCAGTCCACAGTTTCATCCACCAATTCACCAGTCCACAGTTTCATCCACCAATTCACCAGTCCACAGTTTCATCCACCAATTCACCAGTCCACAGTTTCATTCACCAATTCACCAGTCCACAGTTTCATCCACCAATTCACCAGTCCACAGTTTCATCCACCAATTCACCAGTCCAGTGTTTCATCCACCAATTCACCAGTCCACAGTTTCATCCACCAATTCACCAGTCCACAGTTTCATCCACCAATTCACCAGTCCACAGTTTCGTCCACCAATTCACCAGTCCACAGTTTCGTCCACCAATTCACCAGTCCACAGTTTCATCCACCAATTCACCAGTCCACAGTTTCATCCACCAATTCACCAGTCCACAGTTTCGTCCACCAATTCACCAGTCCACAGTTTCGTCCACCAATTCACCAGTCCACAGTTTCATCCACCAATTCACCAGTCCACAGTTTCATCCACCAATTCACCAGTCCACAGTTTCGTCCACCAATTCACCAGTCCACAGTTTCATCCACTAATTAATCATTCAACAAGTCCACCCACCTTCTGATGTAATGCCTTTGCTATCCGTCGGTAACTCTTCTTAGTACCGATAGCCTAGTCTAATGACTCTTTTTCCAAACATCATAGTAGCCATAAAATATGTGCATTGTCTCTAACTGTTTTTCTCCTCACACTCTTTTCTTTGTGTTGACATAAAGCTGAAGCAGTTCGCCTGAATTTATTCACCAATAGTAGACTAACATTGTAGGCTTTGATGGTGGGTCTTCATAAATTTTGCGAACTGCTTTCACACTAGCTCCGTCAACGCGCGTGAACAAAAATAATGCTCTACGAGAATTTTTTTTTCTAGATTACCGAGAACTATTTTGGATATGTCGCTCTCACAGGCTTTTTCAGCAAGAATTGAGGTAGCAATTTCGCCAACCTCATTGAGCTGCAAATGCAACGTAGTCAACTTCGGAATACTTTATTTTGTGTCATATTGTACATATCGGTAATATAACGATCCGCATATTTCGTTTGCAGTCTTCACTGTACTCCGATTTGAATAAAGGTATTCGAATATCTGTTTGTCACCGGCGTAGCTTAACAGTAAGAAATCGAAATGCTGATTCCAGACGCAGCTAGAGCAAGGGCTTCAATCCCTCTCGATCTGATTGCCTATTAGGGTTTTCCCAGGATTTTTCCAACAGTAAGGTCTCATTTCGCCAAAAATAATCTTGCTGTCACCAATACTAGATAACCTTGAAATTGGTACAGCGTCGTTAAATAACAGATTTATAAAAAACATGTTTCTTTTATCTAGTTCATCAGGTTCCTCCTCATTTTTTTTCTCCGTTGTTGTGCCCACATTAAAACCTGATTTGGTAGTCGGTCCTCATACTTCATTTGTACAGCGGACGAAGCTTAGCAACTGTTTAGTTTTCATGTAACGTGTTGTAGTATGACAAACATACGTGATTTCTCTAATTTTTTCGTTTCTAAAAATATCATACACTTTGTGTATACATAATATCCGAATGAAATGGCTCGTAAAAATTTAATAAGAGCGTAAGTTATTTAATAATTTGGGAAAAACGATTATACACAGACAGGACAGAGAGATGCTAGTTATATAATTATTATTATTATTATTATTATTATTATTATTATTATTATTATTATTATTATTATTATTATTATTATTATTATTATTACTATTACAAACTGCCTCCCAACGGAGATAGACTCTTAAACCTCAGTATACTGACATATGATTTACAAATATAAAATACAGAGTAGAATAATAAGAAGAAGAAAAATTATTTAAGGGGTTAGGTACAGCTTACAGCAGAAAAAGTTTTGGAAATATTCAACATTTTCTTCCTCCATTACTGTATCTTGTACAATAATGAAATTTGGTATGTGAAAAACACTGTCCTTCTGCTATATTAAAAAAATATTTTTACTTTCTTTTTTTACAAATTCAAAATGGTGGTACTTCACTGTACAGTGATGAAGCGTTCCCCTGATAATTCATACACGTGTTAACTTTTTCATGTTCTCTCTCTTTTTATTTTATTTGCTGAAACTCATATTTACAATATCATGTTCTTTTAACTACATTCCTTCATAAAAACACTTTTTTATTTTGTGTTAGAAGGAAGTACTGATATTTGACCATTTTTTTAAATGAATTTATTTTTTATCAGATAATCTATCAAATGTAGAGAAGTTATCGTACATTATATTGTAGATATAACATGGATAAATACACACAAAATTTCACCACAGAATGTTGGATAGTTTTTGGAGTCATGTGGGAAATGCTTCATCACTGCACAGTGAACTGAATTTTATTTTTATTTTATTGAGTTATTTTACGACGCTGTATCAACATCTAGGTTATTTAGCGTCTGAATGAAATGAAGGTAATAATGCCGGTGAAATGAGTCCGGGGTCCAGCACCGAAAGTTACCCAGCATTTGCTCGTATTTGGTTGAGGGAAAACCCAGGAAAAAACCTCAACCAGGTAACTTGCCCCTACTGGGATTCGAACCTGGGCCACCTAGTTTCGCGGCCAGACGCGCTGACCGTTACTCCACAGGTGTGGACCAGTGAAATGAATTTTGGAAAAATAAATGTAAATAATTTCTTTTTAATCGTAAAAATATGTTTTTCATATAGCAGATGGACAGTGTTTTACACATACAAATTTTCATTATTGTACAAGATACAGTAATGCAGGGAAAAAATGTTGAATATTTCCAAAATTTTACTGCTGTAAGCTGTACCTAACTTCTTAATATGTATACTAAAATCTAAATAAAATATATCTTAAGAGTGTAAATGATTATTTAAAATTTGACATGATTTTTTCAAAACCATTGTAACAATGTCATCCGTTAAAGATGAGGTCCAGAAGGGAAATATACTCTTTCACGAATTATTGAACCATTTAGAAAACACCTCCCCAACATATAGTTGAGATCTAGTAGGCTCTGAGGATGGTGGTGATGAAGCACCGAAACAGCTGTAAGCCGCACAGACTTACATAATTAACACGAGTAAGTCCACTAGTTAATCAGTTACTTATATTCAAGTGTTAAAAGTAGTGTACGCAAGATTCAAAATGGATGAATCAATAACTTTCCCAAAACACGCTATGAAATGTTTCATATAAAACAATTTTTATCTCTAAAGGGAAGCAGAAACGAGCAAAATTGTATTAAACGTTTTTGTTTCATACGTCAAAGAATAACCACCTGAAAATAATGACATTACTTTCGGTTCACCCTGTATGGATTCGAATAATCTCATACCACTTCTTGCACTCGTAGTATTTTGTCTATATTTGATATTATGCTGAGCGAGTGAAGTGGAAGCTGTAGATTATGCTTTAAGGTGTCTTGCTTAAATAAGAACGAGATTAGAACATCGCAGACTGGAGCAGATTTAGCTAAAACCGTCTTCAGGCCATGCCGGCTGATATTGCAAATGAAATCAAATCACAGCTGCGATAAGCGGACGAACGACGGCGAGACAAGAGGCAGGAACTGCAGACCGCCGTCTGCCTGGAATCCTCAGGAAATTAAATCCTTGACTGGCAGCTAGATATTCTCTCTCGAACATATCCTAAAGGCGTGTCCACCCCTGATAAAACAATTTATTTGCACACAGCATTGGAAAGCATGCCTGCTTCATATATTATCTTATTCATACTGCGCTATATTTGTTGTCAACTTACTCATGTTTGAAGAATAATAATTTAAGTATACTTTAGGGCTGTGAAATACTTCTGGTTAAAGATATGTCACTATTATGAACAAATTTTCATGTTCTTTTCATAAAGATTACTAAGGCTAGACACTGAATGCAGTTAGAGTAAAAATGAAGGATTCAGAGCCATAGTGGGCCAAGCGCCATTTATTAAAAACGGAGAAAGCAAGGGTTAAAGTTAAGTGAATACCATAGTTTAATGAAGATTGACATACAATTTAGTTTGAATGTGTATACTTTATATTACTTGCTATAGGTTTCCATTGAATTGTGATAATAACTCTATTTTAACCCTTGTTTTCTACGGTTTTAGTAAATGGCGCTTGGCCCACTATGGTTCTGAACCCTTCACATGCACTTATTAAGTAGAAATGATGGTTTTAATATGGTCGAAAAGCAATAAATGAAAAAAGTGCTTTAAAATCACTTTTGATATGTGAAAAATATGTGATATAAAATTTAATGCCATTTATTCCCATCCCAAGCTATTTTTAAAGCTCTGATTCAAAGGGTTTTCAAGGAGAAGGGACGATTAAACAAGGTGAAAAACCAGTAAAATAAAAAATGCTATAAAATAATCTTTGATATGTGAAAAATATACCCTGCATTTAATTTAGTACGAATTTACGACTTAGTTAGCCATTTTAAAGCTCTTTTGCACAGAGTTTTTAAAACACCCTAAAATTTGATTACAGTTTCTCGTAAATATAATTTTTTGCTTTATTCTCAAACAAAGAATTACATATCTTCCAATGCATACAGATATTTGGAATACCCATTCTTCAGGCTATTAGAAAACTTTTCTCTGCAATAGAAATTTGTTATTTTGTTGCATTTGAAAAAAAAAAAATATCGCTCCATATTTCTATAAAAGTACCTCTAAAATTAATTCTTAAGAATATCGTTAATCTCAAAAATTTGAGAACGAATAACAAAATTGTGTTCAGAAACACATTTTGAAGAATGTGCTTTTAGGAGTACAGTCTCATAGAGAGTTTGAATTTATCTTCAAAAATGGTGAATTACAGTGTACTGGAATTTTATTTCCGAATTCGGTCCCCAATTTTCTATGTTTTCAAAAACTAATGTCGAATTTAAGTTGTCGCAGCAATGATAGATTTATACGTACAAAAAATAAGAAAAATGTGCATCAATTAAGAAAAGATTCAAATAATACTGTCGTATGCCGTTAAAATGTATTAATAACCTATAAATTTTAAAAAATGCAACAAAAAAACTTGAAAAGAAAAAAATCAAGCAAGAGAAATCTAGAGAAGATGGAACGTGTGAAATGGACAGAAAAAGTAAGAAATGAAGCTGTGTTGGAAAGAGTGGTGAAGAAAGAATGATGCTGAAACTGATCAGGAAGAGAAAAAGGAATTGACTGGGTCACTGGCTAAGAAGAAACTGGCTACTGAAGGATCCACTGGAAGGAATGATGAACGGAAGAAAAGTTCGCGGCAGATGAAAATATCAGATGGTAGCACGATGAAGATGTATAGGTCTTACGCGGAGACGAAGGGGAATGCGTAAGAAAGGGAAGTTTATAGAATTCTGAGTTTGGACAGAAAACTATGAATGAGTTTGAATGAATGAGTACTCATACGAAAATTATTATTTATACACAGGAAGATATGATGATATTGAATTGTATTGTATTTATTAACATTCCATGGTATTCGTACATTGCTTCACAGCTAGAATATGGAACAAGTCAAAAACTTAATACTATTATAAAGTCTTAATTTATAGTCACAGTCTAGATGAAATATATACAGATGAGATTTACAATATAGTCTACTAGTACAACACAAAGTTTTAGTATTAATTTCATGAAGTGTTATTGAATGTCATAAATTCACCTACAGAATAGAATGCGTGAGAAATTAGGTACTTCTTTAATTTGCCCCTAAATAATCTTATGTTTTCAGTTTCATTTTTTATATCGTAGGGGGGAGGCTATTAAAAATGTTTACTGCCATATAACGCACTCCTTTTTGATAGCACAATAGACTTGCCGATGGAGTATGAAAGTCATTTTTGACGTGTATTTATGCTATGAACTGTTGAATTAGTTACAAAGTTTTCACGATTACTTACGAGGAAGACTATTAATGAAAAGATATACTGACAAGCCATGGGCATTATTTGTAGTTTTTTGAAAATAGTCCTACAAGATTCCCTAGATTTGGCACCTACTATTATTCTAATTACTCTTTTTTGTAATAGAAATATACTGTTACTATCTGTGGAATTTCCCCAGAATATTATTCCAAAACTCATTACCGAGTGGAAGTATGCAAAGTATATTGTTTTTAAGGTATTGATATTTACTATATTTTGCATAGTTCTAATAGCAAGACAAGCTGAATTTAGTTTGGGGGTAATTTCTTTAATATGATTTTTCCAATTTAACACATCGATTTTTAAGCCAAGAAATTTGGTTGTCGTTGTTTCTAATAGGGATCTGTTGTTAATTATTGCGCTAGAAATTTGCGAGGTTGAATTTGCACAGGATTTAAATCCCATGTGTGCTGCTGCGATGATATTTTTAATGCTCTGTTTCAAAGGGGTTTCAAAGAGAAACGATGATTAAGGGGTTAGGTACAGCGTACAGCAGTAACATTTTTGGAAATATTCAACATTTTTTCCTCCATTACTGTATCTTGTACAATAATGAAAATTGGAATGTGTAAAACACTGTCCTCCTGCTATATGAAAAAAAATATATTTTTACGATTTAAAAAAAGTATTTTTTTTTTCAAAATTTAAAATGGTGGCAGTTCACTGTGCAGTGATGAAGTTTTTCCCTCATAACTCATAAACGTGTTAAATTTTTCATGTTCTCTCTCTTTTATTTTATTGCTGAAATTCATGTTTACAATATCATGCTCTTTCAACTACATTCCTTATTAAATATATTTATTTTTTATTTTGTGCTAGAAGAAAATAATGATATTTGACCTTTTTTTAAATGAATTTACTTTTTATCAGACAATCTATCAAAGACAGAGTAATGATCTTGCATCATATTGTAGATATGATGTGCATAAATACACAAAAGAATTTCATCACAGAATGTTGGATAGCTTTTGAGTTATGTGGAAAACGCTTCATCACTGCACAGTGAACTGAATTTTGAAAAAAAAAATTATAAATATTTTTTTAAATCCTAAAAAAAATATATATATTTTTTTTCATATAGCAGAGGGACAGTGTTTTATACCTACTAATTTTCATTATTGTACAAGATACAGTAATGGAGGAAAAAATGTTGAATATTTTAAAAATTTTACTGCTGTAAGCTGTACCTAACCCCTTAAACATGGTGAAAAACTTGTAAAATAAAAAATGCTATAAAATAATCTTCGATATGTGAAAAATATATCCTGTATAAAATTTAGTGCGAATTTATGACTTTGTTAGCCATTTTAAAGCCCTTTCATTACACTTGAAATTTGCGAGGTTGAATTTGGACAGAATTTAAATTGAATTATGTTAGTTTTGTTACAATTTAATACCAATTTATTGACTGAGAACCAATCACATATTTTAAGGAGAATTTCCTCTGTTGAAGATTGGAATGTGTTGTAGTTTTTGGCTGTAATTACTATACTTGCGTCATCTGCAAATAATATGGGCTGACCTAGGCTAACATCTTTTATTAGGGGGCGTTAATATAATTAGAATGCTAGGCTACAGCAAAGTATCAGAAAAATCCTGCGACACAACATATTTCTTTACCACAAAAATATTGTATAATGTTCCGGGGCTTGAACTCAAACCATCTTGTTAAGATATTGTCAACTAACTGACTGAAACTCGAAGAGAGACACCTGCACTGTATATTAAGCTGTACGGATCATTCAGTTGTATGAGGCCCGAGTGTTCCCAAGAGATTTATCACAATTCCATTTATAGAATGGGAAATGCCTCTATTTATATGAACACATGTTAACAGGGAACGTTTTATGGTAGAGCTGCAGTTACAGGTAGGAGACAAATGATCAACATCACAGCTAACGTGATTGTCAGGCTACTTATGAAAATTCACGTGTGAGGGCGTCGTTGTGAATGCTAATGGAAAACACAAAGAATAAGAGAAGGGCTGGCTGCTATGAGGACATGAGGCCAAATTAGAGCTGGCGGGAGGAGCAGTTATGATTTATCTAAATGGTTTCACTACACGAACATTTCAATTTAGCAGTTCTATTAAAACGATCGATAAGATACGATTACTTAAAACGAACCGTATTTGTATTTTAACTGATACATTTCGAGTTAGCCTTTCATGCATCGTGGTGGGAAAGTTCAGCAGTCTAACAGAGATACCTAGCAGAAGAAATAATTCCCCGTAATTTTTATGGAAGTTTAATATAGCCAGTGCTGTAGTTGGGCCAGTACGCCGTACCGCCTAGGCTACAATAAAAACTCGCTGTTACCGTACCGGAAAAAAATATGGGCTCGAAAATATATTAATTACGTTTAAATAATAATCTTTAATGGACTTTTAAATGGAGGATGTTAGCTATTTGAAAAATATTTTGATTTTGATAGGCCTATATACGGATAAAAGTAGCGAATGGCATCTCATAATATCCTTTCTTTTGATATATTTACTTATTTATTTATTTATTTACTGATTTACTTATTTATTTATTTATTTATTTATTTACTTAGTAGCGTTCAAAAGCAAACTTATTAAGCATTTTCTTACTGTGTAGAGTAGGTTTACTTTTTACTTAATTAATAAAAAAAAAGTTCTCTCTTCTTAACGTTTACAATAAACTGTCTAGCTGTTATTTATTAATCGGTTAACCTTTTAGTACTTTGATTTTTATTGTATTTGTAAATTTAATATTAATTGTAATTATATTTGTAATTTTATTCTTAACATTGTAGTTGTAATCCCTTGGTAGAGGGGAAGAGAAGGCAATGATGTCCTTATCTCTACCAGCTTAAATAAAAAAAATAAATAAAGTAGGTCATTTTACGACGCTTTATCAACATCTTAGGTTATTTAGCGACTGAATGAGATGAAGGTGATAATGACGGTGAAATGAGTCCGTGGTCCAGCACCGAACGTTACCTAGCATTTGCTGTTAATGGGTTGAGGGAAAACCCCGGAAAAAATTTCAACCTGGTAACTTGCCCCGACCGGGAATCGAACCCGAGCCATCTGGTTTCGCAGCCATATCCTTTCTTAAATGCTTGACCATTCGTTGTTTTATCCAAAAACATGGTCTGTTATGATTTGTTAGTTTCAAGCTTGCATAACGCCGTGGTATTTCTATAAGTAATTAACACTAACTTTATGGCATGACGCCTCAAGAAACCAACTACACTGATTCGCTAATTTCAAAACTTGAGTAGATGCCTTCGTATAACACTAATTTTATGATGTGGCGCCTCAAGAATTCTGTTGCACTGATTTTAAAACTCGCTCACAAGCAATCATTCTGATGGGGGCAGATAAAAAAATTATTTTTTTTCTCTCCCACGAGTTAATAATGACAAAAGAAGTGCTTATACAAATTTTGGCAACTCGACCGCAATTATGAGGGCCGTGAAAAATAAGTTCCTCAGGGGTCTTTACCAGAAAGAAAACACATGAAAACAATATTTTGGTACGAACTGATTACACCGTTCCGTCTTCGCGATCTCTTCTTGGATTATCTTTCCTTGTAGTCTATAACGATGAAAGTCTAACATCCAAGATTGTATGTATGTATGTATGTATGTATGTATGTATGTATGTATGTATGTATGTATGTATGTATGTATGTATGTATGTATGTATGTATGTATGTATGTATGTATGTATGTATGTATGTATGTATGTATGTATGTATGTATGTATGTATGTATGTATGTATGTATGTATGTATGTATGTATGTATGTATGTATGTATGTATGTATGTATGTATGTATGTATGTATGTATGTATGTATGTATGTATGTATGTATGCATGCATGCATGCATGTACGTACGTATGTATGTATGTATGTATTTATTCACACTGCAATGGGTATATACCCGGTGGCAGTGGTAACTAATTACACTCAATAATGACAATAACAAACTTATTTGATTAAAAATACAGTTAATAATAATACCAATAATTAATACAAATAATTAATACTAACAATAATTTATAATAATAGTAATAATAATAATAATAATAATAATAATAATAATAATAATAATAATAATAGGGAATATCCTAAATTAAATGAAGCACGATCACTTAAAATAACATTTAAAATAAATCTAATTTGTATCTTAAATCTAAGTTCGAACTAAAACCCACGAGTATGATATGTTCATATCTGCACAAGTACCTTTCCACATTACACTCATTTCGCTGTCAACTCACTCACTGCACTGGAACTACGACACATTTCACTAATTCTATCCTGATTTCACTAACACTTCAAAAACATTTCACTGTTCAAATACTTTGCACTGCCACTATAAACTATAAAGCTTCCCCGACAGGAACACGTTTCACTGACACAACACACTTCACTGACACAACATAATTCTTCACTGATACAACACTTCAATAACAAAATATCATTTACATCCTTTACATACTGTGTATAATTACCGTCTATTAGTAAAGTCCTTAAGCCTATTTTTAAATACGTTTTTGGTTGTTGGTAAAGCCTTTAGTAAGTCTGCAGGTAAAGCATTCCAGTCCCTGATAGTACGATTGAGAAAAGAAAACTTTCCAGTATCCGTCCTCTGTCTTCTTTCCCTCAATTTATATGAGTGGTCATTCCTTGAAGAGTAATTGTATCTGAAGAAACTTTCGGACCGATGTTTTCTAAACTGGGTGTAGCATCATATCTCAATCCCGTGCTGCAGAATGTCGCCCCATAATAATTAGTGTCGAGGCGGACGTATTTAGAACTTCACGTCGCGGTCCCGTCATTTCTTGTGGCCGTCCCGGCCCGGTGGTTGGGCTTCATATTTTCTATCGGTTGCTCTATTGCCTTTTTCTTGTAAATGTTGCAATCCTAACTCAGTTTTATAGACTGCAACAAGTTGAAGTACACTCGCTTACTAACATTGCATATTCATTGCTAAGCAGAAGAAATAAATATTTCCCTCCCTCAACCATACTTCGCTCTAACCAGTTTAATGTACTTAGAGGTCGTTTCAAATAAGCTAAGGTTTCTTCTGCAGCACTCACTACAAGGAATGTCCATTTCTTTAGGCTTTGCTTTTGAATCAAGCGATAAGTTATATTGAAACTGACTATAAAATATTTGTAATATGTATTACAGTCGATATACAGTAATTTCACAGTCTAGCATATACAATAGCGAAGCTCAATACGTAGTAAATATGCAAAAATTAGATAGTTGCTCACCACTAGGATCGCTAATATCGCCTCATTACAGGCAATGCAAAATAGTACCGTCACAGTCTATTGTTTCTAGCACCCTCAAAACTCAAGCTTCGTGACTGTTTATAGTAGACTGTGGTAATTTCGTGAACTAACGCTATTTCCCAGCAGAACTGAAGAGTCAACAAAAACTACCCGCGACTTCGATCCAAAGGACACTTGACTCATACTCCGAAACTAAAACGACTCCCGACTCCAAACCAAAACGAATCTTGACTTCAAATCAAAACGACTCACGACTGTAAAAAACAAACGAGTACCGATCTCAAACCAAAATGAATCACGACTGCACCTAAAAACGAATATCGATATCAAACAAAATCGAATATCGATCTCAAACAAAAACGAATATCCATCTCAAACAAAAACGAATACCGATCTCAAACAAAAACGAATATCGATCTCAAGCAAAAACGAATATCGATCTCAAGCAAAAATGAATATCGATCTCAAACAAAAACGAATACCGATCTCAAACAAAAACAAATTACGATCTCAAACAAAAACGAATATCGATCTCAAACAAAAACGAATACCGATCTCAAACAAAAACGAATATCGATCTCAAACAAAAACGAATACCGGTCTCAAACAAAAACGAATATCGATCTCAAATCAGAACGAATACCGATCTCAAACCAAAACGAATCTCGACTGCAAACCAAAACGAACACCGATCTCAAACAAAAACGAATACCGATCTCAAACAAAAACGAATATCGATCTCAAACAAAAACGAATACCGATCTCAAACCAAAACGAATCTCGACTGCAAACCAAAACGAACACCGATCTCAAATCAAAACGAATACCGATCTCAAAGAAAAACGAATATCGATCTCAAACAAAAACGAATATCGATCTCAAATCAGAACGAATAGCGATCTCAAACTAAAATGAATCTCGACTGCAAACTAAAACGAATACCGATCTCAAATCAAAACGAATATGGATCTCAAACCAAAACGAATACCGATCTCAAATCAAAACGAATACCGATCTCAAAGAAAAACGAATACCGATCTCAAAGAAAAACGAATACCGATCTCAAACGAAAACGAATATCGATCTCAAACCGAAACGAATACCGATCTCAAACCAAGACGAATACCGATCTCAAACCAAAACGAATACCGATCTCATACCAAAACGAATCTCGACTGTAAACGAAAACAAATACCGATCTCAAACCAAAACGAATACCGATCTCAAACCAAAACGAATGCCGATCTCAAACCAAAACGAATACCGATCTCAAACCAAAACGAATACCGATCTCATACCAAAACGAATCTCGACTGTAAACGAAAACGAATACCGATCTCAAACCAAAACGAATACCGATCTCATACCAAAACGAATACCGATCTCAAACCAAAACGAATATCGATCTCAAACCGAAACGAATACCGATCTCAAACCAAAACGAATACCGATCTCATACCAAAACGAATACCGATCTCAAACCAAAACGAATACCGATCTCATACCAAAACGAATCTCGACTGTAAACGAAAACAAATACCGATCTCAAACCAAAACGAATACCGATCTCAAACCAAAACGAATGCCGATCTCAAACCAAAACGAATAGCGATCTCAAACCAAAACGAATAGCGATCTCAAACCAAGACGAATACCGATCTCAAACCAAAACGAATACCGATCTCATACCAAAACGAATACCGATCTCAAACGAAAACGAATATCGATCTCATACCAAAACGAATACCGATCTCATACCAAAACGAATACCGATCTCAAACCAAAACGAATACCGATCTCAAACCAAAACGAATACCGATCTCATACCAAAACGAATACCGATCTCAAACGAAAACGAATATCGATCTCATACCAAAACGAATACCGATCTCATACCAAAACGAATACCGATCTCATACCAAAACGAATACCGATCTCAAACGAAAACGAATATCGATCTCATACCAAAACGAATACCGATCTCATACCAAAACGAATACCGATCTCAAACCAAAACGAATACCGATCTCATACCAAAACGAATACCGATCTCAAACCAAAACGAATACCGATCTCATACCAAAACGAATCTCGACTGTAAACGAAAACAAATACCGATCTCAAACCAAAACGAATACCGATCTCAAACCAAAACGAATACCGATCTCAAACCAAAACGAATACCGATCTCAAACCAAAACGAATACCGATCTCAAACCAAAACGAATACCGATCTCATACCAAAACGAATCTCGACTGTAAACGAAAACAAATACCGATCTCAAACCAAAACGAATACCGATCTCAAACCAAAACGAATGCCGATCTCAAACCAAAACGAATAGCGATCTCATACCAAAACGAATACCGATCTCAAACCAAGACGAATACCGATCTCAAACCAAAACGAATACCGATCTCATACCAAAACGAATACCGATCTCAAACGAAAACGAATATCGATCTCAAACCGAAACGAATACCGATCTCAAACCAAAACGAATACCGATCTCATACCAAAACGAATACCGATCTCAAACCAAAACGAATACCGATCTCAAACCAAAACGAATATCGATCTCAAACCAAAACGAATATCGATCTCAAACCGAAACGAATACCGATCTCAAACCAAAACGAATACCGATCTCATACCAAAACGAATACCGATCTCAAACCAAAACGAATACTGATCTCATACCAAAACGAATCTCGACTGTAAACGAAAACAAATACCGATCTCAAACCAAAACGAATACCGATCTCAAACCAAAACGAATGCCGATCTCAAACCAAAACGAATACCGATCTCAAACCAAAACGAATACCGATCTCAAACCAAAACGAATACCGATCTCAAACCAAAACGAATACCGATCTCAAACCAAAACGAATACCGATCTCATACCAAAACGAATCTCGACTGTAAACGAAAACAAATACCGATCTCAAACCAAAACGAATACCGATCTCAAACCAAAACGAATGCCGATCTCAAACCAAAACGAATCTCGACTGCAAACCAAAACGAATCTCGACTGGAAACGAAAACGAATACCGATCTCAAACCAAAACGAATACCGATCTCATACCAAAACGAATACCGATCCCAAACCAAAACGACTCTGACACCGAACCATTTTTTCAATAGCATTTTGCAATGACATATACAGCCAACTATTTTATGGAAGAATTTTATAGACTGTGAATAAAAGTGATATTCCTCGAATAGAAAGTTACTGCAATGCTACAAAGTGTTAACATCTGAGTTGTAAAGTTCTAATAATTGTAAATTGCTAAAATCACCACATCTACTTATTACCATGAAAAGTCCCTCTTCAACCACTTCATTCACTACAAATATAATATGTGCTGGAGCTCGAAACCTGTCCCCTTTTCATGAGACGCCGTCACCTGTCGTGTCTAAAGCTTTGGTGATTGTGATTATAGTTTATTGAAAGCAACAGATAGCTTAGTTGTGATGTAAATAATACCGACTGTGATGAAGGAATAATGAATAATTCATGATATGGTGCAGCTATAAGGAATACCAGAAAGATCGGGACAAAGATATTAAATTTCTCAGACAACGATAAACTTTAAGTGAACAATCAAACATACTAGTGGCTTGGACAGCAAATGCTGCAAACTAAGTTCATTATACGTTCAAATACAAATTTTTCAGATTTACAGTATTTTGAATGACGAATACCAGACATTTTGAAAGTTATTTGCTTACGTAATAATGAAATATACTCTCTCTGAATGTTTTTTATGTCAAATACTTTTTCTTGAACCTATCCACCTTCAGTTTTTGAGTTTCAGCGCGAAAACTCAAGTAACGATGTCAGGACGATCAGTGGCTTTTTCATGTGGGAGTAAAGCAATAGCTATTTCAGGTCATTGTAGATTGTAGGTGAAAGTTAAAAAATGCCAGGTTTGCTTTGCTTTCGAACAATAGACATAGCATCTTGGTATAGCTATTGCATGTAGAGCTTGAAATGTAGAGGGTAAAAGAGATCTTGCTGAAATGATCGGGAGACTACATAATTTTGTAAGCTTCTTATTTTATCAGTAAGTAATACCGTTTGTTCTTTCCTTAGGAACTGTAATTTTTGCGCTCTCTCGAGTCAATACTGAAGAGAATGACGCATATAAATATCTACACCACACCGCCATTAAGTATATGAAAAAGACCCAACCCTACTTGATTAATAACTAAAAAAGTTTTTGATTTTTAATAACAATATTATCATCCTACGTAAGTTTTGTAGTTATATATACTATACAGCCGCCAGAACTGAAGATCTAATTTAAGATATTCCCTACATCTACAGTATTTACATAACCCGAAAACGTTTCACTTTTATATCATCAAAATATAACATTAATATGTATAATTAATGAAAAGTAGTCACATGATGGCATTAACTATACAGTAATAATATTTAATTAATAATGGTAATAATGTCATCAAACCACCTCAAATTTTGTAGATTTTAATATCCAATACACAGCTGTACTCAGAAAATTACACACCACGGAATCTAACCTGTAAATTATTTTTAATAAGTTAAGTTTTTAATAACCAATTTAATTTGAGCTCTAAATATGTCAGCATTCTTGCAGATCATGGCCTGCGTGTAAAATTGTTTACTGTAGTGTGTGTTTTGTTTTATTCTGAAATGAAATCAGCCAGTTTTCAAAACTGACGACAGTTGGATTTTGGAAAATAGGAAAATTATGTTGGAAAATTGACATTTCACTGAAAACTACTATTTTTCTGAAAAACTTTGGGTTCCAAGCTTCAAAATGAGGGGTCATTTATTAAAATCCGTTCAGCCGTTTTCCCGTAATTTCCATTACCAGTTCAAATTATATATATATACTAGTGGCTTGTGCAGCAAATACTGCTGCAAACTAAGTTCGTTAGACGTTCAAATAAAAATTTTTCAGATTTATTTTCAATGAAGAATACTTGTCTTTTCGATAGTTATTTGCTTCCATAATAATGAAACATACTCCCTCTGAATGGATTTTTTTAGGCCAAATACTTTTTCTTGAACCTATCCAACTTCAGTTTTTGAGTTTCAACGCGAAAACGCAAGTATCAATGTCAAGACGATAGCAGTAGCTATTTCAGGTCATTGTGGATTGTAGGCAAAAGTTAAAAAAAATGTCAGGTTTGCTAAGCTTTCGAACTATAGCATTTTCGTATAGCTGCTGCATGTAGAACTTGAAATGTAGAGCGTCAAATCATTTTATCCTGCTAAGAGATCTTGCTGAAATGATCTGGAGACTACAAAATTTTCTAGGCCTCTTATTTTATCAGTAAGTAATACCTTTTGATCTTTCCTTAGGAACTGTAATTTTTGCGCTCTCTCGAGCCAATACTGAAGACAATGACACATATCAATATCTACAATACACCCCCATTAAGTATATGAAAATGACCCAACCCCACTGGGTTAATAAGTATAAACATATTTGATTTTTAATAACAATATTATTATCTTAAGTTTTGTAGTTATATATAGCAGCCACTCAGTAATAGAAATGAAGATCTAAATTAAGATATTCTCTACATTTACTTACATAACCACAAAAAGTTTCACTTTCATGTCATCAATATAGCATCAATATTATGTACAATTAATGAAAAAATAGATGCATCATGATATTAACTATAATAATATTTAACTTCTAATGGTAATAATGTCATCAAACCACCTCAAGTTTCGTAGATTTGAATATCCAATACACAGCTACTCAGAAAATTATACACTGCAGAATCAGTTTTTAATAACAAATTGAATTGAGGTCTAAATATGTCGGCAATCCTGCAGGTCATGGCCTTCGTGTAATAGCTTATTGTTTATTGTAGTGTGTGTTTTGTTCTGAAATTCAATCAAGTCGGCCGTGATTGAATAAAATAAGTCTCAAAACTGACAACAGATGGATTTAGGAAAATAGGAAAATTATGTAGGAAAATTGACATTTCATTGAAAACTACTACTTTTCCGAAAAACTTTGGATGCCAGGCATGAAAATGAGGGGTCACTCATTAAAATCCGTTCAGCCGTTTTCCCGTAATTTCTATTACCAGTTCAAATTATATATATACGTTACGGCTAGTATATATATATATATATATATATATATATATATATATATATATACTAGCCGTAACGTGCGCTCCGCTGCACCCGCTAATATAAATATAAAGTAATATATTACATAATTAAAATAGGACATTTGATCCAGGGGACATTCGTGTTTGATAGAAGGTTAAATCGTTTAATATGTTACTTAATTTAAATTGTAGCCTATTTAAAAAAATTAAAATGCGATCATTTTGGTCCAGAGACACTCATTTGGTGCAATGACAATTCCTTTAACCTGTTTCCTATTTGTTATTACATGCAACCATAGTTTATGAAGATTGACATCATTCAGATTTATTGTGTATACTTTATTTATATTACTTGCTATATGTTTCCATTGAATTATGGTAATAACTTAATTTTAACCCTTGTTTTCCATGTCTTCAGTAAATGGCGCTTGGCCCACTATGGTTCTGAACCCTTCAAATAACTTAAATAGTGATACAGCACTATAGTGATATGTAATTGTATTTCTTTTTTTCGAAAATGTAAGAATTCACGATCTCCTATGTACCATTGCCATGGAATGAATAAACTTGTTTTTTCTTCCTACTCAAAAATTGTATATTTTGCACATAGGAGTTATTGCAGGAACAACAATGATATAATCTGAGGCGGCGGTGAAAATGTATTGTATTGTTATTTCAAAAGTCTTGCATATCCTTTAATCCATATTACTTCATACAAACACAGAAACATTCTCTGTAGGCTATGTTTAATAGCTTTCGATTGTTGTTGTCCAAGGCCCCTTATAGACGAAGTCATTTGTTTTTTATTTCATTACAGCGCCTTAGAAGGCGTTATATAAATTTTAAAACTCATTTATCTCATTAAATATCAGTCCTATCAACATTCTGCATAGAATAAAACTTATTTAATTCAAGCCCCCTTATAACCCCCTTTTAAATAAAGCATTTTGAATGCCATATAGCCTAAAATCTAAGTTACAACGAATTTAATTTATATTCCAATTTTCATATAAATCAGTTCAGCCATTATCGCGTGAAAAGGTAACAAACATCCAGACAGACAGACAGACATACAAACAAAAATTTAAAAAATGCGATTTTCGGTTTCAGGATGGTTAATTATACATGTTAGGACTAATTATTTTTGGAAAATCGAAAATTACCAGAAAAATTTTGGCTACAGATTTATTATTAGGTCGACCTGGTCGGCAAGTTGGTATAGCGCTGGCCTTCTATGCCCAAGGTTGCGGGTTCGATCCCGGGCCAGGTCGATGGCATGTAAATGTGCTTAAATGCGACAGGCTCATGTCAGTAGATTTACTGGCATGTAAAAGAACTCCTGCGGGACAAAATTCCGGCACATCCGGCGACGCTGATATAACCTCTGCAGTTGCGAGCGTCGTTAAATAAAACATAACATTTTATTATTAGTATAGATATATAGATTATGAATAGAGAGAAAGAAATGGTATGCTTTGGGTTGTACAACCAAAAATGTTACGGATAAATCCCAAAGACGATGATTAGACGAGAAACACTGTTGTTAGTGGCTTGTCAGAATGGATTAGCTCCTAGCAATAATATGAAGGTTTCCTTCCTCGTCGCTCCTCAGTTTGTCATGTGGAATCCGCTTCTTCTTTGGTTAAACTTGTCTGCCCGGCGCGTTATTCTGCATTCTGTACGGCATCCATGTGACATGGCGGCCTTGGCTTTGAGATTTATATCCCAGGTAACATTGCGCGCAGCGAGACTGGGGAAACAGAAGAACTACGTATAGCGTATCATAGCAAGATCCTACGTTCTATTGCCTACCTACCAACCCACCTACCTACCTTACCCAGCCTGTTGAACGACTATTGAATAGCTTATGAGGTTATAGTACATATATATAAGGAGAAAAAGTCCTCAAAGAAGTTTCCTTCAAAATCGGGCCGCTATAGGAGAAGAAATGGAGGATGGAGAGTTAATAAAGTCATCTGGTAAAAAGTCACGATGACAATAAAAAAAAGTTTTCATAATTTATAATACTAAACAGACAAAAAGGAGAAATATCTGTTGTGTGCTTAGTTTGGTTTGTTTGAGCTTGTCAACACATGAAATAACTATTAACGGTATAGCTCGTATATTCGGAGCATTAGTGTCAATTTTTTCAATAAAGTAAACATTCAGGTTGTCGCAACAGTCGAAGTATATTACACGTTATGTTAGTCTCTCACACATTCACAGTAGCATCACAAAAGAATCCAAGTTAAAAATGTGAATGGATGTAAGAGACATTTTTTAAAAATAGATTTTATTTATCGTTCAGCTATCTAGTGCTATACAGATCTGTAAAAAAAAAAAAAAGACAATAATAATAATTAGTTATTCACGTAACTCCTTAAGAAAGTGATTCTATGGTACGAGTGAGATGTACCGTTAAAACGTTTTCTAGAGTTACGTACAATATTTTGTTTCATACTAAATAAAAATATTTAGCTTCTTGTCTATGCGGATGACGTGAATATGTTAGGAGAAAATCCAGAAACGATTAGGGAAAACACGGAAATTTTACTTGAAGCAAGTAGAGCGATCGGTTTGGAAGTAAATCCCGAAAAGACAAAGTATATGATTATGTCTCGTGACCAGAATATTGTACGAAATGGAAATATAAAAATTGGAGATTTATCCTTCGAAGAGGTGGAAAAATTCAAATATCTTGGAGCAACAGTAACAAATATAAATGATACTCCGGAGGAAATTAAACGCAGAATAAATATGGGAAATGCGTGTTATTATTCGGTTGAGAAGCTCTTATCATCCAGTCTGCTGTCCAAAAATCTGAAAGTTAGAATTTATAAAACAGTTATATTACCGGTTCTTCTGTATGGTTGTGAAACTTGGACTCTCACTCAGAGAGAGGAACATAGGTTCAGGGTGTTTGAAAATAAGGTGCTAAGGAAAATATTTGGGGCTAAGCGGGATGAAGTTACAGGAGAATGGAGAAAGTTACACAACACAGAACTGCACGCATTGTATTCTTCACCTGACATAATTAGGAACATTAAATCCAGACGTTTGAGATGGGCAGGACATGTAGCACGTATGGGCGAAACCAGAAATGCATATAGAGTGTTAGTTGGGAGACCGGAGGGAAAAAGACCTTTAGGGAGGCCGAGACGTAGATGGGAGGATAATATTAAAATGGATTTGAGGGAGGTGGGGTATGATGATAGAGACTGGATTAATCTTGCACAGGATAGGGACCGCCGGCGGGCTTATGTGAGGGCGGCAATGAACCTTCGGGTTCCTTAAAAGCCATTTGTAAGTACGTAAGTAATATTAATTAATTAATTGATTTAATGGCGATCTTCTTCGTGTTAAGCATGTGCGGCTTACAGCTGTTTCGGTGCTATTCGACACCATCCTCAGAGCCTACTAGATCTCGGCACTATCTCAACTTCGCTGTCTGTTGTGTGGGTGCGTCCATGTGATGAAGAGTTGTTTCAAATAGTGTGTGTGTTCTGAAATTGATCTGTGTTGAGAATTTGATCAGTGTGTGTTTTAGTGTGTCTGTATATTTCATATTGTTCTAGTGTGTTGAGTTTTTGGTTGTTGGGTTGTATGTATAGGATTTCCATGTCTGTATTTATGTTATTGTATGTGTGGTTAGCATTAGTTACGTGTTCGGCATATGTAGATGTATTGTGTTCTCTGGTTATTGCTTTAATGTGTTCTTTGTATCGTGTTTGGAATGATCTGCCTGTCTGTCCAATGTAGAAACTGTCGCAACTACTGCATGTAAGTTTGTATACGCCTGTGTGGTTGTATTTATTTGTTTGTATTGTTTGTGTGTTGAGATGTCTTTGTAGTGTGTTTTCAGTTCTGTATGCTATGTTGTATTTCTGTTTTCTGAATGAGGATGCGATCTTGTGTGTGTTTTTGTTTTCGTAAGTTAGTGTGATGTATTTCTTGTGTTCTTGTGTTTGTGTTATGTTTTGTGTGTTTTTGTGTTTGTTGAGTTTTTGTTTTGTCTTCCTTATGATGTTGTCTATTATGTTTGGATTGTAACCGTTTTCTTGTGCTATGTATTTGATTGTGTTCACTTCTTCATTGTGGTGTTGTTGGCTCATGGGTATGAAGACAACAAACACAAAAACACACAGATCAATTTCAGAACACACACACTATTTGATACAACTCTTCATCACATGAACGCACCCACACAACAGACAGCGAAGTTGAGATAGCGCCGAGATCTAGTAGGCTCTGAGGATGGTGTCGAATAGCACCGAAACAGCTGTGAGCTGCACATGCTTACATAATTAACACGAGTAAGATCGCCATTTAATCAATTATTTAGCCTATATTCAAGTGTTAAAAGTAGTGTACGAAAGATTCAACATGGATTTATTAATTATTGAAAATTGGAGATGCATCAAATATAGGCAGACAACACGCTCATTACAAGGCCCATAGTTCCGGTCTTTGAACGAATAGTTGACGAGCAGAAGAGAATTGTTGTGAATAATCATTGCGGCAGATTTAAGAGAGGGATGTAAGACTTCAAAAGAAGTATTAGAAAAATGCAACGAAGCGATGGGAAAATTAATCCCAAACAAATAAAAATTGAAGTATGAAAGGGAGTGTAAAGGATTCTGTTCATAGAAGACAGTAAATCAAATTTATTGCGATTTTATGTTAAATGTTTCATTAGTTCAATACAACAGTAAGTTACTTTATTTAATTAATGTTAGTCATATTGAAACCTGACGTTCTGTGGCGACTTCATGTAGACTACCACAACGTATAAAATAGAACAGCGTTATAATAATGGCCATTGCCTACGTGATCGTAGAGGTACAGAGAAATAAAATGACATCTGGCCGCAGAATTGTCAAATTGCGATACAGAGGCTTTGAGAGAATCATGTAGTGCAGTGGTCGTCAGCACTCGCTGAATTGTGCAACGGGTACGCGGTGCCGTCCCATGTACACCGTCGTGCAGCAGGGAGAGATAGAGAGCATACCCGCTAGCAGCTATGCAGTGCACTATGGTGCGCTGCGTTTTCCGCGGGTAAGAGATGCTAGCCCCAGCGTGCTCTGTGCTGACGACCCCTGATGTAGTGAATGCAAACGAAAATTATACAAGATAGCTATTATGAAACAGAGTGAAGAGAAGCTATTAGAAGCATTTGAAATGTGGATATGGAGAAGAATGGAACGTGTGAAATGGACAGACAGAATAAGAAACGAAGCTGTGTTGGAAAGAGTGGGTAAAGAAAACAATATAAAATTTACTTTGTCATACGTTTAAAGTGTTAAAATTGTTAAAAAAAGTATATACCTTCGACAGACGGCCCGTTTCGACGCTATGTGTTGTCGTCCTCAGTGTCTCTTGAACCACTGGTGATCTTGACTCTGCGATGTGCAGTTGTCGATGGTAGGGGTGGGGGTGTGTTGCTCCTATGGTGGGGGTTGGCTGATTGTATGTTATGATTTATTATGACGTCAAATAATGTGTGCGTATCGAACTGCAGTTGTGTGTTAAGTATAAATTGTGGGTATGCTATTGTATTCTTATATATTTCGTACTGCTCTAGGATGTTTAACTGTGAACTTTTTGGTGTGATGTGTAAAATTTCCATATCTGTTTCTGATTATTGTTGATGATGTGATCTGCATAATTTGATGTGATGTAGGGTTTGGTTATAGCTTTAATATGTTCATTATATCTTGTGTGAAAGGATCTTCCTGTCTGTCCTATGTAAAAATGTGGGCAACTATTGCATTTTAATTTGTAAACTCCGGTTGAATTATGTTTATTTGAATGTTTAATGTGGTTATTTAAGTATTTCTGTGTTTTATTATTTGTTTTGTATGCAATTTTGTATAGAGTCGAAACGGGCCGTCTGTCGAAGGTAACGATTTTAACACTTTTAACGTATGACAAAGTAAATTTTATGTTTTTAACAAAGTGTTAACGAGAACTTTAATCAATAAAGAAAAAATGATGCTGAAACTGATAACGAAGAGGAAAAGGAATTGGCTGGGTCTCTGGCTGAGAAGAAACTATTGAAGGATGCACTGGAAGGAATGGTGAACGGGAGAAAAGTTCGTGGTAGAAGAAGATATCAGATGATAGACGACAATAAGATATATGAACCATATGCGAAGACTACTGTAAGTGGAAGGCAGAAAATAGGAAAGACTGGAGAATGCTGGGTTTGTAGTGAAATACCTGCCCTTGGGCAGAACACTATGAATGAATTATTTATCTCGTAAGCAAGGATAATTTCCAGCGCTCTTCCTCCAAGTTACTTTTTCCCTGCATGTCATGTGAACCCATCGAGAAGGCTGACATCGCTGTTAGGAATCAAGTTTCAATAAGGAAATGACATTGCACGAGTCAAACCATACCTGTAACAAGACTGTGGGTAAGACTGGACCGGCGCTGAATTATTCAATGCAAGGGCGCAATGTCCAGTACGGAGGCTGTCGTCATCTCCTTTGCTGCTTTACCTACTCACATTCGTCATTGTCTGCGCTACATGCCGCTACAACCAAACATCTGCTGACGTCACGGCGTACTCCGCCTTAACAAACAAGGATTAATACGTCCCAGTATATCAAGTTTATTACCATTACTCTGTATTCCGGCGATCCAATAAGTGAGTGAACACGGGAGCAAATTGCAGACGTACTCAAGTGTAGCGATGTACTTGCAGGAAGTTCATGACGCGTTCGACGTTAGACGTCAAGTTCGTATGGAACGCAGTCCTAACTTAGGTTTGTTTCCTGGGACATAAACGCACTACACGTCGTTTCGCATTGTTGTCATCCCCATGGTGACAAAGACAAGTGCAATATTTTGCATCAACTTCAGGAACTGAGACTGATTGGCATCTGTATTTCATTTCAAGTGTATCACAATGGATAGGCCTACTTCATTAATAGAGCCGGGATGTTTAGGCATTTATTTTGGTTAAAATAGGCAGGCATATAGGCACTAAAAATAGAAAAATAGGCAGTGAAGTATGCATTTATTATTCATGGAAACAGACAAAAAATAGACACATATTTAATAAACTATCCCATACGGTAAGGGAGACTGTTGTACCTCTGAACACTTTTCACATTTTATTTTTTTTAATTTAGAGAAATGAAATTTTTTAAATGAAAAAATGCTTGAAATAATTATTGAAGATTTCTTTACAACTTCCTGTATGTATTTTCCTGTTCTACAGATCTATTAAGGATAGAAAAAATAAAATGCAGGGATATGTAATGTGTTCAAAGGCACAACAGGATCATGTACCTTGGAACATACCCTCTTGTAAGTTGCAACACATGGAATGTAGGTGGGAATATAGCTGTAAAAACTGACAATCATATTTAAAATGTATTTGCAATCATAAACCATAGCAGGCTTCTCTGATTTAGATTTTATTTCCTGGAGAAGCAATAACTGCTTCGACAGCTTTCTTCAAGATATCCGAATCAATTGGAGACCTCTTTAATTCCAGACTTACTTCGTGACATGACCTTAAAATAAAATAAAAACAAAAACCGATAGTATCGTGTAATTTGGAACATGTTCCAGGTACAAGATGTTTTGTGTTCAAAGGTACAAGAGGGTGCACGTTTAAACAAATATGGCTCCGAAAACTAAGAGAGTCAAATAAATCATGGAAATTAAAATATATTATTATTCACCAGATGATAGGGAACACACTGTACTTGAAATATATTAACAAATGCAATCTGGTTGCGTGTTAGAAAACATATATCAATGAACGAAATATTCACTTTTGGTACTAAAAAAACTTATTTTGTCTACGGAACTCACACTTTGAAATAAATCAAACTGAAACTATGACCAGAGCTACTTAGCGGCTTTCTCTACAATCTACTTCATTTTGAGTCCTCTAGGTAGCAGCAAAAATTAAAAAACAAAAAATGTTCAAAGGTACACTAAGCTAAAGGTACAACAGTCTCCCCTACTCACTTTCCTTGGTTACATGTCACAACAAGATGCTTTTTTAAGTTGCCAACTGTCATAGTGAGCCGCCTGTCAGAGAGAATGTTTTTCATGGTGGAAAAAGATCTTTCTACTTCTACTGAAGTGATTGGAGAAAACTTAAAACAACTTATTTCAGAAGGACTGTCTCTACTTTCTTTCAGAGATCGGGAAAAGCCGACTGTGTACTGTCTCAAAAAGAGGGGTTTGAGAAGGGATTAGAGACTTCAAAGTACGCGAGACTTGTGCGTGCAAGCGACAACAGTAACGGGACCTGGAGACTTGCTTTTAATACTTCCCTCATCCCCTTTCTTTCGCTGGTAAATCCCGAGTGACCTGAGCACTGAGGGTTATACTGTTCAAACATCTTTGTTAAGTGACATAAAAGATGGAAATCGGTAGCGGAGAAAAGTTTACGACTTCTTGAAAACATATATATTGCTGGAGAATAAGATTCTAAGCAAATATTTGTGTGTGTATATATATATATATATATATATATATTTTTTTTTTTAATTTGTACAATCGTTCTTTTTTTTATATAGGGTAAACATTGGTAATTTCGTGATAATTTCATGAAAACTAATTTAAAATGCAAATGTATAAATATATCCTTATTCCGATTTTTTCATCTAAAAGACGACAACTTGCTGTACAAATCTGGAGACATAAAAGATTGGATACGTTCCTGAATATATGTCAAAAACCACTTTTACAACTTAAGCTCAAAGGTTGGTTATTTCGTGATAACCTTGGTAATTTCGTGATATTGCATTGATAATTTCGTGAGAGGTAGAAGAATTGTGGAAAAATTCATTAAAGTCAAATGAAATTCTCATTTATTGTTACAAGACTTCAAACACAGTAATTCCGTCTAATATTCATAGCAAGAAAACATAGAAATACATATCAACACATAATAAGAATGAAATCAAAGTAAAAATTGAAATTGAAAAGGGACCTTCTTTGCCCTGAAAGGGTGAACACATTTATTACGGACTTTACTATAGCCTATATTACTAGGGTAACTCCAAAAGTAATGCATAACGTTTGTTTAAAAATTATATCTTTATCCTACAGCTTTGCTATTTTCACAGAATGTAAATGCATCCTTAAGGAACAAAATGTCACTTTTCCACATAATCCCTGTCCCTTTCAACTGTCTTACGTAACCTAGGAACGAGGGCCTGTAGACCAGCACGGTAAAAGTCTGGACCAACACGTCTGAGCCACTCTTTAGCAGCGTGCACAAGGGAGTCATCTTCTAACCTCGTTCCGCGAAGGGCTCCTTCAGTTTACCAAAGAGATGGTAATTGCACGGTGCCAGTTCAGGACTGTGAGGCGGATGTTTCAGTGTTGTCTATCCGAATTTTTTGATCTGGTCTGTGGTCTTGTGACTGACATATGGCAAACACAGTAGCCATAACGTTTCCTGCCGAAAGTGTATTTTTGAATTTCTATTTGTTTGGTGAATTTGCATGATGCCACTCCATTGTCTGCCTCTGTCTCCGGTCCAAATTGGTGGAGCCATGTTCCATCTTCTGGCACAATTTTTGCAAGTCATGTAGCACTTATCATTGACACTTAGCATGATAACAAATCAAACAGAAGCTCACTGAACCCATTGCGTCTCCGTTTTCTTTTTTTTTTTTTATCACATCTTGTCTTCAGATTTCTAAAATTCTTATTGTAATACGTTTTATACTATTTTAAAAATTGTAACACTTAATGCTCAACAAAATTTCGCCTAAAACAGCTAAGATTTCTATCAGTAAAGCTAAGCCTATATGGCGACTACAGATGTATCTAAAATTCCAAAAACATTACCTAAAATTTCATGAAGGTACAATAAATCTTTGTATGAACTATCGTATGCTTACCTCTAGTAATAAGCCTGTAATGTAATTACAAACATCCACAAAATTTGTATGCCTGAGAAGTCGACGCAAACTTGCTCTCTCCAAACATAAAAGCTCACTGAAGCAACTACAATAGTCACACAAAGCTTAGCTGTATGTTTCTGGAAACTGGACAACATATGCAATCCCTTGGCGGAAATTTGAATCTCGTAACACCATTGGTTAGTTCACAAAAGAGCAAAGAAAAAATATCACGAAATAACCACTGCCACGAAATTACCAATGTTTACCCTATAATTTATGTGCGGTTTATTTTAAATGCGTTAAAAGTATAGAAAATCTACAATAACGACGCAAAAGGGCTAAAAAAAAGGCATTTAACCTTAAAATAGGTAACGGGAGCTAATAAAGGCAAAATAAAAATTGGGCATAGACCTCTATAGTCCCCAAATGTGTGGTGGAAACGTGTTTATCTCTAGTAGGTCTTTCATACATACACTCAGTTTAAAAAAGGAATTTTGCCTAACATCCAGGCCCTATTCATTAAGGACATCTGGTAGAGTTCGCAGGACAATTTTATGATTAATCACTGTTGAAAACAAAGTTAATTTTCTCTAGAAATACATTATCTAGGATAACAATTTTTTCACTGCCCATTGTTGAATGTTTTCTGAACCCACTGCTATAAAAAAATTTCTAAGATAGTATTTTAAAAAAGTCCTTTTTTGTTTTTTTTTCTTTTTAGCCATTTCCCGAAAATTTGACTTTTTACATTTCAGGTACACTTTTCTAAGAACTGTTCAACTTACAAGTCTGAAATTTTTTGTGAGTGTACAGAACTTTCAACTACATGCAACAAGGGGAAAGATTTTGATTCAAAATTACACCATTTCCAAGAAAAAAATCTAAATATAAAAAATTATAACAAACGATTTTTCTCAAACATGAAATAAAAAACACAAATTATGTCCCGAAGTGTCCTAATGGTTATGTCTATATCAACAAACTTATCAAAAGCATTAACATAAGTTTGTAAATTATGATTTATTTAACGACGCTTGCAACTGCCGGGGTATATCAGCGTCGCCGGTGTGCCGGAATTTTGTCCCGCAGGAATCCTTTAACATGCCAGTAAATCTACTGACATGAGGCTGTCACATTTAAGAACAAAATCTACTGACATGAGGCTGTCACATTTAAGAACACTTAAATGTAAATCTACTGACATGAGGCTGTCACATTTAAGAACACTTAAATGTAAATCTACTGACATGAGGCTGTCACATTTAAGAACAAAATCTACTGATATGAGGCTGTCACATTTAAGAACACTTAAATGTAAATCTACTGACATGAGCTTGTCGCAGTTAAATACACTTAAATGCCATCGACCTAGGCCGGAATCGAACCGGCAACCTCGGGCACTGAAGGCCAGCGCTATACGAACTGCGCCACTTAATGTGACCAAAATTATGGAAGATAGTTATCCTCAATTATAATAATTTATAGACTCAACCTTACTATCAAGTACAATTTTTACATTAAATCCCTATTTAACTACTAAGCAAATTTCAGACACGCACTCATTATGTTTCATATTTAACAAAGCAAATCCAGTATTTTGTTTCCACTTGTCCGTTCCTTTTATGATACACCATTCACTCACAACTAAGTAATTTGGTCAGAAAATACCTATATTATCTGGGATCTTCAGTTCCCTCGGAAAGACTGTTATCCACAACTGGAAACTTAATGAAAAGCGAAACCGTCTGCATCCCAAAGTGGAAATGCTTATTTTAATGGGAAACTTATCCTTGGAGCAATGGTCACTCATATTAAAAAACATTATCAAGATGGATAAGAACAGTTAATAATATTGTGTGTTATTACTATGTAATTCGGATTCAATTCAATATATTTTTAAATTAAGGGGACACTCAACTATATTTTGGAACTTTTTTCCTATTTGACCAATCTTTTTCAAATTTGGCGAAAAAGTTTGATATACACATGGAAAGTAACATGCAAAATCTCAGCTCATTAGATCCAATAATTTTCAAAATAAAAAATATTTCAATTTTTAATCAATCATTAATTGAAATATCACTTTTAATTATCATTTTTTATTTTTTGGCTTTGTGCATTTGACTGTGACTTCTCAATGAATAGGGGAAGAATTCTGCTTATTGATTTAGTTCTGTCACGTAAATCAGTGTAGAAATTTAATTTTTCATTTCTATGACACTTTTTCTCCAATTTTTAAGTTGAGTGTCCCCTTAATAGTTCAGTATGCATTTAGACATAAATTCAGATATACAGGGCTTTCATTTCAAAACTTCCCAGTGAAAAAAACACGTCAATTTATATATTGAGGGGGAAGTCTGAAAACAGGCTTAATTGCATTTTAGATTTCACTCCCCATCCCCTGCCGCCCCCAATTTGAAATTTCAAATGGCCCCCCCTATATTTTTATACTTAAATATGAAAGAGCATTCAATTGTTTATACACATCATTAATTTGTTTTGCATCTTTTGTTTTCTATCGTCGCCTGGCAACCTGTATTTTTGTTATTATCAGTTGATTGTAGAGTGAAAACAAAGCTTATTTTGTATAATTTACTAAATGTAATCAATAAGGATGACTTATGTTCTCTCTTAAAGGATATACACCATTTTAAAATAATTTAATACACAAATAGGCGACGATAGAAAACAAAAGATGCGAAAACAAGTGATTGAGGTTTATAAACAATTGAATGCTCTTTTATATTTAAGTATATAAAAATTTAGGGGTGCAATTTGAAATTTAAAAGTGGGGGAGACTGGGGGGTAGGGGTGAAATCCAAAATACAATTAAGCCTGGTTTCAGACTTCCCTCTCAATATCTAAATTGGCCTGCTTTTTTGTTTCAATTGAATTTAATTTAAATAATTAGTTATTTACACTGGGAAATTTTGAAATGAAAGCCTTGTATATTCAGTTTATAACCAATTAACAAGAAAGTTTGTAATGACTATTGATAGTATCAATAGTTTTTATTATAACTATCGATAGCAGGACCAACAGTCGATATTATTATCGATACTATCGTAAGTGTCTATCGCCAATCTCTATTTGTCCACCCACCCTTAGGGTCAAGGGTGGGTGTTCAATATTCACTTCTCGTACTTAAAACGCAATCAATTCGCAACTTGTTGCATAGATATCTAGTTACATAATGAAATGATTCGATTAAAATAGGGACTTTTGCGGGCTCCGACTAAAATTACGGGCATTCCGGATAATTATGCCAAAAAAAAGGGATTGCCGCGTTTTTTACGGGACGTATGGTAAGCTTAATCAAATGATGTGGATATGCTGAAAAGTGTAATAATAATAATAATAATAATAATAATAATAATAATAATAATAATATTTATTTATTTATTTATTTATTCTTGCGAAGTTAAAGCTATCAATCCTCCTCTTCCACTTAGCCAGAAACAAAAGAAGCTGATACAATTTGCAGTAAGCGTTTCAAGGGAAGGGGTAATGTGGTCATACTTGCGGATGTTGCAAATTAAACGTATGCAGGCATTATGACCGCGCTGCAATCTTTGGTCTAAGTTAGAATTTAAATCTGTTAGTTGTCGCAATAGCCAAAATGTGGCAGCACCAATGTTTGTATGAGAATTCTTTTTAACACTTAAATTGACAAAGTATCCTATAGGATACAACAGGTTAATAGGTTATATGCTATAATTTTCATAGTACAATAGAAAAAAAAATGGGTAGGAGAATTAAAATTTCACAATATTGTACAACATATAAAAATGTGGACATTGCGATAGTTGTTTTCTTTACGGTCCGACAAGGTTTAATAAACTAGTGTGAGAAATGAAGCTTTGCCAAGTTAAGGGTTTTAATTAATAAATTAATAAATGAATTAATTAATAAATTTTATCCATGACCATAACGAAAAACATGCCTTTACTAAATACTTTTGCGTTTGTAAAGTAGGCTTTTATTCAACATTACCTTATTTCACTAGTGAGATAAAGACTTTACCTCACAGTTTGAATTTTATCTCACAGTTCATTAGTATTTTCCTAGTACCGGGGTACACACGTATACTTTTCCATTGAACTATTACTCAAGAAGTTAATATATTAGTTACTAGATGTCACTACCTCTACTTCTTTATTACCATTTCTTAAATATACATACACTCAATCTCCTTCTCTTTTCTCTATCTGCTACGTCGTAATTTGTACATTACATCCATATCTAATATGCATCTTTTAAAAATAATTTACCTTTTGGGATGCGAGGAGACTTGAACCTGCGAAGTTGGGTTTATAGGATTTTAAAACATCACGCATTAGCCATCTGAGCTAAACAGACACGATGATTAATTAAGTTTTAATATTCCTCTTAAGTTTACAGAAGTAAAATGTGAACTTATTTTAATCACATTAGTTCCGTGAACACTTCTAAATAATCCCTGAAACTTCAAAAAGACGAAAATACACGTTTAAAGTGAAAAAAAAAATATTAAAATTATATAATTAATTATAATTTGTTATTTATCCAACGCCTTAGATACCATTCTTTACTAATCATGGCCTCCTACATCATGACCTACCTAGTAACGTATTGATTCTAAAATCCATGCCATGGTATGCGATTACATGAGGACTTATTTTCAACATATTTTCTTTTATAAAACATAATTTTTCGTTATGGTCATGGATAAAATTACGTATGGTACTTGTGAGCGTGATCTTTATTGCACTCGTGTAATAAAGATGCACTTACCTCACAAGTACCATAAATAACTATAATGTATTTAATGCATTTATTTATTTAATATATTATTGATTTATTTATTTATTTATTGGTTGGTTGGTCGGTCGGTCGGTCGGTCGGTCGGTCGGTCGGTCGGTCGGTCGATCGATTCATTCATTCATTCATTCATTCATTCATTCATTCATTCATTCATTCATTCATTCATTATTGAACATAACAGGCAAAGCCCTTATAATGTTCAAGACTGACAAACTAATTTATAAAATATAAACAAGGAAAATGAAACAAACACTTATTAAAAACTGAAACAAAATAGAAAAAAGAGAAAGAATTGAAAGGGTATAAAATTTTTCAGACGATTTAATGAATGTAAAATGAAGGAGAAGGTCTTGCATGTGTGTGTGACTTGGACATCCCACTTGAGGAACTCATCCATGTACACACCTAGATATTTAACAGAGTGACTGAATGAAATTATAGATTCATTTCCCACTCGTTTCAACGAGAACCATCTTTATGATGAAATGAGTCGTGTGTACAAAGGGATGTAAATACATTCTAGACGCTGCAGGTCTTTCTCCAGTTACAGCTACTGAATAAGTTAACAATTTTAAATGGTTTGTGAACTGCAATTTAATCTCAGAGATTGGTATTAGTTCTGTGTGTAACTACTTGCCAACGAGCTCTACCTACCGCAGAGTCTTTTGTACTCCAGCTGAAGGGAGTCAGCAGAGCGTATCTCTTATTAAAATCATTTCCTGGTTACGAAGTCGGGACACGTTTTGATTGAAATCTCTGACAGAAAAGTATTTTCCTCACAGAACTTGTCAAGTTGTTTTGCTCTATTTTATTGATGTGGAAAGGGGAGGGACAGAATCCAGATGGAGGCAGGTTAATACTAGCGGAGTTGTAATTGGGTAACATTGCTATTATCTATAGCCGTCGTTTTGTTCTTCGCGTCATGCGCGCAATCCTATAATTCTATAAACAATTATAACATCAAGACCAGCTATGTCGACATTGCTAAACCAGCTTTGTAAGACGGCAATTAAATGCAATTTATACACAAACGAGTAAAACAGGAAGGCGAATTATCCAACATTAGAAACACGCCCAAGGAAAGAGGAGAGCATGTCTTGGAGCGGCTGGTTCCTGGTATGCACGGACTTTAAAAATAGACGACATTCTGCGTATTGTCTTCGCATAAGGATACCGACACGACGAGGAAAAATTACAGACGTTAAATGAAATGCGTAAAATATCTAATTTAAAAATACCAACAAGTAACGCTACGATTACGGATTTTAACAGGAAAAAAGTAAATTTCACCAAAATAGATATAAATTATTATTATATAACAAAACAAGTCAAATATTTTAAATATTTGTGCCATAGTATTGGTAATAAAAACATGAGAATCACTTATATAAGAATTATGTACAGTCCCTCACAATGAAAATGAGACACTAGGAATTAAAGGGCTCCCTACAAAAGGAGGTAGTTACACCTTTACAAAGTTATACAAAAACATGCTAAAAATTAAAATTTTAACTGAACTTCTTTTATTTTTCAGAGTACGTCGTAGGTATCTAGGAGTTTCATTTTATCAATCACCCATTTATTACAAACAGCAATTTATAGGGTAAAATATAAACAAATAATGGAGCTACTCCCTTTTTTTGCAATAAAATTGGAAATACTGTATTTGGCCATACCTTTCAATGAAAGTGAGACACTAGGAATTAAACGGCTCCCTACAAAAGGAGGTAGTTACACCTTTACAAAGTTATACAAAAACATGCTAAAAATTAAAATTTTAACTGAACTTCTTTTATTTTTCAGAGTACGTCGTAGGTATCTAGGAGTTTCATCTTATCACTCAACCATTTATTACAAACAACAATTTATGGGGTAAAATATAAACAAATAATGGAGCTACTCCCTTTTTTGCAATAAAATTGGAAATACTGTATTTGGCCATACCTTTCAATGAAAGTGAGACACTAGGAATTAAAGGGCTCCCTACAAAAGGAGGTAGTTACACCTTTACAAAGTTATACAAAAACATGCTAAAAATTAAAATTTTAACTGAACTTCTTTTATTTTTCAGAGTACGTCGTAGGTATCTAGGAGTTTCATTTTATCACTCAACCATTTATTACAAACAACAATTTATGGGGTAAAATATAAACAAATAATGGAGCTACTCCCTTTTTTGCAATAAAATTGGAAATACTGTATTTGGCCATACCTTTCAATGAAAGTGAGACACTAGGAATTAAACGGCTCCCTACAAAAGGAGGTAGTTACACCTTTACAAAGTTATACAAAAACATGCTAAAAATTAAAATTTTAACTGAACTTCTTTTATTTTTCAGAGTACGTCGTAGGTATCTAGGAGTTTCATCTTATCACTCAACCATTTATTACAAACAACAATTTATGGGGTAAAATATAAACAAATAATGGAGCTACTCCCTTTTTTGCAATAAAATTGGAAATACTGTATTCGGCCATACCTTTCAATGAAAGTGAGACACTAGGAATTAAAGGGCTCCCTGCAAAAGGAGGTAGCTCCACTTTTACAAAGTTATACAAAAACATTCTAAAAAATTAAAATTTTAACTGAACTTGTTTTCTTTTTCAGAGTACGTCGTAGGTATCTAGGAGTTTCATCTTATCACTCAACCATTTATTACAAACAACAATTTATGGGGTAAAATATAAACAAATAATGGAGCTACTCCCTTTTTTGCAATAAAATTGGAAATACTGTATTTGGCCATACCTTTCAATGAAAGTGAGCCACTAGGAATTAAAGGGCTCCCTGCAAAAGGAGGTAGCTCCACTTTTACAAAGTTATACAAAAACATTCTAAAAAATTAAAATTTTAACTGAACTTGTTTTCTTTTTCAGAGTACGTCGTAGGTATCTAGGAGTTTCATTTTATCACTCACCCATTTATTACAAATAGCAATTTATGGGGTAAAATATAAACAAATAATGGAGCTACTCCCTTTTTTGCAATAAAATTGGAAATACTGTATTTGGCCATATTTTTCAATGAATGCACTGAGCACACGTATTTTGTGCGAATATCATAAACTACAACACAATAACTTACATAGCATAAATATAGGCCTATACAGCGTGTTTCAGAAATACTTTGACAAACCTTGGAGGCATGTTCCTCACACGAAAACAAGAAAAAAAAAGTTCATATAAACTTATGTCCGAAAGTCCTCAGTTTTTTTAAGCGCTTATCTTCTGATGCGGAGTTGCGCTCAGTCGTTAGTTAGATTCTCGCTTGGGCTCATTATCTGGTTGGTTTTTCATCAGGTTTCCACAACCGTAAAGTACAACTAACAAAGTCAGTAACCTAAAATAATGCTTGATACAGAATAAATTTTCATCATTAACCACAGAGTCATCTATATGAACACCAGGAAATTAAATTGGCCCAGAAACAAGTCTCCGATAGCTCTTTCTAGAGCTCTCGGATTAAGGCGAAAACTAATGCTAAGAATGTTTACAGTATTTTAAAAATGTATCTTCCTCTACCGGGTCTAAACTCATGAAGAATATTTACCACATCTTAAAAATGTATCTTCCTCTACCGGGTCTAAACTCATGAAGAATATTTACCACATCTTAAAAATGTATCTTCCTCTACCGGGTCTAAACTCATGAAGAATATTTACCGTATCTTAAAAATGTATCTTTCTCTACCGGGTCTAAACTCATGAAGAATATTTACCGCATCTTAAAAATGTATCTTCCTCTACCGGGTCTAAACTCATGAAGAATATTTACCGCATCTTAAAAATGTATCTTCCTCTACCGGGTCTAAACTCATGAAGAATATTTACCGCATCTTAAAAATGTATCTTCCTCTACCGGGTATAAACTCATGAAGAATATTTACCGCATCTTAAAAATGTATCTTTCTCTACCGGGTTTAAACTCATGAAAGATGTTTACCGAATATTAAAAATGTATCTTCCTCTACTGGGTCTAAACTCATGAAGAATATTTACCGCATCTTAAAAATGTATCTTTCTCTACCGAGTTTAAACTCGTGAAGAATGTTTACCGAATATTAAAAATGTGTCTTTCTCTACCGGGTTTAAACTCATGAAAGATGTTTACCGAATATTAAAAATGTATCTTTCTCTACCGGGTTTAAACTCATGAAAGATGTTTACCGAATATTAAAAATGTATCTTTCTCTACCGAATTTAAACTCATGAAGAATGTTTACCGAATCTTAAAAATGTATCTTCCTTTACCGGGTTTAAACTCATAAAGGATGTTTAACGCATCTTAAAAATGTATCTTACTCTACCGGGTTTAAACTCATGAAGAATGTTTACCGAATCTTAAAAATGTATCTTCCTTTACCGGATTTAAACTCCTGAAGAATGTTTACTGCATCTTAAAAATGTATCTTCCTCTACCGGGTCTAAACTCATGAAGTATATTTACCGCATCTTAAAAATGTGTCTTTCTCTACCGGGTTTAAACTCGTGAAGAATGTTTACCGAATATTAAAAATGTGTCTTTCTCTACCGGGTTTAAACTCATGAAAGATGTTTACCAGATATTAAAAATGTATCTTTTTCTGCCGGATTTAAATTCATGAAGAATGTTTGCCGAATCATAAGAATGTATCTTCCTCTACCGGGTTTAAACTCATGAAGAATGTTTACTGAATCTTTTTTTATTGGATTATTTTACGACGCTGTATCAACATCTAGGTTATTTAGCGTCTGAATGATATGAAGGTGATAATGCCGGTGAAATTAGTCCGGGGTCCAGCACCGAAAGTTACCCAGCATTTGCTCGTATTGAGTTGAGGGAAAACCTCGGAAAAAACCTCAACCAGGTAACTTTCCCGAACCGGGATTCGAACCCGGGCCACCTGGTTTCGCAGCCAGACGCGCTGACCATTACTCCACAGGTGTGGACTACTGAATCTTAAAATGTATCTTTCTCTACCGGGTTTAAACTCATGAAGAATGTTCAAAGCGTCTTAAAAATGTTTCTTACCCTACAGGGTTTAAACTCATGAAGAATCTTTACAGCTTCTCAAAAATGTATCTTCTTCTACCGGATTTAAACTCGTGAAGAATGTTTACCGATTCTTAAAAATGTATCTTCCTTTACCGGATTTCAACTCCTGAAGAATGTTTACTGCATCTTAAAAATGTATCTTCCTCTACCGGGTTTAAACTCATGAAGAATGTTTACCGAATCTTAAAAATGTATCTTCCTCTACCAGGTTTAAACTTATGAAGGATATTTACCGAATCTTAAAAATGTATCTTCCTCTACCGACTTTAAACTCATAAAGAATGTTTACCGAATCTTAAAAATGTATCTTCCTCTACCAGGTTTAAACTCCTGAAGAATGTTTACCGAATCTTAAAAATGTATCTTCCTCTACCGGATTTAAACTCCTGAAGAATGTTTACCGAATATTAAAATGTATCTTCCTCTACCAGGTTTAAACTCCTGAAGAATGTTTACCGAATCTTAAAAATGTATCTTCCTCTATCAGGTTTAAACTCCTGAAGAATGCTTACCGAATCTTAAAAATGTATCTTCCTCTACCGGATTTAAACTCATGAAGAATGTTTACCGCATCTCAAAATGTATCTTTCTCTACCGGGTTTAACTCATGGAGAATGTTTACCGCATCTCAAAAATGTATCTTCCTCTACCGGATTTAAACTCATGAAGAATGTTTACCGCATCTTAAAAATGTATCTTCCTCTACCAGGTTTAAACTTATGAAGGATGTTTACCGAATCTTATAAATGTATCTTCCTTTACCGTGAAGAAGATTGTTTACTGCATCTCAAAATGTATCTTCTTCTACCGGGTTTAAACCTACGAACCTTGGACCAGAAACGACTGTGGTGACCACCAGCCGCGGAGGGCGACGAGATGTGTGTTACAATTGAAATATTGCAACATCCACCCACATCTGTGGGCAAGGCATCCAGGAGGCCACACACATCTCTGGACATGTTGAAAACTTATACGGAAACTGAAAGAGGAATTTTAAACCTCGGCTGAGGTCAGGGTCGTTTAGCTTTATGACGTCACTGACCATGACCCCATGTGATGAGTACCAGACAGGGGACGCGTAGGATGAAAGACAACCTGCAGGAAATGTCACGGTTCCATCCTTCAGTACTAATTGTGCTTGCAAAGTATTTCAAAATCCCTGTTGGTCAACCATTTCATTCTGTAATTCTTTCCAGTGTAGCAGAAAGTCTCCTATAGTAAATCAAACTCTAGTTTCATATATTATTGTCTCTTACATAAAGGGAAAAAGAACTACTTCAGATTCTAACAAAGCAATATCGTCATAGATCTCTAAAGATTGTCATAGCTAGGCTACTCCTATTCTGAATCTAATACGAGTAATAACAGACATTTTGTAGTTCTCAAACTTTCCTGCCTCGATCCCATGTCTACTTACAATTTAAATAGGCTCGCAGAGCTTAATCGTATTTGTTAACTCAAATAAACCAGAGGAACTTAATTTCTGTTAACATGTAAATAAAATCAGATGTAATAGCTTTTTTTTCTCTTTTCAATTTATAAACATATCTTACGAAAACGACTTGCTCTTAACGTAACAATATTATCACCACACACTGAAAACAATTTCATATACTATTCCGGACCTTTTGTAATTATAGAGATACGTAAGATTGATAAAAACTTTGTTGTATCACACCGCCGCGATATTTTTATCGAAGCACACACGTATATATCTATCAATCGTCTCTAAACACACACCTTCATCTCAAACAGCAGAAATAATTAAAATGCTCTCTCAATTATTATCACTCAATAAAAGAATTGTATTCCAATGGATACCATCCCATTGTGGAATCCTAGGAAACGAGAATGCGGATGCTTTAGCAAAGAAGGGCAGCACTGCTACTTACAGACCTGTTACTAAATCTACGTATTACTCTGTGAAGAGATTTATTAAATCTACATACTTAGACTTCAACAAACAAAATTTGATAACTCAATCCCAAGGGAAAAAATGGAACTCTCTGCATCAAAATCCACAGTTAATTCCCGATTTACCACGAAAATCGTCTGTAGCTGCATTTAGATTGGCAACAGGCCATGATTGTTTGGCCAAACACCTGCATAGAATTGGAATATATCAGTCCCCTAACTGCCCATTGTGCAACTCAAACCAAGAAATGAATTCGGAACACCTCAAAATCTGTGCTCCAGTGGCTAGTCATGATAATATCTTTGAAAAATATTGGAGTGCAAGAGGTCAAATGACATTATTGTCAAATGCCTGGCATTAGTAAACAACAACAACAACATATAAATTGTACGAATGTAGTATGAAAGTATGCAGCACTGTAAGAATAAGTATGTATGTATGTATGTATGTATGTATGTATGTATTTTATTTTTATTTTACTTTGTTATTTAACGACGCTGTATCAACTACGAGGTTATTTAGCGAGATGATATTTGGCGGGATGAGGCCGAGGATTCGCCATAGATTACCTGACATTTGTCCTATGGTTAGAGAAAACCTCGGAAAAAACCCAACCAGGTAATCAGTCCAAGCGGGAATCAAACCCCGCTCCCGAACGCATCTCCGGGTCGGCAGGCAAGCGCCTCAGCCGACCGAGCTACGCCGGTGGCTGTGTGTGTGTATGTATGTATGTATGTATGTATGTATGTATGTATGTATGTATATATGTATGTATGTATGTATGTATGTATGTATGTATGTATGTATGTATGTATGTATGTACCTTGCGGTGGCTAAGTGACCCGCGTTCGAGTCCCGGTCAGGTCTGGGATTTATGACGGATAAGGTCGCAGTTGGGATTTTTCTCAGGGTTCTCCCGTTTTTCCCCGTATTAGGCATATACATTCATTCCGTCACCATTTCTCCATTTCGTCATCATTCAGTAGCATTCCCCGATCGACGGCTGGCGACGCAAGGAGGTGGCTGGCCTAGGGACGAGGGTTATCTGCTCGAAACCTGGGTACGCAGCGAACCTTAGTGCATTCAGCCGGTGTGGGTTTGGGAATAGTCTACGTCTAGTTGGAGGGTTAGCGCAATAGATCGTAACAGATCGCAGTGGTGAGCCCTAGTGTCCCCCCTCCCATAAATTCCATTCCATTCCATGTATGTATATATGCGTGTATGCATGTAAGTGTATTTAATACTAGATTTTAAATTCTTCTTGATCTCGTAACATTGCTATTGCCCTCTTTCCTTCATTACAATACTTCTGTACTTCTAAATTTTAGTTCCAATTAAAGCTTATATTATTATTTTCGTACATAAAATGCGAAGTTTAAGGTTGCGTAAATATTACTTAAAATTGGGGTTTAAAAACAAACGAACGAACGAACGAACAAGCAAGCAAGCAAGCAAGCAAACAAACAAACAAACAAACAAACAAACAAACACACAAACAAACAACCAACCAAACAAACAAATAACCAACCAACCAAACAAACAAACAACCAAGCAAACAAACAACCAACCAACCAACCAAACAAACAACCAACCAAACAAACAAACAAACAACCAAGCAAATAAACAACCAAGCAAATAAACAACCAACCAAACAAACAAACAACCAATCAAACAAACAACCAACCAAACAAACAAACAACTAACCAAACAACCAAACAAACAAACAAACAAACAACCAAACAAACAAACAAACAAACAACCAAACAAACAAACCAACCAACCAACCAACCAAACAAACAAACAAACAAACAAACAACCAAACCACCAAACAAACAACCAACCAAACAAACAAACAAAGAACCAAACAACCAAACAAACAAACAATCAACCAACCAAACAAACAAACAAACAAATAAATAAATAAGCAAATAAATAGACAAATAAATGAACAAATAAAGAAATAAATAAACAAGTAAATAAATAAATACATAAATACATATACTAATTAATTAATTAATTAATAAACAAACAAACAAAACAAAACAAACACACACAAAAACAAACAAATAAGCAAATAAATGAATAAATTAATGAATAAATTAATGAATAAATTAATGAATAAATTAATGAATAAATTAATGAATAATTGAATAAATTAATGAATAAATGAATAAATTAATGAATAAATAAATAAATGAATAAATAAATGAATAAATAAATAAACAAAAAATACATAAATAATTAAATAAATAAATAAATTGGTACAAGAGATTCATAAAATTAAAAACTATGACAAAAATAATTAACAAATATCGTTCCACGAGACGCAATTTTTCTACATTATTTTACAGCACTTCATAACCTTACCTCGTAGCCTTGCTTTTGCAGGTACTCTTCTTTTGTTACTGTTTTCTACACTTCGACGTTCCAGAACCCTTCCATGAACGTTGGCTGTTTTAGAATAAATTGAAACACTAAAACTCAGAAAGACTCGTCTTTTTTAATGTCGTAATAGCACACAACGTAATATTATAATGTATTCGATATGAATGAGAATAATTCTAACTGAGAAGTTTGAAATCTTCATGATTCTTTGACACGAACGACCGCACGAAAGCAAAGGTACCGCGATACTGTAGCCGGAGAAGCCACCCTCACATTCAGTTACTGCAGTGTTGATATTCCATTCGACGTCTGCAGTGGAACACAGAACGGAACATGAGAAGGACTCGACAATCACTGTCCAACCTGGGAGATCTCAAACGAACACATCTGCTATACAGAAACACATCAAATCTGTTTATACCACTAAGAACTTGTCTCAAATGATCCTCAGTTGTCATAGTAATGGGGTCTGTGCAAAACTGACTGATATATCCTTGTTGTCTGTAACTCCACTGTTAGGTACATAGACATCTTGTGAAGGATATCATTATACCAACGTACGTTTTAGAATACGTAGTGTGTAACTTATATTAAGGATGAAATTATATGTCTTGTTATATAGCGTACATGACAAAGAGTTGAAAATTTTCAATTCATTTTAGGAGTTTCTTCAACTAAGTCTTAAAGAGATCTCGTTGAATAAATATATGGTTTATTTTTCAGTCCATGATTTATCGTAGTAATGTCAACGAGAGCGCAAGCGGGCCTCATCGCCCGTATGCGCCGTTCAGAGCACGTACGGCACGCAGGTACAAGTCACTGATGAACTCAAGGGTTGTACAGGGACATCATTTTATTTTTACTTCAATTTTTATTGTACCTAATTTTTTGACTGTACTTGACTCCCACCCTTTCCACTCATGACCTTCAACCGTCCTCTACACAAAGATCCAAGACTGCATATAGTAAACAGCACTGAGTTAGTGAGTATAGTACGTTCCAGAAATATGTTCGCGTTTTCCAGTGACGAAAGAGCTTTCAATATTGAATCATATTTTCGCACAGGTACTGTCCGTTTGCCTACGTCGCATCCCGATTTCCCCCACCTGCTTCTGCTCACCCCTGTGTAAAAGCAGGGCTGTCTTAGCTCTCTTCTGAAAACATTAAGTTCTGTTAGGAATTGGACGTTTACGTAATATTATGCAACTATTTGAAATAAATTAAATAAAGGGCCTCGTTAAGTAATTAACTGTCACGTGATTTTCCCCCTTTCTACGATCCTGCGACAAAACCACTTAGACGGACAGTAGATAGCATGTCTGAGTAATTTTATCTTTTGGGATAGGGCAGAAGTGAAGATTGAATTTACAGTACGTAAGGTACTCTTTTATAGAGCAGGTACAGAATTATTTCAACATGAGTTACTAGTACGAAGGACGAAACTGGTAATTGGAATTAGATGCAATAGTCTATAGTGTGATAATATGCACAAAAGAACTGAAGCCTGTATCGAAATGAACGGCCACCATTTTCAAAAATGTGTTTAAATGTCCATATTTTGATTACTGTATTTTTCAATTTAACTTCATTCTCTACATTGTACGCTAATGTGATGTAGACAGTATAATATACACTGCATAATGAATACGTTCGCACGGATAACTCAGTTCGTGAGTAAAAACACTTATTGTTAATACAGTATTGTATTAAGATTAAACAAAAACCTAATGAAAATTATCAAACTCAAAATCGCGATATTTCCTAGTTTACGTAAATGGATGAACTACTTTTCTTTCCTCCTATACCTAGTAGAGTGATTTGTTTGTGTTTTACGCCAGTATCATCGAACTACAATCGTGGAAGGGATAGCAATCTGTGTTTCCGGTTCTCTAAAGGTATAGCCAGGTTAATATTAAAAATGTTAGTAAAAATAAAATGATGTCCCTGTACATTACACATTGAGGAAGAAGTCGTTCAGTAAGTTTTAGGCTGACTGAACACCTGACTTCTTATGAGTGAAAGAGGAGATAATGTTCTTTGTCTGATATATTATGGAAAACATTGAGTTGCAAAGAGAAGCAATGTGAAACGCCTGAAATTATCAATTGGTGTATATAATAATTTATTGAAATGTTGTTGTTTTATTGACAATAAATAGTAATAAGTATATGTTTAAGTAGACTATAGAGGTTCTTCATCGCTGCTTTGCTTTTAAGTTTACAGAATAAAGTACAAAAAATAGTATGATGCTAACAGCGTAGACTCGTTACGAATTCTGTTTGAAAAAATTGTGAAGATTTGTCGTCCATATATTTTCAGTTTAACAATGTTCCTTACCATTGTGATGTCCTTTGGTTAAGCGAGAAAAAGTTCACTCCACGTTCTTTGAATTGCGTGAACATTGCCAAGTTGGAAGTTCGCTTTGCCTGGTAATATATCCAGAGTACGAATATTTGCGGCGCAAATTATTTTTATACTTGGCAGTAAGCACGTATGTGAGCAATTTTTCTCACTTATGAACCTCACAAAACCAAGACTAATATCAAGATTATCAGATGATAATAAGCGTGCTATGCTACGTCATGCTGCAGGCAGCATAATTTCGCCGGACATAAGAAGGTTGGTGTTGGCTAAAACAAGAAAAAACACGTCTGTATTAGACGAGAAGTCAAGAATTTAATTTGTTTCTAGAAATGTGGTGTTCATATAAGAAGTACATTATTAAGTATGTAACAGTTACATAGTAATTAATTAGGTACATCTCATTATCTAAAACCGCTAAGATAAAGAAAATATACTATGTTTATTATTTGCTGTAGGCCTATTATTTCATTTTTCCATATGCACAATGTCCTGTAATATCTTTCAATTTTATATTGATAAGTTCAAAGCAGAAAAACAATGTTTTTATACTAGTTCAATTATTACATCTATACTAATAATAAATCTGTAGCCGAAATTTTTCTGGTAATTTTCTATTTTACAAAAATAATTGGTCCTAACATATATAATTAACCACCCACAAACCGAAAATCGCTTTTTTGAAACTTTTGTTTGTATGTCTGTCTGTATGTAAGTTTGTTACCTTTTCTCGCGATAATGGCTGAACCGATTTCGATGAAAATTGGAATATAAATTAAGTTAGTTGTAACTTAGATTTTAGGCTATATTGCATTCAAAATACATTATTTAAAAGGGGGGTTATAAGGGGGCCTGAATTAAATAAATCGAAATATCTCGCTTATTATTGATTTTTGTGAAAAATGTTACGTAACAATATTTCTTTAAAAATCATTTCCGATAAGGTTTATTCTTTGAAAAATTTTGATAGGACTGATATTTAATGAGATAAATGAGTTTCAAAATTAAAATAACTGCCATCTAAGGCGGTGTAATGAAATAAACAAATGAATTCGTCTACAAGGGGCCTTGGTCAACAACAATCGAAAGCTATCAATCATAGCCTACAGAGAATGTTTCTGTGTTTGTATGAAGTAATATCGGAAGCTAAATTAACCGATTTGTGTAATTAATTTTATTTCACCACTGGAAAGTGTAGTTTCCATATATGGACATAATGCTCTAATGTTATTACAGTAACTTGTGAGTGAATTGAGGACAGGTAAGATTAAAATAGCTTCTTATGCACAGAAAACTTGATAGGCTATTCTGTATATTCATTTCCTGTATTTCATAAATTGATGTTTATCTCAGAGAATTAACGAACCACAAGAGTGTATTGATTTAGTATGCAGTAATAATATGTTAGCTTAGCATTCCATTATTTTATAATCCAAATTTTAACTATGCTCAATTGAATCGTGTTAAAATACATATGCATTAAATGCAATGCAAAAAAATTGGGTAATGAGCCAAGCAGATTATGTTGCGCTGTTGTAAAATAAAATTTGTTCCTCCTGAGATTCAAGAGCCCCCATATCAAATTAAAAACTTACTTATCGGTGTACATCCGTTATCAACAAATTTTTATATAATATAATATAATATAATATAATATAATATAATATAATATAATATAATATAATATAATATAATATAATATGATATGATATAATATAATATAATATAATATAATATAATATAATATAATATAATATAATATAATATAATATAATGTAATGTAATATACGAGTATAATATAATATTATATAAGTTACTTAAATTATTTGAAGGGTTCAGAACCATTGTGGCCCAAGCGCCATTTACTGAATACGTAGAAAACAAGGGTTAAAATTAAGTTATTATCATGATTCAATGGAAACATATAGCAAGTAAAATAAAGTATACACATTAAATCTAAATGATATGTAAGTCTTCATTAAAGTATGGTTGCATGTAATAAAAATTAAGAAACATGTTAAAGGAATTGTCATTGCACCAAATGAGTGGTCTCTGGACCAAAATGATCACATTTTAATTATTTAAATACAATTTAAATTAAGTAACATATAAAACGATTTATCCTTCTATCAAACACGTATGTTCCCTGGATCAAATGTCCTATTTTAATTATGTAATTACTTTATATTTATTTCTAACGGGTGCAGCGGAGCGCACGGGTACGGCTAGTAATTATTAGACATCGGATTTTTAGGCACTAAAAATTGCAGTTTTAGGCGCCTAAAATAAGCTCAAAATTTGTAAAATTAGGCTCTATTTTAATGAAAATAGGCATTTTAGGCACATCAAGGTATCATACTTATTTCTTTCACTGAAATTTTTAGTTATACACTAAAATACGCACAAAAAACTATGTTTAAAAATTAAAAAAGAGTATTATATTATATTTATAAACAGAGCTGCACAAATTTAATATATTGAAACTAATGAAATAATGATTATTGATATCAAGATTACTCATTTTAAGTTATTGAAATTCAGTTCCATGCTCCGACTTTATTATAATTATCTGCACAGTACACCACCAGAATTTTTTCTAAATTCTCCACAGTTAACCTTTGCCTTTTGTCACTGAGAATCATTTTGAAAGCAGAAAAACTTCTTTCAACCGAAACTGATGTGAGAGGCGCAAATTTTAAATTAGGTACAATAGAAACATCAATACTTACTGGAACATTTACACTTTCCCCCGATATCACTCTTGATACTTTTTCCAACAATGAAAATCCTACATTCTTATTTAATACGTTGTCCCACTTATTTTTAACTTTTTTCCCAGTTTCGCCCAAAGCAGAATGTATGCTCACTTGAGCTTCCTTTACTATTGCTATTTGGCTACAAAGAGATTGTTTTTCACGTTCTAATTGTTCAATGTTTGCAGGTATGAAAGTAAAGTTTGATGTTATGTAGGCAATATCGTTTTTCACTCGTGAGTCATTTAGACAATCTTTCACTGCTTTCACACACGCTGCACTATCAGTTTCAGATAATTTATCAATAACTCTGACCACTTCTTTAAAATACTTAGAATAATACACCACTGACTGAATCCAGGTTCCCCATCGTGTAACAACCGGCTGAGGTGGGAGTGGGATATCTGGAAAGTTCTCTCTGAATATTGAAATCCTGGATGGGGCTTTACAAAAACATTTTTTTTTGTGTTAGAAATAAACGAATTGACAACAGGAAATTCATTCCGGATTGTTTCAGAAACCCTGTGAAGGCCATGTGCTAGACAGGTTACATGCGTGAGGTTAGGATAAAATGTTTTAAGAAGTGGAGCTGCAGCAACCATGTATGAGGCAGCATCAGTACAAAACAACAGAACTTTAGAATCGTCTATATTACCCGAGTATAAAAACTGTAGGCCTTTATTTACAAAATAAGCAATGGCTTGGCTATTCACTTTCGAAAGTTCCTTAACACATACGAGGTGTGGAATCGAAGGTCCATCAGGACTAAGTTTTCCTACTACCATATTTGCTATATACCTATTCATAGGATCTGAGGTTTCATCCACAGAGACCCATGTGTAAGAATCACCTATATCCTCCCGAATGGAAGCTAAAGTTTCATTGTATATTCTAAGTAATTTTTTCTTAGGGTCGACTCAGATGGGATATTTTGTTTGCAGTATTTTTGTAAAAACTGTCTTAAAACCGGATTTTCAATTGCATTCCAGGGAATGTTTGCAGCAACAAACGCTCTGGTTAAATCAGCATAGAAATTGCTGCTGAGATTGGATGAAGTAGGCTGTGTTAGTAAAGTTTGTTGCAGTTGATTTTTCTGCTGAGCTTTAGCCTTATGAGCCGCTCCTTGCACATGCTGCTTTAGGTGGCACTTCTTTTCTTGCGAAATCTAAAAATGTAAAGTAAACTGAATTAAAATAAAATCCTAACTGTTGTATTGCCGTATTTCTATCACAAAGTTAGTGGGTTCGAACAATCAAAATTTTAATGACCTGCAAATACTTTAACTATCGGAATTTAAAAGGTTAAAGTGTAGTGGTCTTAAAAAGAATTATACCTCAGGATAGCTCAGTCAATGTATAAATATTATAGGCCTACTCATTAAAATTAATAGAATATATATATTTCAACTATTGTTACATACCTGTTTGCTACATATCTTGCAGAATATTATTTTTCCATCATAAGTGAATTCTGAATATTCTGTTAGCCATTGCCGGATCAATGTAGATTTTGCACTTATATTTTTCGGCATTATCGCGTTAAACTTCACAGGAAAACGTCCTACCGCTCAAAACTTCTCAACACAAATAAGGTGAGGGAAAGAGCAACTGTTAACGGGCATTCAAATGAACCGTTGTTATTGAGATTCAATTTGACAAAAATACAAAGTTCCACTTATTGTTGCATTTCCTGGCAGTGTTAACACTAGGAGGGCCATTCTTTTAAATATTTTGTAACGGTTTACCCTACTAATTCGCAGTTTTACGACTTTTCATAAATATTTCAAAAACACTCTTTCTCCAAAAATTGTGATTTTATGACACTCTGAAGGGCAGTACAGCTAATCGGTTTCAGACAGAAAACAGTCATTTTTATAGTATAGTATATCTCTGAATCGGTAGCAGCACATGTTGTGATTGTTGCCTGCTTCAAAACTAAGGTTGGTTCTTTGTCGGCATTTATGCCTCCAAACATGTTAAATTCGGTGAAATCTATTGCGAGTGTCGTGAGATTCAAAACATTTTCTTTCCTTTATCAATGGTTTCATGGCCGGTGTGAAGCAAACTTTCCACTTTTTAAATGCCTTAAATTTCGCAGTGAATGCATGTATAAATTATAAAAAGTAAGAGTAAAATGCGAAACTTTACAGTGAGTTAGGCATTTTTAGGCGAATATTAACAAATTAGGCTCTAATAATCGTTTTAGGGCATTTTAGGGCACTATAAAACTCTTTGAATACCTTTCAATTTCCATGAAATACAAATATAAATAATTATTTTTACTTTTCTCCTAAAGAAACAAAATAGGCATTTGCCCTACAATCCGATGTCTGGTAATTATATAAAAATTAATTATTTTCTAGCTATTATCTGAAAGTATATAAGTTAAGCTGGAGCTACGTTTGTTATTTATTGTAGAGTACTATTTTATAATTCTTTGCATTTATTAGAGAGGTACACTTTACGAAACATGTTCTAACTTCTTGTTGTCTTGTATGAATGTATCATATTACCTATTGTTAGAAACAGTTTAATTCATCTTGCAGTGATAGGCCAATGGAGTCCACTTTGCTCACCCCTTCTTATTCATTGCTTTGCCTGCAGAACAGATTCATTGCACCCAGTGAGCCTTGATCGCACGCAGAACCTTCTACGTGCTCTTGACCTTGACATCGCTGATTTATCGTATAATATTTAAGGATTTATTCCTTCACTAGCCGTACCCGTGCGCTCCGCTGCACCCGTTAGAAATAAATATAAAGTAATTACATAATTGAAATAGGACATTTGATCCAGGGAACATTCGTGTTTGACAAAAGGATAAATCGTTTAATATGTTACTTAATTTAAATTGTATTTAAATATTTAAAATGCGATCATTTTGGTCCAGAGAGCAATCATTTGGCGCAATGACAATTCCTTTAACATGTTTCTTAATTTTTATTACATTCATCCATACTTTAATGAAGACTGACATATCATTTAGATTTAATGTGTATACTTTATTTTACTTGCTATATGTTTCCATTGAATTATGATAATAACTTAATTTTAACCCTTGTTTTCTACGTATTCAGTAAATGGCGCTTGGCCCACTATGGTTCTGAACCCTTCAAATAACTTAAATAACTTAAATTATATTATATATTATATTATATTATATTATATTATATTATGTTATATTATATTATATTATATTATATTATATTATATTATATTATATTATATTATATTATATTATATTATATAAAAAAAGTGTTGATAACGGATGTACACCGATAAGTAAGTTTTTAATTTGTTATGGGGGCTCTTGAATCTCAGGAGGAACAAATTTTATTTTACAACAGCGCAACATAATCTGCTTGGCTCATTACCCAATTTTTTTGCATTGCATTTAATGCATATGTATTTTATGTATTTTAACACGATTCAATTGACATAGTTAAAATTTGGATTATAAAATAATGAAATGCTAAGCTAACGTATTATTACTGCATACTAAATCAATACACTCTCGTTGTTCGTTAATTCTCTGAGATAAACATTATTTTAAGAAATACAGGAAACGAATACACAGAATAGCCTATCAAGTTTTCTGTGCATAAGAAGCTATTTTAATCTTACCTGTCCTCAATTCACTCAGAAGTTACTGTAATAACATTAGAGCATTATGTCCATATAGAGAAACTACACTTTCCAATGGTGAAATAATAATTAATTACACAAATCGGTTAATTTAGCTTCCGATATTACTTCATACAAACACAGAAACATTCTCTGTAGGCTATGATTCATAGCTTTCGATTGTTGTTGACCAAGGCCCCTTGTAGACGAATTCATTTGTTTATTTCATTACACCGCCTTAGATGGCAGTTATTTTAATTTTGAAACTCATTTATCTCATTAAATATCAGTCCTATCAAAATTTTTCAAAGAATAAACCTTATCGGAAATGATTTTTAAAGAAATATTGTTACGTAACATTTTTCACAAAAATCAATAATAAGCGAGATATTTCGATTTATTTAATTCAGACCCCCTTATAACCCCCTTTCAAATAATATATTTTGAATGCTATATAGCCTAAAATCTAAGTTACAACGAACTTAAGTTATATTCCAATTTTCATCCAAATCGGTTCAGCCATTATCGCGTGAAAAGGTAACAAACATACAGACAGACACACAGACAGACAGACAGACAGACAGACAGACAGACAGACAGACAGACAGACAGACAAAAAAAATTTCAAAAAAGCGATTTTCGGTTTCAGGGTGCTTAATTATATATGTGAGGACCAATTATTTTTGGAAAATAAAAAATTACCAGAAAAATTTCGGCTACAGATTTATTTTTAGTATAGATATTACATTTGATGTTTTTATGAACGTTTTCGTCTCCCAGCAACATCATCAAATAAAACTTTATGAATAGGCAATATTTTAACCTCAAATTTGTCATCAAGCATCAATTATCATTAAGTAAAATAGATAAAACAATAAAACAAGAGTAATAGGTTGAATTAAAGTCTAGATAAAATATGTGAGAATACAAATATTTACAAAATATATTACGGGTTTTCACTTACATTTTAGAAAATGTGTCCATGATTGGTTTTATTAAATTAACTTATATTAGTTAATGTAAGTAAAGCACGCTTACAGTATGACCCATTATATTAAAAATGTATAAAGTTTACATTCGTTGTTTATCCTGAGTGAAATTGTGGCATATTATTCTAAATAGAAGAAGTGAATTGATCAATGTATCAATGTTTACATTGGCTTGGATATACAACTTCAGTTTACAATTTATATCCAGTTAAGGTTATTAAAATGATTTTGTACTTGCATTAGAGACTAAAATGTTGCATCGGAAAAACGTTCGTGTGATTTTGTTCAGTAAACCATTATTTTTTACTTTTTTGACGTAAAATAAAAAAAAATGGGGAAATATTGTTAAATAAAATGGTAAATAATTTACCATAATGTTCTATTAATGAGATTGTAAGTTTGTATTTGCTGCTCGTTTTATGTAAGCAACAGGTTGTCCTGGTTCACCCCTGCATTAGAACAGAGTATCTGTTTTGTACCGGTATGTCTGTATCCGCTTGAGCTGTACTGTGTACTTGTAAACCCCCTCCTCCCCATCCAGCAACGTTGCCAAACGTCTAATAGTGCAAATTTGAATAATTAGTTAAATATTGCAATATTATAAAAAAAAATTGTAAGGACTTTTTTTTCTTCTTATGGCATGAATAATCAGTAATAATAATGGCACTTACACCCCTTACACCTTGTATATATACAGGTTGAATAATTGAGTAGATGAGCAGATAGGAAGATTATGCACATGACGCTTAATATAAAGAAGGCAGTCGAGATTAAACATTGACGGTAACGTAAGTATTTCTAGTTGAACGAAAAGTGGTTTAAAATGAGTTCTACAAGATATAACACAGATAATTCTCACTGCTCTTTTTTGAAGAATAAAGAACTTGGAAACTGAAGTATGGTTACGTCACAAATAAATAAATAAATAAACAAGCAAATAAATGTATAAATAAATGAATAAATAAATGAATAAGTAAATGATTAAATAAATGTATATATAAATGAATACATAAATGAATAAATAAAGGAATAAATAAATGTATAAATAAATGAATAAATAAATGTATAAATAAATGAATGAATAAATATAACACAAATAAATAAATAAAGTAAATGCGTACTATGTAAATAAGTAAGTATTCAAGTAAATGAGTAAGTAAATACATAAATAAATAAAATAATAAATAAATAACTATGTAAATGAATATACTGGGTGTTCAGTTCAAAGTGTGTCATGGCTCGCTGTATGTCGTCAATTGGCTAGTCGATGAGCCTAGAGAATTTAATCTTCCTACACTTCCGCAGAGGTGTATTACTTATCTGCCAGAGAAGTTGCCTACCAAGTACGGCGTTCATTCAGAAGAGTACTTACCGATACGTACAGTAACGCCGGTAGTGGCAGGAATGTGAACTGTTTCGAAATATGTACTGAGGTGAGTTTTTTCTTACTGTCAGGATATGGGGCGAGGGTTAAGACGATTACTTACGTATTTATTGTCATTAACTTCGACGGTCAACATGGACACGGAGCATTTGATTTGTGTTGTGGAATGTTGCCGTACGCAACCAATGACAACAAATACCCTGCGTACGACTTGGCCGCGCAAAACACAGTTTGAAAGAGGTTATGGTAGCACACAGACCGTACAGACCGCCATCTGTTGCTACGACGTTCAAGTTATACCGTACACGTTCTCAGGTTCAGATTGAACGCCTTGAATAATAGGCAACTTCTCTGACACAAAAGCTGAAACTCGCTTCAAATCGCTGACTCATCAACAGTGACGTCATGACACACTTTGAAATGAACACCCAGTAGTAGAACCTCGATTATCCGTCACCCTATTAACCAATCGGCGGATTATCCGACTGCCGCCTTTCTCTCCCAGTTTTTTAGAACAAAATATGAAATTCTGTAGATTGTTAGAACGTTTGTTTTTTTCTGGAAAGGATTATTAGAGGCCTTCACCAGTGAGAAGTAAGAACGTTTCCGCGCGCTTCCGGCAACAGAAGAAGCTAATTTGTTACTTGTAGAAGGGGAATAAGTTTTCATAACAGAAGAATTGTTATGTAATCCGCAGTTTGAAAGACAGAGAGATTGGGTTTGCAATATAAAAACATAATTTTTCACAGGCATTTGGTCCCTTTACAAACATCACGGAACTTCTCATAAGTTTAAGGACAGAAGTACAACATTTGTTTCCAAGGGGCATTCTAAAAACTTCTGGTAGATTCTGTATTTTTTTTTTACCGTCACCCTTTTTGTTGACCTGAAGGCGAAGGATCAGCCAATCTTTGAAACTTCGTAAATACTTACATTCATAACTCATAGGTCAGACCTGCAGAACTCGTAAGTAGGGGAAATATGTGGTCAGCCTCACTCCACATCTATTGGGGATGATCGACTTCCGCGTAGAGTTATTTACCTTCTCTTGTCGTCAAAGGTCCATCAGTGGCGGCATGTAATTTTCAAAAAGGATTGTAATAAATTCATTGTTTTTATAATGCGTTATCTCGTTTCAAGATTTACAATTATGCTAGATTTCCTGTCGGTAGTTTCTTTGATATTTCTTTGCACCTAACCTGTTTTAGATTTTCGAAAACTCTATCATCACCGACGGAAACATAAATTTATAGCATTTAAGTAATGAACCTTGAAAGTCACTATTAATTTCAATTCAAAATGAACACAACGAGTGACGTCCTTAATTTTACAGTAAATAAATACATAATCAATATACAGTTTTTAATAATGAACTTAGCCGAAAGTTTCTGCATCCCATAATTCTTAATATGAACTTTGTTGAAATGTAATTTAATATTGAAATGACGAGTGGAAATAAATTGGATGGGACACAGTAAACAAGCAATTCTTTCGTCTTCAACAACAAAATAATCATATTCCCATTTCCTTTGGAAGTAGTATTCCTTCACGGGTTTAGATTTTGCCATGTTCCAGTTCTCTTTAAACTGCAGTACGCGTATTATTTGTTTGTTTGTTTACTTATTTACTTACTTACCTATTTACTTATTTTCTTACTTATTTAGGCCTACTTATTTACTTATGTACGTTTTTACTTATTTATTTAATTACTTATTTATTTACTTACTTATTTATTTATTTACTTATGTATTTATTATGTATTTATTTATTATTTATTTACTTGGCTGGAGTGCGTTACAATGTTGAATGGCAGCATTGACATCCGGTCATATAGCTATCACTCACTTATCAACGTACAATTTATTTATCATCCTATTACTAGTAAAACCAGTTAAGACCAGTAATACAAGTTTTGTAAAAACAGGAATTAAAACTTTATTAATGCACGAAAAAACATAATAAATTCTTCAATTAAAGTAATTGGTTTGTTGCTTGCAAGCAGCATTTCGGACTTATTTCATTTTAGTAAAATACAGAGCACGGAAAGACATGTTGGGGACTGTACTTAACTTATTTTACACAAAAAGTGGATTTAATCGGCTTTACTAGTAATAGGACGATATATACATAGGGATACCTTTTTACATTATATGCACATATACATTTTAAAATTTATTTTACATGTCTTTTAATTTAGCCTATTTATTTCCCTCATTCATTTTTCTCTTACTTTCTAAAGGTATGCTCCTAAGGATTTTATTATCTGTTCATTTGTAATTCTTGATAGCGTATTGTATACCTGCCGCCGCGAATGAATGTTGATGCAGCCGAGCGTAACTAGAACCTCATGACCGTACTGATAGAAAAGGTGGGTGGGGTAAGAAAGGGAAGTATAGCAGTCGCTCTCAAGAGCTACGATTCTGCAGGCCTGTCATAGGTAAAGCCCAAACCTCATCTCGTACTGCCTCATTCAGATCGACAAACTTAGCTCACTGATAAAATAAAATTTCCAGCGAACATAATAATTGAAGGTAAATATACGTCACATATACCCTAGGGTTAGAGGAAAATGGGTCTTGGATTCTATCATGAAGTTGAGCGATTTGTAACACGCTGCGGTCATTTCCACCCTACAGAGAGAACCCCTCCTGGACACCGGAGGTTGAATGGCTATGAAGACTGTTCCGGAATTATTCATGCAGTGCATAGAAAAACCAACCGCTCTTGTAACGGGTTATTGTGCGAGGAAAGGGATAAGAAGAATACGAGAGTAGGTCTCGAAGTAATGTCACTTATCTTCTTTTTCTTGATACTACAAGAGCTAAGGAAAAGAAACACATATGTCAAAGTTCAGGCCTTTATTCCTTTACAGCGACTTTAGAGTGTGTCAGCTCACGTTCTCTTACACTTCCTCCAGTGTTCAATATCAACATTAAGAATGGATAAGCATTATCTTCAAGTATTTCTTTCATGAGGCCAAAGTCGTCCTCTGTGAGCTTGTGGACACTGTTCCAATCATTTGATTCAAGTTCCCCCGATTAAAATTTCGTCGATGGTGGAAGATTTTAAAGAGCGACACACATACAATACATACATGCCAGAATTATCTAATAAATAAGAACAACAGACTCAACTACACAAAATTTCTAGGACTTTTTATAGACTCCAGTTTGACATGGGATAAGCACATCGAATACATATGCACAAAGCTATCAAGAGTTTTATATTTGTTAAAGAAATTAATGACTTGCGTTTCTCAAAATTATTTGAGATATGCCTACTTTTCTTCCTTTCAGTCGATAATCCGATATGCCCTAATATTCTGGGGAAATGGAACCAAAATTAGAAGCGTCTTAATTTTACCAAAGAAAGCCATTAGAATTTTATGTAAATCAAACTGTCTGGAATATTGTCCGCCACTTTTCAGATAATCACGGATTTTAACAATGATAAATTTGTATATATATATATATATATATATATATATATATATATATATATATATATATATAATCTAGCACTTTACACTCGACAAAATATCGACAATTACCAGACATCGGATTGTAGGGCAAATGCCTATTTTGTTTCTTTAGGAGAAAAGTAAAAATAATTATTAATATTTGTGTTTCATGGAAATTGAAAGGTATTCAAAGATTTTTATAGTGCCCTAAAATGCCCTAAAACGGTTATTAGAGCCTAATTTGTTAATATTCGCCTAAAATGCCTAACTCACTGTGAAGTTTCGCATTTTACTCTTACTTTTTATAATTTATACATGCATTCACTGCGAAATTTAAGGCATTTAAAAAGTGGAAAGTTTGCTTCACACCGGCCATGAAACCAATGATAAAGGAAACAAAATGTTTTGAATCTCACGACACTCGCAATAGATTTCACCGAATTTAACATGTTTGGAGGCATAAATGCCGACAAAGAACCAACCTTAGTTTTGAAGCAGGCAACAATTACAACATGTGCTGCTACCGATTCAGAGATATACTATACTATAAAAATGACTGTTTTCTGTCTGAAACCGATTAGCTGTACTGCCCTTCAGAGTGTCATAAAATCACAATTTTTGGAGAAAGAGTGTTTTTGAAATACTTATGAAAAGTCGTAAAACTGCGATCCAATCTCAGCAGCAATTTCTATGCTGATTTAACCAGAGAGTTTGTTGCTGCTAACATTCCCTGAAATGCAATTGAAAATCCGGTTTTAAGACAGTTTTTACAAAAATACTGCAAACAAAATATCCCATCTGAGTCGACCCTAAGAAAAAATTACTTAGACAGAATATACAATGAAACTTTAGCTTCCATTCGGGAGGATATAGGTGATTCTTACATATGGGTCTCTGTGGATGAAACCTCAGATCCTATGAATAGGTATATAGCAAATATGGTAGTAGGAAAACTTAGTCCTGATAGACCTTCGATTCCACACCTCGTATGTGTTAGGGAACTTTCGAAAGTGAATAGCCAAGCCATTGCTTATTTTGTAAATAAAGGCCTACAGTCTTTATACTCAGGTAATATAGACGATTCTAAAGTTCTGTTGTTTTGTATTGATGCTGCCTCATACATGGTTGCTGCAGCTCCACTTCTTAAAACATTTTATCCTAACCTCACGCATGTAACCTGTCTAGCACATGGCCTTCACAGGGTTTCTGAAACAATCCGGAATGAATTTCCTCTTGTCAATTCGTTTATTTCTAACACAAAAAATGTTTTTGTAAAGCCCCATCCAGGATTTCAATATTCAGAGAGAACTTTCCAGATATCCCACTCCCACCTCAGCCGGTTGTTACACGATGGGGAACCTGGATTCAGTCAGTGGTGTATTATTCTAAGTATTTTAAAGAAGTGGTCACAGTTATTGATAAATTACCTGAAACTGATAGTGCAGCGTGTGTGAAAGCAGTGACTCACGAGTGAAAAACGATATTGCCTACATAACATCAAACTTTACTTTCATACCTGCAAACATTGAACAATTAGAACGTGAAAAACAATCTCTTTGTAGCCAAATAGCAATAGTAAAGGAAGCTCAAGTCAACATACATTCTGCTTTGGGCGAAACTGGGAAAAAAGTTAAAAATAAGTGGGACAACGTATTAAATAAGAATGTAGGATTTTCATTGTTGGAAAAAGTATCAAGAGTGATATCGGGGGAAAGTGTAAATGTTCCAGTAAGTATTGATGTTTCTATTGTACCTAATTTAAAATTTGCGCCTCTCACATCAGTTTCGGTTGAAAGAAGTTTTTCTGCTTTCAAAATGATTCTCAGTGACAAAAGGCAAAGGTTAACTGTGGAGAATTTAGAAAAAATTCTGGTGGTGTACTGTGCAGATAATTATAATAAAGTCTGAGCATGGAACTGAATTTCAATAACTTAAAATGAGTAATCTTGATATCAATAATCATTATTTCATTAGTTTCAATATATTAAATTTGTGCAGCTCTGTTTATAAATATAATATAGTATTCTTTTTTAATGTTTAAACATACTTTTTTGTGCGTATTTTAGTGTATAACTAAAACTTTCAGTGAAAGGAATAAGTATGATACCTTGATGTGCCTAAAATGCCTATTTTCAATAAAATAGAGCCTAATTTTACAAATTTTGAGTTTATTTTAGGCGCCTAAAACTGCAATTTTTAGTGCCTAAAAATCCGATGTCTAACAATTACTCATTAGTGGCCAATATACATGATCATGAAATTAGAAACAGTGAACAAATTAAAATTCCATATCGTAGACTACACAAGAGCAACACAAACTTTTTAATTATAGGGATGAAATTATAAAATAAGCTCCCCGGTCAATATTATAAATTACCAATCAATAGCTTCAAAACTAGATTTTACAATTGGTTATTAAATAATCCTTTTTATTCTGTTGCTGAGTTTTTCAACACAGATTTGTATGAAATCGTATTTTGATAAATAAGTTTAATTCCAATTTAGTTCGTTTTCTTTAACTTAAAAGTTTCAAATTATTTCATGTTTTCGTTGTATTATTTAAATGTTACTGTTTCTTGTATTAGTGTTTTTTGAAAATGTATTTATATGTTTTTCAATGTATTCTGACGAAGGCTAAAACTGTATGTCTAATGGCCAAATAAATTGAATTGAATTGAATGTATATATCACGCATGCGCACACACACACACACACGCACACACTCACACTCACAGACACACATATTACATAACTCTTCTGCCCCAGGGCAGATCTTTCACTTCAAACCCAGTATTCTTCAATCTTTCCTATTTCTTAATCTCCGCATACGATCCATAAGAGTTCGGGGCAGAAGAAATCAGACGATAGGCGATATATGGATCATATGCGGAGACAAAGAGAAAGGCAGAAAATATAAAAATGCTGGGTTTGCAGTGAAGGACCTACCATTTGGCAGAACACTACGTGTGTATGTATATCGACAACAGAATTCGAAATGTTACTGTGCAGAATAATGGAATGAATCCAATTTGACAGTTTAAAAGTAAACAGTCCACACTTGTGGAGTAACGGTCAGCGCTTCTAGTCGCGAATCCAGGTGGCCCGGGTTCGAATTCCAGTCGGGGCAAGTTACCTGGTTGAAGTTTTTTCCGGGGTTTTCCCTCAACCCAAAATGAGCAAATGCTGGGTAACTATCGGTGCTAGACCCCGGACGCATTTCACCGGCATTATCACCTTCATTCCATTCAGACGTTAAATAACCTGAGATGTTGATACAGCGTCGTAAAATAATCTACTTAAAAAAAAAAGTAAACTAGAAAAGTATGTTTTATCTCACGAAATCCGTTTCTGAGAAGTTGCTAGATTTATGACGAAGATTTTTATCTTCAGTATTTTAGCAATAATTTTCTTTTGTTAGATTAATTCTTTCTCTTGTCTTGCCAGGATACTAGAACAGCCTACTGTCCCTTGGTTTATAACAATGAGGCTGAGTGTCACTGTTATTTTGTGTCTGTATTTGTTGTATATGTTTTTACTTTTGGTTTGTTCTTTTTTGCATCATTTAATATGTTAGACTAATTTTAATTATTTTAAATTTGTATTTGTATGTTCAGTTATTTATTTTATGTCATATTCATTCTGTCACTCGTTACTACTGTAGATTAACTGCACTGATGTATAATTGTTCTTGTGGTTATATTGCATTTCTGGTGGTGTGGAAGAGAAGGCCTGATGGCCTTAACTCAACCAGAGTAAATAAATAAATAAATAAATAAATACATACATAAATAAACTAACTAAATAAATAATAAACCAGGTAACTTGTCCCAACCAGGATTTGAACCCGAACGTGCTCGTTTCATGATCAGGCATGGTAATCGTTACTTCACAGTGGTGGACCCCAACTTTTCCTGAAGGATACCGATTTTTAAAATATATTCAAGTGAAAATATGTTTCAGAGCTGATAAGAAAGTGTATTTATTTTATTTAGTTCCTTATTTATTTATTTATTTATTTATTTATTTATTTATTTATTTATTTATTTATTTACTTAGTTACTTACTAACTTATTTACTTACTTTTTTACTTACATAGTTACTTAGTAACTTATTTATTTGTTTGTTTATTTTATTTATTTACTTACTTATTTATTTACTTTTCATTTACTTACTTAATTACAAATTAACTTATTTATTTATTTACTTATTCATTAATTTACTTATGTATTTATTTATTTTAAACTTGTATTTACTTTTTATTTACTTAGTTACTAATTTATTTATTTATTTATTTACTTACTAATTTATTTATTTACTTTGTTACTCACTAACTTATTTATTTGTTTATTTATTTACTTACTTTTCATTTACTTACTTAATTACAAATTAACTTATTTATTTACTTACTTATTAACTTATTTACGTATTTATTTACTAATTTACTTTTGTATTTATTTATTTTAAATTTGTATTTACTTTTTATTTACTTAGTTACTAATTTATTTATTTGTTTAATTACTAATTTATTTATTTACTTAGTTACTTACTATCTTATTTATTTGTTTATTTCTTTACTAGTTATTTATTTACTTTTTTATTTACTTAGTTACTTACTAACTTATTTATTTACTTATTTACTTACATAGTTACTTACTAACTTATTTATTTGTTTGTTTATTTTATTTATTTACATATTTATTATTTACTTTTCATTTACTTACTTAATTACAAATTAACCTATTTATTTACGTACTTATTAACTTATTTATTTACTAACTTATTTATTAATTTACTTTTGTATTTATTTATTTTAAATTTGTATTTACTTTTTATTTACTTAGTTACTTACTAACTTATTTATTTACCTATTGAATTATTTATTAACGTATTTATTTACTTATTAACTTATTTATTTATTTACTTATTTATTTATTTACTTACTAATTTTTATTTATTTATTTACTTACTAATTTATTTATTTACTTAGTTATTTATTTACTTTTTATTTACTTAATTACCCACTAACTTATTTACTTATTTATTTATTGTCAATTTTTGTTTACTTTTGTATTTACTTAGTTACTCACTAACTTATTTCTTTATTTATTTATTTACTTATTAATCTACTTACTTACCAACTTATTTATTTTTTTACTTATTTATTTATTTACTTAGTTACTGAATAACTTATTTATTTTCTTATTTATTTACTTATTAACTTATTTATTTATTTACTTACTAACTTATTTATTTATTTACTTACTTACTTACTAACGCATTTATTTACTTACTGATTTATTTATTTATTTACTTACGTATTTAGTTACTTACTAACTTATTTATTTATTTACTTACTTAGTTACTAACGTTTTTATTTACTTACTGAATTATTTATTTATTTACGTACGTATTTAGTTACTTACTAACTTATTTATTTACTTACTTAGTTACTAACGTATTTATTTACTTACTGAATTATTTATTTATTTACTTACGTATTTAGTTACTTACTAATTTATATATTTATTTACTTATTTATTTACTAACGTATTTATTTACTTACAGAATTATTTATTTATTTACTTACGTATTTAGTTACTTACTAACTTATTTATTTATTTACTTACTGAATTATTTATTTATTTACTTACGTATATAGTTACTTACTAACTTATTTATTTATTTACTTACTTAGTTACTAACGTATTTATTTACTTACTGAATTATTTATTTATTTACTTTCGTATTTAGTTACTTACTAACTTATTTATTTATTTACTTACTTAGTTACTAATGTTTTTATTTACTTACTTAATTACTAACGTATTTATTTACTTACTGAATTATGTATTTATTTACTTACGTATTTAGTTACTTACTAACTTATTTATTTATTTACTTACTTAGTTACTAACGTATTTATTTACTTACTAACTTACTTATTTATTTACTTACTTAATTACAAACGTATTTATTTACTTACTGAATTATTTATTTATTTACTTACGTATTTAGTTACTTACTAACTTATTTATTTACTTACTTACTTAGTTACTAACGTATTTATTTACTTACTGAATTATTTATTTATTTATTTATTTACGTATTTAGTTACTTACTAACTTATTTATTTACTTACTTAATTACTAACGTATTTATTTACTTACTGAATTATTTATTTATTTACTTACGTATTTAGTTACTTACTAACTTATTTATTTATTTACTTACTTAATTACTAACGTATTTATTTACTTACTGAATTATTTATTTATTTACTTACGTATTTAGTTACTTACTAACTTATTTATTTATTTACTTACTTAATTACAAACGTATTTATTTACTTACTGAATTATTTATTTATTTACTTACGTATTTAGTTACTTACTAAATTATTTATTTACTTACTTAGTTACTAACGTATTTATTTACTTACTGAATTATTTATTTATTTACTTACGTATTTAGTTACTTACCAACTTATATATTTATTTAGTTACTTATTTACTAACGTATTTATTTACTTACAGAATTATTTATTTATTTACTTACGTATTTAGTTACTTACTAACTTATTTATTTATTTACTTACGTATTTAGTTACTTACTAACTTATTTATTTATTTACTTAGTTACTAACGTATTTATTTACTTACTGAATTATTTATTTATTTACTTTCGTATTTAGTTACTTACTAACTTATTTATTTATTTACTTACTTAGTTACTAATGTTTTTATTTACTTACTTAATTACTAACGTATTTATTTACTTACTGAATTATTTATTTATTTACTTACGTATTTAGTTACTTACTAACTTATTTATTTATTTACTTACTTAGTTACTAACGTATTTATTTACTTACTAACTTATTTATTTATTTACTTACTTAATTACAAACGTATTTATTTACTTACTGAATTATTTATTTATTTACTTACGTATTTAGTTACTTACTAACTTATTTATTTACTTACTTACTTAGTTACTAACGTATTTATTTACTTACTGAATTATTTATTTATTTATTTATTTACTTACGTATTTAGTTACTTACTAACTTATTTATTTACTTACTTACTTAATTACTAACGTATTTATTTGCTTACTGAATTATTTATTTATTTACTTACGTATTTAGTTACTTACTAACTTATTTATTTATTTACTTACTTAATTACAAACGTATTTATTTACTTACTGAATTATTTATTTATTTACTTACGTATTTAGTTACTAACTAACATATTTATTTACTTACTTACTTAGTTACTAACGTATTTATTTACTTACTGAATTATTTATTTATTTATTTACTTACGTATTTAGTTACTTACTAACTTATTTATTTACTTACTTAATTACTAACGTATTTATTTACTTACTGAATTATTTATTTATTTACTTACGTATTTAGTTACTTACTAACTTATTTATTTATTTACTTACTTAATTACAAACGTATTTATTTACTTACTGAATTATTTATTTATTTATTTACTTACGTATTTAGTTACTTACTAACTTATTTATTTACTTACTTACTTAATTACTAACGTATTTATTTGCTTACTGAATTATTTATTTATTTACTTACGTATTTAGTTACTTACTAACTTATTTATTTATTTACTTACTTAATTACAAACGTATTTATTTACTTACTGAATTATTTATTTATTTACTTACGTATTTAGTTACTAACTAACATATTTATTTACTTACTTACTTAGTTACTAACGTATTTATTTACTTACTGAATTATTTATTTATTTATTTACTTACGTATTTAGTTACTTACTAACTTATTTATTTACTTACTTAATTACTAACGTATTTATTTACTTACTGAATTATTTATTTATTTACTTACGTATTTAGTTACTTACTAACTTATTTATTTATTTACTTACTTAATTACAAACGTATTTATTTACTTACTGAATTATTTATTTATTTATTTACTTACGTATTTAGTTACTTACTAACTTATTTATTTACTTACTTACTTAGTTACTAACGTATCTATTTACTTACTGAATTATTTATTTATTTACTTACGTATTTAGTTACTTACTAACTTATTTATTTATTTACTTATTTATTCATTTATTTAAGCCCAAATCAACCTTTAACAAATCACAACTGGCACAAAACAGTTTATCTTTGATGGTGACGACCCTTCTCCCGCGCCTCAAATCTGACTGAGATATTGCAGCACTCTGCGTTATCTCGCGCCGACGCGCCGGAGGGCTGAAGTTGCAGCAATCAACTCTGCTAACGATAAGTTAAGACTCTACGAATGTCGCGCAGCTCGCAAGCAGGAGAACTTTGTTTTAGTTTGGATTTAGGATAAAAAGCTCCTTCCAAAGTAACGCTTCCTTGACTTCCTCCTCCCCCCATACTCAAAACTTGAGGGAAGTCTAACTTCCAGGCAGACGCCGCCTGAGGTGTCTCTACAGTTCTCAACGTAAGCCTCACAGACTTTCACGGAGATCTGGGGGCTAAGTACTGAGGGTTCGAATTCCATGTAAGGGCACGGATGCTTACTCACCGACGTTGTACTGTACTATGTCCGTTTATATGGAGATTAGATATAAAACTATGTTGCACAAAGTACGTGTACAGGTTCTACCGGAAGTTAAAGGACACCTCTTCGAAGGAAATGTTGCAGTACTGTCCTTATACTTGTGTGAAATCTTCTGATGTTTATGAAGGGACCAAATGCCTGTGAGAAATGAAGTTTTTTTTACTGCAAACCCAATTTCTCGATCTTTCGAACTGTGGATTATATAACAACTAGTGGCTTGTGCAGCAAATGCTGCAAACTAGCTGAAAGCTCCCGGCGTTACCCGGGTTTTCCTTTCTGCCTCTATTTTTAATTAAACTGGTTATTAAATTTTCGGAAATCTCGGAAACCTAACTATAGACAACCAAAACGAATTTCTTTACTAAGCTTTCCTCGCCCATACAGATGAATCTTTAATTAACGTCACTTACATGAATTAATGAACTCCTTAGCCAAATGTCTGCCAGGGTTAACTAAGGGTTATAAATCAGGCACCGAAAAGAAAACATTTCATCATGTGCTTGACGTTAAACTGTTGTTTTAAATTGATATATTTATTTGTTTTTATTTATTTATTTATTTAATCATTTATTTAATCATTTATTTATGTAATTATTTATTTATTTTATTTATTTATTTATTTATTTTATTTATTTATTTATTTAATTTATTTACTTATTTATTTATTTATTTAATCATTTAATCAATTATTTATTTATTTATTTATTTATTTATTTATTTATTTATTTATTTATTTATTTATTTATTTATTCTGGTGTCGTTAAGGCCATTAGGCCTTCTCTTCCACACCGCCAGAAATACAAATAAAGTAATAGAAAATTCAAACTATAAACAAAGTAAAACCCAACGAAAATATAATTCCTTCTCCTCTTTCTGATCAGTTTCAGCATCGAATCAATTTATACATATATAATTTAATTTATATTGGAAGATTTTTTACCTTTTGACCGCTGTACACCCACTTATATCATACCCAGTCTTTTTTTATATAACTTGAAACTATATCTCATAAATTCAGAACATATTATATTAAATCTAATTTTATACACAGAATACAGATACAATATAAACTCCCAATGTCGCTTTTTAACATAAAGACTAATATTCTGAGAAACGTATAGGCCTACCGGTATTTTAGAAATTAAGAGATTTTTATTTCCACAACGCTTAACATACTAAATTTGCAACGTGATTATACAGATATAATTTCGCAGCAACACATTTTCGGACGTGAACAACAGTATTTTGAGAATTAATACAGTGTTATTTTCAGTGGGCTTATGTACGTACATTCACATACTACATTATCAACATGGCAAAAGTATCATTGAATTGCTTATTGATATGTGTAAAATCTTTTTTTTTTTCACTTCTTTGTATGAAATATAGTTGAGGATGAAGAATACCAGACATTCTGAAAGTTATTTGCTTACATAATAATAAAACATACTTCCTCTGAATGGTTTTTTATACCAAATACTTTTCTTGAACCTACCCACCTTCAGTTTTTGACTTTCAACGCGAAAACGCAAGTAACAATGTCAGGACGATCAGTGGGTTTTTCATGTGGCAGTAAAGAAATAGCTTTTTTCAGGTCATTGTGGATTCTAGGAGAAAGTTAAAAAAATGTCAGGTTGCTGTGCTTTCGAACAATAGACATAGCATCTTGGTATAGCTGCTGCATGTAGAGCTTGAAATGTAGAGGGTAAAATCATTTTATCATTTTAAGAGATCTTGCTGAAATGATCGGGAGACTACAAAATTTTGTAGGCTTCTTATTTTATCAGTAAGTAATACCTTTTGATCTTTCTTTAGGAACTGTAATTTTTGCGCTCTCTCGAGCCAATACTGAAGAGAATGACGCATATAAATATCTACACCACACCGCCATTTAGTATATGAAAAAGACCCAATACCACTTCATTAATAATTATAAAAATATTTGATTTTTAATAACAATATTATTATCTTACGTAAGTTTTGTATATAGCCGCCACTCAGTAAATCATAGAAATGAAGATCTAATTTAAAATATTCTCTACATATACTTACGTAACCCCAAAACGTTTCACTTTCATATAATCAATATAGCATTAATATGTATAATTAATGAAAAATAGTCACATCATGGCATTAACTATAGGGGAGAGTCGGGTAATATCGGACAGTGAGTTTCTTTCATCTACCATACGATGATAGTACCTGATTGACATGGTTACGTTTCTCTATGCGACATCACAGAAACGTAACCATGTCATTCAGGTACTACCATATGGTGGTAGATGAAAGAAACGCACTGTCCGATATTACCCCGACGTCCGATACTACCCGACTCTCCCCTAATAATATTTCATTTATAATAGTAATAATATCATCAAACCACCTCAAGTTTTGTAGATTTTAATATCCAATACACATCTGTATCAGACCTGTAAATTATTTTTAGTAAGCCTTGAAGTTTTAATAACCAATTGAATTTGAGCTCTAAATATGTCAGCAATCCTGCAGGTCATGGCCTTCGTGTACTAACCTATTGTTTATTGTAGTTTGTGTTTTGTTTTATAGGAAGTAACCTACTGAGCTTTTATTCTTGACCTATATACTATAAAATATTTATTTTAAAGGGTGAACAAATCCTTATATTAACATAAAAATGGGAATGCTGTTTTTCTTGATTTGTGAAGAAACATTAAATGTGGATAAGACATGTTTTGTGACTATAGGACTGAATTGAGGCGGTTAGAAGCAAAGAGGTGTAAGTGTACTTACGTTATTTTCGAGAAAATTTGATTAAACGTTACTAAGAATTCTTAAATTCCGTTAAGTTTTAATTTTAGAAATTAAAAGATATATCCCTTCACCACTGAAATTTTAAAATCTTTAGTTTACCCTGTATGCACTTAAATAATTTTTTTATAAATGTATTTTTTATTTTTTTATTTATTTTTATTGCTAGTAAGTTTGAAATAAATACAGATTAATAAATACAATGAAAGATAAACTAGCTCACTCCTGAATGAGTAAGACTTGTGCTCAGGAGGGGATTCCAATACAGACAAAAATAAAATTAAAATTGAGAGCGAATACAGATTAAATAGTGTTTAATATGTTTAAACCCAAACAGAGTTCGTGGTTGAAATATTATTGGAATAAAATTTATTTAATAATCTGGGACTTTCATTCATGCTATGATAAAAAGCTGCATTGGTTTTACATTTTGGTTCAGACAAAGGCAGAGAATTCATATTTTTAGTTCTATATTTATGTATATACCTTTCAAAGTTATTATGTTTAATGTTCAGTTCAATTTATTTTTATGTTCAACTGTGTAAGCAAGTCTTGTTCCTGGTTGAGTGTAAGAGAAGGCCTTACGGCCTTAACTCTGCCAGGTTAAATAAAGCCATTATTATTATTATTATTATTATTATTATTATTATTATTATTATTATAAAATTTCTATGAAAATATTTGAATAAAATAAAATAATACATTTGTTTAATGTTGAAAACTTTGAAATGTTTAAACAACAATTCAGTTGGGTAATCTTTCTGCTTTTTTAAACAAATTTTTATACTTTTTTCTGTAGTAAAATTAATGGATAAAGGTTGGATTTGTAAGTTCCACCCCAATCTATAATACCATACATAAATACAGGGAGTTTTAAAAATACAGGACATAATTTCAGGTATGTAATTCCAACATGTAGACAATCAAAATAGTTTATTACAACATGTGTCCGGAAATGCTTTATTTCCGAGTTATGACCTTCACAACATTGAAATTCACCGGAAAGTTTTTCTTTCCGCAGGTCGTTGCCGTCAAAGGAGACATTAAGAGGGCACTCTGACAGTTCATTCCGAGGCGAAGGTTACATTCAGTGTTGTGTACGTACTTGGATCGAAGGTTTCCTGATCGATGGATAGGTAGAGGTGGCCCAGTTGCTTGGCCTCCACGCTCACCTGATCTGAACCCTCTCGATTTCTACTTGTGGGGCCATTTAAAATCATTGGTTTATTCGTCTCCGGTGCCTGATTTGGAATCCCTTCGGAATCGAATTGTGGCATGTTCTGAGGACATACGCAATACTCCTGGAGTTTGGGATCGTGTTCGCAGGTCAATGAGACATCGATGTGAGGTCTGTATTCAAGCAGGAGGTGGACATTTTGAACATCTTCTGTAATGACAATGACCTGCGGAAAGCAAAACGTTCCGGTGAATTTCAATGTTGTGAAGGCCATGACTCGGAAATGAAGCATTTCCGGACACATGTTGTAATGAACTATTTTGATTGTCTACATGTGCGAAATACATACCTGAAATTATGCCCCGTATTTTTTAAACACCCTGTATAGATTGAAATAATGCTTAATAAATTACACGTAAACAGTTAATTGACAAAATATTTCTTAGAATAACAAAGTAACATAATGTTTTACGTAATTTATTACAAATAGAATGAATATGATTATTCCATTTTAAATGATTATCAATAATTGAGGGGTTTGCCGGAAGAAAGGCGGATAGACCTCTACGCCCTTCTTCGGGAAAACGGTTTAAAAAGTAGTGAATAATTATAGTAGCGGAATTTTGTGTTGATTGTACTGCACATACCTGCAGGACAGGGCTGCTTGCGTGCGTGCACGATTTAGTCAGTCAGTCTACTAGTAGAGCTAGTGCTGAGCGTTACGCATACTGCACTGTGTGTGTTTTCTCTTGGTAGAGACTAAGCATATATATATAGTTCAATTTAGTCAGTCCAGTTGTTTCCTTTGACTACTTTTTATGTTCATTATTGTCCTTGCTTTAAGAGTAAACAAACTTATGAAACTCATAGATTCAGACGGAAATGTTTTATATTCTATAAAGAGATTTGTTACAATATTCAAATTTTTGGGTTTATTGTTACCAGGATTATACAAAGAGTAAATTTTATTTATTTACTAACTGAAAGTACCCGACGTTGCCCGGGTTGTCCTTTTTGCTTCTTTTATTTAATTAAACTGGTTAGACTTCTCGGAAATCTCAGAATCTCAACTGTAGACAATCAAAACGAATTGTCTTCAATAAGCTTTCCTCGTCCATAAAGATGAATCTTTAGGCCTACATAGCGTCACTTACATGAATTAATTAACTTCTTAACCAAATGCCTCAAAGGTTTAACTCAACTAAAAACAATTACAGATCAGGCAACGAAAGGAAACATTTCATCACTTGCCTTACTTTCAAATGTGTTTTAATTTGTATGTATATATACTGTATATATATATATATATTTATTTATTTATTTATTTATTCTGGCGTAATTAAGGCCATCAGGCCTTCTCTTCCACATCACCAGAAATACAAATAAAATAATAAAGAAACCAAACTATAAATAAAGTACCATTACAAATGCTAGTCGCACTGAAATTGCAATTACTTAAAATCGAAAGGGATGTTAGTGGATATCATAGGAATACGTGAGATAAAAACATCTTCTCGTTTCGTTTTCCCAGTTAATATTGTCACCTCTATTACTACGTTTTGGATGAGTTTTTTTCACACCAATTCTTGTTCCATTGCATGATTTTGGTGGGTCAATATTTCGCAATAGTACTATTGGTGATTCAATATCAAGTATTAAAACAATTAGCATATATGGTATCGTAAAATGGGGTGAATAGGAGGTCACTCAATAAGTCGCAAATTGAAAGGACAGGGACCTCTCAAATTGCGGATTAGATTTCACGGCGCTTCTTCCGACGGCCTTCACATGCTTTGTCATCGAACAACAGATGACGGCGTCTTGCCATCCTAACGGCAAACACCAGCCAACTCCTCCTCGCCCCGTTCCGTGATCAATTGATCAATCTCAGCCCCCCTCGCGTATGTGGTACCTAAGAGGTTACGTCCAATTTCGGCTTCCCCTTCAAAATTTTCTAGAGCTCCTTCAGGGGAGCAGCGTAACCCGGAGTGAGACTAGTGGCCAACAGGCTTGGAGCTCACATATTTAGTTTTGTACAGCCCCCAACCCCTTGCAAGGACGCGTCTTGCGTACCTTTTAAGTTTTCCTCCCAATTCTCCTTCGATTTTTCGATTTTTCGATTTTCGGGTGAATAGGATCAAAACTTTATTCTTGGTTATAAAGTTTGTTATAAACTGTACTTGAGCGGGATCACAGTCATTGGTTACTATTATTGTTCTAGTAAGCAATGACTGTCTTCCCTCTCAATTGCAGTTTATAACAAACTTTATAACCGAGAATAAAGTTTTGATCCTATTCACCCCCACTGATCCTATTCACCCCCACTGATCCTATTCACCCCATTTTACGGTAGCAATCCTTGTAGACTCAAAGAATTCAAGAATTCAGTTGAATAAAACACATCTTGCTCACTATCTAAAACTACATCGAGAAATTCATAATATGGTCCTGGACTGCGTAAAAATATTTATTGCATGAATGGCCTAGATTTTAGCCTTCATGCTGTATCAATAATGTTATTTAATTTCGTGTTATAATTCCCATGGCCTCGTGAAAGTCGATGTTGAATACAACAAACAATAATAAAAAACAATTGACTATAGAAGATTGTAATTTAGTACTAAACATGAATGTTTGATCGTACTTATTTTAATTTTTTTATTGTTTAATTAATTTAACATCCATTTGCACAATTTTAAAGTATCCTATATTTTTCTCTCGGTTATGAACGTTAAATGTGCAAACTTTGGCACATATCGGTCAAAGCGTGTAGATTTGTATAGAGAACATACATACATACCCACATTCACTTTTATATATTAGATGTTCACACAAAATGGAGATTTTCTTTTTCTGTTATATTCAGAGATTTTGCTTTGCGTACTTAATGTCTACTCAGTATACCTGAAATAATGTAAATTACATTAGAAGTAGATAATAAATGTCATAAAATGTATCTTTGTTTCAATTCCGTGTGAAATTTAAATCTGAAATCTACATTAAATCCCCTAAGCAAATCGTTATATGGATAAAGGGCTTATAGACCGAAGTTTTATATGGTACAAATATAAGGAAATTTAATAATATGAACTGTCTAAATGCTACAAAACATTTATAATCGCTAAGATTTTAAATTTAATGTATAATTTTTTTCACTATCTGTATAACATTTTATTCAGGTGCGTTTCAAAATCTTAGATTGCCTGTATCTCAATTCACCATATTGACCTATCCGCCCTTTTTCCGCCAAAACCTCTCAATTATACCTAAGTATTTAACCTCATTAACTTCATTAATAAACCGTCTCAATTGAAAAAGTTTATTGACAAGTAAATCTCAATATTATGTCCACATAACGTATAATAAAATAAACGAAAAACTATTCATCAAGTAAAGTTCTTAAGTTACACTTTTATGCTCGACCATGCCGAAATGTAGTAATTATACACCTGGTAGTCGACCTGGTTGGCTAGTTGGTATAGCGCTGGCCTTCTATGCCCAAGGTTGCGGGTTCGATCCCGGGCCAGGTCTATGGCATTTAAGTGTGCTTAAATGCGACAGGCTCATGTCAGTAGATTTACTGACATGTAAAAGAATTCCTGCGGGACAAAATTCCGGCACATCCGGCGAAGCTGATATAACCTCTGCAGTTGCGAGCGTCGTTAAATAAAAACATAACATACACCTGGTAGCAGTCCTTTAATGCATGTCATTAAAGTACACCTACTCATTAAAGTTCAGGTGTTTTCAGCCAATGACGACTCAGGTTACAACTGTTCAGCCAATGACAGGTCAGCTTTGTACCGTTATAAAACCGCAAGTATCGATTATTCTCGGATATGCAATCGAAAGAGAATTAGCGAAAAGTCACGGAGGCTGGAAATCCAATACTGTCGCAGAAGGTTATGTTCTGTTACTATAATAATTAGCGTTAATTGTAAATAATATTCAAATAAATTCAATTTGTCATCTCGTTTTTTAATGTCGAATTCAATAATCAAAGTTATACCAAGTTTAACGGATTACACAAGGTCAATGACATTATTGTTCCTCGGAAAAAATCAATACTTTCGCGTCTGCGCACATCTCACAATTCACGACCTAGAACAAGGTCACTTCCGATTCTGTCAGTTACAAATAAAATGTATACATCTGAATACCGGTAATTTCAAATTGGAAATATGGTCGAGCATAAAAAGTCGTATGAAACTCGCCTATAATGGTAATTAAGAAGCTCGTATGAAAATTATGAAACTCGCTTGCGCTCGTTTCATAAACATCCATACTCGCTTCTTAATTACTATCATTATAGGCTCGTTGCATAATGTACTATTATATAGTTGACAGAAGAATGATTAGACCACATGCAGTAATTTTTCGAATTCCTGTTCTGTGTATTTTTACTTAAAAAGTTAGAACATAACATTCAGGAGAAGTTTATATAAAGCGCTTATACGAAAATCAGAGGCAGGGAGAACTCGACAGAGGGTAGACTTTTCCAATCCATTTCTCTTATTTCTCCACCGCGCAACTCTCTGGAGATCCCATCAGGACCAGTAAGGACGACGGAATGAGGGTGAGTCAGACAGAAAGGAAGACGGAGGAATTATGTCGACAGCGAAGTTAGAAAGCGAGAGGAAATTTAGAATTCAAGATGAAAAAGAGACAGAGAACCGAAATGAGGGGGGGGGGTGAAAGAGACAGTAGGAAAAATTGTCTCGTTCCGAAGACTTTCCTCATTAAAATGTGATCGAATAATTTCCTTCCAAGTATAGGGCTGACTCCACCTCCAATACGGAGGCGGCTGCCTCGTGATGATGCCACTTTCCACGCCATGGCCGTGAGATATGAACTGCAGAAAGATTCTGAAACGTCCAACTTTCACAGACACATAAATGCGTAATTCCATATTTCATTCAAGCGACTTCAGTTTTGTTGTTAAACTATATTCTTTGTTCACAAAGTAACCACTCTGGCTGTATAGCAGTTACACGCATACATATCGGATTCTCAACATAAAATAAAGCACAAGACATAGCCTTCAACGACAGTGTTATTTACACGAAATGAAGTTGTACTCATAACAAAATTAAATTTGAAGCTATAAAAATACAGGGACATCATTTTATATTTACTTCAATTTTTATTGTACCTGAGTTTTTGAATGTACTTCACTCCCACCCCTTCTACTAAGGAAGTTCCAACTCCACACAGAACCAAGACAGCAGATAGTAAGCAGTGCTGAGTTACTTAGTATAGTACGTTCCAGAAATATGTTCGCGTTTTCCAGTGACGAAAGAGCTTTCAATATTGAATCATATTTTTCGCACAGGTACTGTCCGTTTGCCTACGTCGCATCCCGATTTCCCCCACCTGCTTCTGCTCGCCCCTCTGTAATAGCTGGGCTGTTTTAGCTCTTTTCTGAAAACACTAATTTCTCTTAGGAATTGGAAGTTTACGTAATATTATACAGCTGTTTAATTTAATATAAATAAAAGGGCCTCGTTAAGTAATTAACTGTCACGTGATTTCCTCCCTTTCTACAATCCTGCGGCATAACCACTTGGACGGACAGCAGATAGCATGTCTGAGTAATTTTATATTTTCGGGTCGGGCAGAAGTGAAGATTGAATTTACAGTACGTAGAGTAGGTACAGAATTATTTCAACATGATTTACTAGTACGAAGGACGAAACTGGCAATTGGAATTAGATGCAATAGTCTATTAGTGCGGTAATACGCACAAAAGAACTGAAGCCTGTATCGAAATTAACGGCCACCATTTTCAAAATTGTGTTTAAATATTCATATTATGATTATTTTTCAATTTAACTTGTTTCTCTATATTGTACGCTAATGTGCTGTAGACAGTATAATATACACTGCATAATGAATACGTTCGCATGGATAACTCACTTCGTGAGTAAAAACACTTATTCTTAATACAGTACTGTACTTTGATTAAAGAAAAACCTAATGAAAATTATCAAACTCAAAATCGCGATATTTCCTAGTTTACGTAAATGGATGAACTACTTTTCTTCCTTCCTATACCTAGTAGAGTGATTTGTGTTTTACGCCAGTATCATCGAACTCCAGTCTTGGAGGGAGGAGCAAGCGGTGTTTCCGGTTCTCTAAAGGTATAGACAGGTTAATATTAAAAATGTTAGTAAAAATAAAATTATGTCCCTGTATAATAAAGTTCAGGATAACAGAGAGGGTTTGGAATTGAAAGGGTTACATCAGCTTTTTAGTCTATGCGGATGACGTGAATATGTTAGAAGAAAATCCACAAACATTAGGGAAAACACGGAAATTTTACTTGAAGCAAGTAAAGCGATAGGTTTGGAAGTAAATCCCCAAAAAAACAAAGTATATGATTAACGTCTCGTGACCAGAATATTGTACGAAATGGAAACATAAAAATTGGAGATTTATACTTCGAAAACGTGGCAAATTCAAATACGACTATCTTGGAGCAACAGTAACAAATATAAATGACATTCGAGAGGAAATTAAAACGCAGAATAAATATGGGAAATGCGTGTTATTATTCGGTTGAGAAGCTTTTGTCATCTAGTCTGCTGTCAAAAAATCTGAAAGTTAGAATTTATAAAACAATTATATTACCGGTTCTTCTGTATGGTTTTAAAACTTGGAATCTCACTTTGAGAGGGGAAGAGAGATTAAGGGTGTTTGAGAATAAGGTTCTTAGGAAGATATTTGGGGTTAAGAGGGATAAAGTTACAGGAGAATGGAGAAAGTTACATAACGCAGAAATGCACGCCTTGTATTCTTCACCTGACATAATTAGGAACATTAAATTCAGACGTCTGAGATTGGCAGGGCATGTAGCACATACGGATGAGTCCAGAAATGCATATAGTGTTAGTTGGGAGACCTGAGAGAAAAAGACTTTTGGGGAGGCCGGGACGTAGATGAAGGATAATATTAAAAATGGATTTGAGAGAGATGGGATATGATGGTAGGGACTGGATTAATCTTGCTCAGGACAGAGACCGATGGGGGCTTATGTGAGGGCGGCATTAAAATACAGTATAGTACTAATACTTCTACGTTTGCTAATCTAATATTTATTTTCCTAACTACATACGAGTTTATGAATATCGCATATTATAACGTGTGGGGAAAGTAGGCTATATATTCACTCAAAAAATGGCAAAAAATTGCTTATCAAATTTTAACATTTTTTCTGTTTCACTAAGGGATCTCCTTTCATTCCCCTTGTTCCATTTACATTTCCCTTCTTCTCCTTGCATTTCCCTTGTTATCCTTGCATTTCCCTTGTTCTCCTTGCATTTCCCTTGTTCTCTTTGCATTTCCCTTGTTCTCCTTGCATTTCCCTTGTTCTCCTTGCATTTCCCTTGTTCTCCTTGCATTTCCCTTGTTCTCCTTGCATTTCCATTGTTCTACTTGCATTTCCCTTGTTGTCCTTGCATTCCCATTGTTCTCCTTGCATTCCCATTGATCTCCTTGCATTTCCCTTTTTCTCCTTGCATTTCCCTTTTTCTCCTTGCATTTCCTTTGTTCTCCTTGCATTTCCCTTGTTCTCCTTGCATTTCCCTTGTTCTCCTTGCATTTCCCTTGTTCTCCTTGCATTTCCCTTTTTCTCCTTGCATTTCCCTTGTTCTCCTTGCATTTCCCTTGTTCTCCTTGCATTTCCCTTGTTCTCCTTGTATTTCCCCTTGTTCTCCTTGCATTTCCCCTTTTCTCCTTGCATTTCCCTTTTTCTCCTTGCATTTCCCCTTGTTCTCCTTGCATTTCCCCTTTTCTCCTTGCATTTCCCTTTTTCTCCTTGCATTTCCCCTTGTTCTCCTTGCATTTCCCTTTCTCTCCTTGCATTTCCCTTTTTCTCCTTGCATTTCCCTTGTTCTCCTTGCATTTCTCTTGTTCTCCTTACATTTCCCTTGTTCTCCTTGCATTTCTCTTGTTCTCCTTGCATTTCCCCTTGTTCTCCTTGCATTTCCCTTTTTCTCCTTGCATTTCCCTATTTTTTTTCGTTGCATCTCCCTTGTTCTCCTTGCATTTCCCTTTTTCTCCTTGCATTTCCATTGTTCTCCTTGCATTTCCCTTGTTCTCCTTGCATTTCCCTTGTTCTCCTTGCATTTCCCTTGTTCTCCTTGCATTTCCCTTGTTCTCCTTGCATTTCCCTTGTTCTCCTTGCATTTCCCCTTGTTCTCCTTGCATTTCCCTTGTTCTCCTCGCATTTCCCTTGTTCTCCTTGCATTTCCCTTGTTCTCCTTACATTTCCCCCGTTCTCCTTACATTCCACTTGTTCTCCTTGTATCCCCCTCTTCCTTCCTCTATCCCCCTTGATCTTCCTGCATTCTCTTTGTTCTTCCCGTTTTCCTTTACTCTCCTTGTTTCATTTCTCGCTCCACCCATTCCTAGGTGTACGTGAAGATAAGTAGCACAGTAAAGCTATGTACCTGTCGACAGGTACTCGCTCCATCTCATATCAGTGAGTGGAGAAACTGTGATCGCCCATGGAGTGCAGATACATGACCTAAGTTTTTCAAATAGCCGTAACTTGCGTCAACATGCAGTTCTTCTGTCCCACTGAATACGCCGAGGAAGTGACACATTCCACATCATCTCTACCCAAATGTCCGCGCATAACACCGGTCAAGCTATCTAAACACAACAATAAGACTACTGTGTGTTCAGTTCAAAGTGTATCATGGCTCGCTGTATGTCGTCATCTGGCTAGCCGATGAGCCTACATTTCCGCAGAGGCGTATTACCTATGTGTCAGAGAAGTTGCCTGGCGTTCATTCCGAAGAGTACGTGCTGATACGTACCGTAACGCCGGTAGTGGCAGGAATGTGAACTGTCTGAAAACACGTACTGAGGCGAGTTTTTTCTTACTGTCGGGATATGGGGAGAGGATTAAGACGATTACTTACGTATTTGTTGACATTAACTTCGACGATCAACATGGACACGGAGCATTTGATTTGTGCTGTGGAATGTTGCCGTACGCAACCGATGATAACAAATTCCCTGCGTACGACTTGCCGTCGCAAAACACAGTTCGAAAGAGGTTATGGTAGCACACAGATATTACAGACCGCCATCCGTTGCTACGACGTTCAAGTTATACCGTACACGTTCTCAAGTTCAGATTGAACCCCTTAATATTTATTGTATTTATCTGATGCATGTAACCTATAAGACTATTTCGTTTATATGACATCATTCCCTTTTCGACCAATGAAGTGTAATGAAATTTTGAATTCCAACCAATCACAGTCAGACTTTGCGATAATTTCTGCAGCTAGATTTATCGCTATCAATTTATCGCATGGTCGTTCTTTTGTTTAGTCGTTGTCGCCAACTGTTTCCCCGTAAATTGATGATCATGAATACATTAAGATGCAACTACACGGTTAAACGTTTCTTTCAACTTTAAAGCAATGAATGCAAGATTGATATTTAATATTAATTAATATATTTACGCAGTGAAGACCACGTTCAAAACGGCGCACCATGTAGACACAAAATCCTTATGCATCTTAATTGAACGTACGTTTTAAACTTGATTCTATTCTTCCCAGATTGCACGCATACGCGATTGGAATATTGAACTGTGTAGATTCAGCTTTAGTTCCGTTACACACTACAGCGAGAATGCGTTTGTCGAGCTATAAAAAATGCTTTCGTGTAGCACTTATTGTAAGTAACGGTCGAAACAAGGCACAGCTGACATTGGTCCTGCTTCCACAGGTAGGCCTAACGTAACCTATAAAATTGTAGCCTATATTACATTTGTATTGAAATTAAACAATTAATAGACGTTCAAATTTATGTAACATCACCGCATGTCAAACTCAAAACCTTGCATAGTAATAATGTCTTTGATCAAACTGCCTTTCGTATGGCGTAATAGAATTCGTGTTTTAATTAGGCCTATCTATACAGAGATGGCTTCACTGTGTAGCAACATGTCTCGCTGTGAATACATAAGTATTGGTATATAGCTGTCCCCACTGTTACTGTTAAATTAAATTATGATTTCAGCAGATAATGAAAATGTATTTGTTATAATAATAAGAAAAAAGTGCAGTACATATAATTAACAATGTTAAACCTGTATTTCGATTTTCGCAATTGGCATTACTGAATAATAACATCGAATTTCTTTATTGCAATAATCGATATTCATCAACTTCACAACGTCTGAATAGGTTAAGTATTCGTTAATATACAATTATTAACATTTTGTGATCGAATTTTAGGGATATATTATTTAAATTTTTATTTTATTCACGAAATAGTCCTAATAAATGTCACTCGAGGTCTGAGATTTTCCAGATAAATCCACTCGCTTCGCTCGTGGATTTATCGGCAGATCTCAGACCTCTCGTGACATTACTACAGATAAAACATTGTAATAAGTATAAATAGATCATTTTCTTAATTAATAACAGTGTATATCTCCAATAAATGATTTCTTAGCATCGCCACAGATACACTTGATTGTACTTGTCACTGTCTCTGTCACTAGAGAGTTATCGAAATTTATATTTTCCCCGCCATTCATAAAATATTTCGATATGATACCTCTTGCACAAAAGGGGAGATCTATAACTGAAACTTGATTAATATATTTCAGTATTATTTGTATTTATCCTGGTAATAATGAACAGTTTGACTCGTAGACATTTTGTTTTTCAGCATTAACTTCCCATGATTGTATGAGAAGATTCGAAGAGAATGGCAGTTACGTAGACCTTCGGCCCCCCCTACAACCAATAATGCATAACACAATGTCAATACGGCGGTTGCTGTCGTCTGCGATATATCGAACTTTTCTGTTGATTTTCGAGTTCGTCATTTTTTTTGTGGTTAATATATGCTTATTTAAGTTGTGTGTACTCTCGCTAGTGGTTTTATATTTCATTTTATCCGTGTTAGTATTTATTTTATTATTGTAAATATTTTTGTTTTATTATTATTATTATTATTATTATTATTATTAATGAATTAATTTGTATTACTATCTTTGTATCATCTACGTCACGCATATTCTATTATTATTATTATTATTATTATTATTATTATTATTATTATTATTAATATTATTGTTATTGTTACTATTATTTTTATCATAAACATTATTATTGATCTCTTTAAAATTTATGTAGACTACTGAACTGAACCCGAGCACGAGCATATGCTCATTTCGGGTATATATTCATATGTATAATTTCAAATGTAAATTGTGAATAAATTTGAATTTGAATTTGAATAATAGACAACTTCTCTGACATAAAAGCTGAAACTCGCTTCAAATCGCTGACTCACAACAGTGACGTCAGGACACACTTTGAAATGAACACCCAGTATGCATCTCTTGATTTTCTAATTCATGAATGAATAGTAACATCCATTTATGTCGTATGAATACTTTGGCTTGCATTATTAAAATTGTTAACCGAAGCCAATAGTTCTGTTCTGAAATTAGAGGACAGCCTACTATGATGGTCGAACCCCGAGTCCCACGTCACCGATCCTCTGATACGTAATGAAATTGTTCACAACACGTCAGTATTACAGCCGGCTAAAAATAAATACAAGTCTAGCCAATCAATTTAGAAGAGTGAGCATAAGTTATTCATATGCTCTCTAGTGCAGGAAACCATTCATTTTAAACTTAGAATTCGTAATCCTCCAGTTCGTTTGTCGAAGTTTTTTATTTATTTCAAACGTTTCTATTTTGACGTTTATTTAGCGAATGTCACACACGATTAGAGCGTGTTCACTCGTACACTCCAATTAGTATGTAGATTATGTTGAGGTATATCGAAACTATTTCGAGTCACCAAGAAGCGTTTCTATGTGACATGGAAATCAATGACTAACAGATGAATGTAAACTCTTTTGTATCAGTTTAAGAAATAGATTTTCTAGAATACAGTAACATTTCTGCCGTTCCGGATATATGAAGCATATGAGGAGACACAGAGGAAAGTAGAAAATAGGAAAGACTGGAGAATGCTGGATTTGCAGTGAAAGAACTTCCCTTGGGCAGAACACTAAGACTGAATGAATTACTTATTTTCATATGACAGATTTCTGTATACAGAGAGTCCCATTTATCTTGTGCACCAATTATAACTTTTGTGCGAGATCGTGCGTATTTGCTTGTTTTCCGCACACAACCAATACGCAGTAAGTGTGAAATACCACATTCAGTATTCCCAACGTAACACACATAACAATTTCCATATTCTTACCGCTTAAGCGCGACATTCATTTTACTGCTTTAGGCTTTTAACATATTATTTTTAAAGACGTTCAATATAGTAATAATTATAAATTGGAAACTTACCACTGCAATTTCACCTAAATTGCACTGTTAATTATTGTTTTTAAATATTTGCAAAAATTAAGTAAACTCTACAACACCACAAAAGTTACTGCATTTGTAATGCAAGTAACATTAAGGAAGCCGTGAAAAAATCAACAAGATTCCAGACTCAACATAGACTGAGGGAAAAAAAAAAGACAGACGTATATCACGGCCTGCTGCACTATAGTAAACACAGAAAACATTTTATAGGAACAATGTTGAAGATAGATATATTTGTTTTCCAAAGTTGCCGTCATTGAACAGAAACCATGATGGAGATTTCATTGTAACTAATTAGGAATTCCTCATTCAGGTATGTAATAAATGATCTTCGCACAAAATAATGTACGATACACGAGCGGTATGTTTGTTTTCATGTTCTCGGAAATTAAAAAAGCTCAACTACGTTTCGCTTTTTCATTCTTTTCCTCGACCATGAAAACGTCAACATACCGCTCTTGTAACGCATATTACTATTGTGTTTGGATAGATATTGGAATTTTTGTTTTTGAGCGTTATGTTAAAGTGTGGGGCTAACTTGATTGTAAAAATTTGGTGCATGTGACTACATTATGATACAAGATACATGTGACGTTATCAATTTTTCAAAAAGCACTACATACTTTAAACATGTTACATTGATTACACACATTAGAACGAGTTCAAAAATGTATCATAATGTCACCTTCCTAATCAATAACAACAACAAAACGAAAAAAAATCTTCTTTCAATGTGATAATGTTATGCTTTGAGAGCCACAGAATGTGTTCCAAATGGTGACCATTCACATTAATGCACATTCAAAGGCGTTCCCCGAAAGAACGTATGAGTGCTCGGCGTGTTGCTGGCTGAATGGACACACAAGCCTGTCGAATGCGTTGCTGCATGTCATCTGGTGTAGTCAGAATGTCCTTTACAGTTCCCCTCAGGAAGAAGTCGAGTGGCGACAGGTCCGGAGAACGTGCAGGCCACTATAGTGGATTGTGGCGTGGACAGTTGTAGTGGTTTGTTTACATGTTAAGACAGCAAACACACAACATACGACGTGTACGGACGTCAGTCGTCTTTCCTTTTATGTAAGTTAATGCATAAGATGAATGTGGCGCCACAACAAAAGACACATTCTGATGGCATTCATTTTGCATTTTGTTGTTGTTATTGATTGCGAAAGTGACATTGTGATACTTTTTGAACTCGTCTTAACGTGTATAATCAATGTAACATGATTAAAGTATGTAATGCTATTTGAAAAGTTGATGACGTCACGTGTATCTTGTATCATAATGTAACACTCATGTTAGCCCCTCGTTCTAATATAACTTTACTTACTTTACTTACTTACTTACTTACTTACATACTTACTTACTTACTGGCTTTTAAGGAACCCGGAGGTTCATTGCCTCCCTCACATAAGCCCGCCATTGGTCCCTATACTGAGCAAGATTAATCTATTCTCTATCATCATATCCCACCTCCATCAAATCCATTTTAATATTATCCTCCCATCTACGTCTCGGCCCCCCTAAAGGTCTTATTCCCTCCGGCTTCCAAACTAACACTCTATATGCATTTCTGGATTCCCCCATACGTGCTACATGCCCTGCCCATTTCAAACGTCTGGATTTAATGTTCCTAATTACGTCAGGTGAAGAATACAATGCGTACAGTTCTGTGTTGTGTAACTTTCTCCATTCTCCTGTAACTTCATCCCTCTTAGCACCAAATATTTTCATAAGCACCTTATTCTCAAACACCCTTAACCTATGTTCCTCTCTCAAAGTGAGAGTCCAAGTTTCACAACCATAAAGAACAACCGGTAATATAACTGTTTTATAAATTCTAACTTTCAGATTTTTTGACAGCAGACTGGATGATAAAAGCTTTTCAACCGAATAATAACAGGCATTTCCCATAATTTTTCTGTGTTTAATTTCCTCTCGAGTATCATTTATATTTGTTACTGTTGCTCCAAGATATTTGAACTTCTCCACCTCTTCAAAAGATAAATTTCCAATTTTTATATTTCAATTTCGTATAATATTCTCGTCACGAGACATAATCATATACAGGGACATCATTTTATTTTTACTTCAATTTTTATTGTACCTGAGTTCTTGAATGTACTTCACTCCAACCCCCTCTACTAGTAAACAGTAAACTTCCAACCGTTCTCCACACAGAACCAAGCGTATACAGTCAAAGTCGCCTTACGGTCATAGTAAACACAAACAGTACTGAGTTAGTGAGTATAGTGCGTTCCAGAAATATGTTCGCTTTCAATATTGAATCATATTCTCGCAGAGGTACTGTCGTCTGTTTGCCTATGTCGCATCCCGGTTTCCCCCACCCACTTCTGCCCGTCCCTTTGTGGCTGGGCTGTCTTAGCTCTTTTCTGAAAACATTAATTTCTGTTAGGAATTGAACATCTACGTAATATTATACAACTGTTTAAAATAACTTAAATAAAAAGGCCTCGTTAAGTAATTAACTGTCACGTGATTTCCCTCCTTTCTACGACCCTCGACAAAACCACTTGGACGGACAATAAATAGCATGTGTGAATAATTTTATCTTTTTCGGATCGGGCAGAAGTGAAGATTGAATATACAGTACGTAAGGTACTCTTTTATAGAGTAGGTACAGAATTATTTCAACTTGAGTTAGTAGTACGAAAGACGAAACTGGTAATTGGAATTAGGTACAATATTATATAGTGCGATAATATGCAAAAAAGAACTGAAACCTGTCTAGAAATGAACGGCCATCATTTTCAAATATGTGTTTAAATATCCATGTTATGCTTATTTTGCAATTTAACTTCATTCTCTATATTGTACGCTAATGTGCTGTAGACAGTATAATGTACACTGCATAATGAATACGTCCGCATGGACAGCTCAGTTCGAGAGTAAAATCACTTATTGTTAATATTTTACAGTATTTTGATTAAAGAAAAACCTAATGAAAATTATCAAACTCAAAATCTAGATATTTCCTACTTTACGTAAATGGATGAAGTACTTTTCATCCCTCCTATACCTAGCAAAGTGATTTGTTTGTATCTTACGCCAGTATCATCGAACTCCAGTGGGAGGGGGTATCAAACGGTGTTTCCGGTTCACAACCTTTAAGCCAAAGGTATAGCCAGGTTAATATTAAAAATGTTAGTAAAAATAAAATGATGTCCCTGTACTTTGTCTTTTCGGGATTTACTTCCAAACCTATCTCTTTACTTGCTTCCAGTAAAATTGCCGTGTTTTCTCTAATCGTTTGTGGATTTTCTCCTAACATATTCACGTCATCCGCATAGACAAACAGCTGATGTAACTCTAATATAACTCTCAAAAACAAAAATTTTAATATGTAATAGCTGCACAAGATAAATGGGACACACTGTATTTTAGCAATTCATTGAACTTAAAAAACAATATGCTAAATCATGAAAATCCTTGCCCTAGTGATGACGATTTAAAGAGAAGTGTTAAACCTTGCGACCATGAGACCAAATCTTGACTGGTAATGTCAGAGATTCTGGGAGACGTCCCACATAAACAATCGTAGTTTTTCCCCAGTAACAGAGTGGAATATAGCCCGCACTCAAAGTCTCTGAAGATCGTCACATGAAGTAGCTTTTAATGTGCACGCAGGCTCAAGTCCTCTATGTAGCATAAAGCTCGGAAGGTCTACGTAGAGCAAGCAGGTTTTATTGTAGCCTCCGAAAGCCTCGTTCACAGCGAGCGCTACAATTTTCCGCAAAGTTGACGCTAATGCTTCAGTTCCCCACACCCCTGACTAACTTCCCCCCCTCCACCATCACAAGTTTGACCTCTTTCTTGCTTTCATCCCCCTCCTTAAGATGAAGGAGAAGAAGAAAAAATCTTTATATCCTCTCAGGGAACGAATTTTTCTACACCCCTTCCTTTCTTCACAATCTTCTCTGGCATGGTATCGTCGACGTCGGAGACTTTCATTTCTTCAGAGTCTCAACCCCCGTCCGCACAACCCGCTTTCCACCCTCCAGTTCTAAAGAGCTGAATTCTTTCCGGTCCTGATCTAACTTATAGCTTTCCTTTTCCTTGCACATCCATAACTTCCCTGAAAAGTACGAAGGGGACGGGAACTAGCTAGATCGTTCCTTAGTCTGATCTCGGCGAGGTGAACACCTTTCGCTGCTCGATGCGTGTCTATCAACGGGGGCATATTTCAGTTTCCAAGCGCAGCAATAGATACTCCTAACTTTAAAATTACTGACCGTTCCCATTTAACTACGTAGGTATGGATCTTAAAAATAGTTTATATCTAGATATCCATTTAAGGGTCTATTAGATCTATGCAAAAGATAGTAAATATCAATACCTTAAAAACAATATACTGTGCATACTTCCACTCGGTAATGAGTTTTGGAATAATATTCTGGGGAAATTCCACAGATAGTAACAGTATATTGCTACTATAAAAAAGAGTAATTAGAATAATAGTACGTGCCAAATGTAGGGAATCTTGTAGGACTATTTTCAAAAAACTACAAATGATGCCCATGGCTTGTCAGTATATCTTTTCATTAATAATCTTCCTCGTATGTAATCATGAAAACTTTGTAACTAATTCAACAGTTCATAGCATAAATACACGTCAAAAAATGACTTTCATACTCCATCGGCAAGTCTATCGTGCTATCAAAAAGGAGTGCGTTATATGGCAGTAAACAATTTTAATAGCCTCCCTATCGATATAAGAAATGGAACTCAAAACATAAGATTATTTAGGGCCAAATTAAAGAAGTACCTAATTTCTCACGCCTTCTATTGTGTAGATGAATTCATGACATTCAATAACACTTCATGAAATAGATATTAAAACTTTGTGTTGTACTAGTAGACTATATTGTAAATCTCGTCTGTATATATATATATATATATATATATATATATTTCATCTAGACTGTGACTATAAGTTAAGACTTTATAATAGTATTAAGTTTTTTGACTTGTTCCATATTCTAGCTGTAAAGCAATGTATGAATACCATGGAATGTTAATAAATACAATACAATACAATACAATACAATACAATACAATACAATACAATACAATACGTACAGCTTACAGCTGTAAAATTTTTGGAAATATTTAACATTTTTTTGTTCCATTACTGTATCTTGTACAATAATGAAAATTGGTATGTGTAAAACATTGTCCTTGTGCTATTTAAAAAATATGTTTACGATTTAAAAAAAAAAAATATATTTTTTTTTTTTTCAAAATTCAAAATAGTGGCAGTTTACTGTGCAGTGATGAAACTTTTCCTTCATAACTGTTAAGCGTTTTAACTTTTTCATGTCCTCTCTGTTTTATTTTATTCCTGAAACTCTTATTTACAATATCATGCTTTTTCAACTACATTCCTTAAACATTATATATATTCGTTTATTTTGTATTAGTAGAAAATACTGATATTTGACCATTTTGTAAAATGAATTTATTTTTATCAGACAATCTATCAAAGGTAGAGAAGTAATCCTGCATAATATTGTCGATATTACATGCATAAATAAACGCAAAAAATTTCATCATAGAATGTTGGATGGTTTTTGAGTTATGTGGGAAACGCTTCATCACTGCACAGTGAACTGAATTAAAAAAAAACTGTAAATAATTTTGTTTAAATCGTAAAAATATTTTTTTCATATAGCAGAAGAACATTATATAGCAATGGAAGAAAAAAGTGTTGAATATTTACAAAATTACCTGAATTCTTTGACCTCTTACATTTTTGCAAATCTAGTCTTTCAGATAAAGCTCCCTGTAAAGCAGATTTGAATAATTTCAAGGGAAAAATTGTTCCGGGGCCGGGTATCGATCCCGGGACCTCTGGTTGAACGTACCTCTTACATTTTTATTACGAGAAGAAAGAGAACTCTGTTAGCGGACTGCCGAAATTTCCAACTTCATTTTCTAATTAGGCCTAACCGTGCATTTAATCACAAAACGTAATATAGGTATTCTATTCATTGAAGTGTACCCTATCGTTCCTTTCAATGTGTAGGATTATTTCACCTTCCACTCTGTGTAAATTTTCTCCATTTTAATATTTCTTCGATTTATATTTTTGTGATTGTTTGACTCTTAGCCCCGGTTTCTTCAACATTTGTTAAATTATAACAGTATGCTATTCCATTTTAACTGTAAACTTAACAGTTGAAGCATTTCTTCAACTCCTGTTAGTACTAACAGGCTGTTTAAACCTATGTTAATTTAACTGCCCAATTTCATGCAGTTAAATCATTTAGCTCTCTGTTAGCATAGAAGTATCCAATATGGCTGGTGCGTTAGATGCTGAACTTTCATACCTTGATTATTTAGAAAATGATATCCATGAATACATAAACAGAGCGGATGATTTCATTGGTTTGACACAACAGAAGTTCATACCAAGGTATAGACTATTTTATGCTAGGCCTCACTTTTCGGTTTGAACGTAAATCTGTCTGTTTGTTTATTCTCAATAATTGGTTTATACTGCGAAATAATTTCCAGCAGAAGATTTTTTATGAACGAAGAGAAATTAGCCCCACGATTTCTTTTTGTTCCAGTGTTCTCCATTTCACAACAGCAATACCAATACGCCACTCCACGCTATTGTGATACAGACGATGGAAAGAAGCAGAAATCAAACCTGAGAGAATAGAAAGACTTCTATCCTCTCTGAATCAGACAACGGAAACAAGCGAGAATCGCATTTGTTACGGTTCAGAAAACAGGTTACAGGTTATGGTTATACTCTAGAATCTCTGGTCCTAACAGAGAGTTAACAAACAGAATGTTAAAATATGAAATGTAAAGTTGAAGAAACGCAATATTTTTAACAGCAATTTATACTTTTAACTTACAGTTAATTAACGCTATGTTAGGTGCATTTTAACAAAGGTTGAAAAAACCAGGCCTTATAATTGCCTTTAATGAAACTTTCCTTCATTTTGCTATTATTATTATTATTATTATTATTATTATTATTATTATTATTATTATTATTATTATTATTATTAATTATGTAGGCCTATTCTTCCTGTATTTTTGTTATTTTTATACTTGTTGTTATACTGGTTCAGTGGAAGAGAAAGTGTTATGGCTTTAACTTTGCCAGTATAAATAAATAAATAAATAAATAAATAAATAAATAAATAAATAAATAAATAAATAAATAAATAAATAAATAAATAAATAAATAAATAAATAAATAACTCTAGTCCAAGGCATGACTCGTCAGATAACACATATGGCGCAGAATCTACCACGTACTATCATATAATAGCAAATAAAGGTATAAAAAAGATTGATTTTAAAAAGGAGAAGAATACTTGACAATTAAATAGGAGATAAATCTTGCTGCCAAGAAGGAAATAAAGACAAGGGAAAAGAAAAGCAGAGGAAAGATAGTATAGAAGGCAATGCCAACAATGGGCATGAACATTATTTCCTCTCTAACCGACTTCGTCGATTGGTGAGTAAGGTTAACTCTTGAGTTGTACCTTGAGATTTATATTCACCCAATTAATGCCAGACAATCGACGCTCACTTGTTTGTGTCCTAATAAGTCAGTCGTGTTCAGATGTTTAATTTCGTTAACCTTAAGTTCTTCTGATGAGTCAGTTTCAATCTCATTCTGTTATGAGAAGGGAAAACGTAATGACATATTCACCTTCACAAGTCACTGTTGCTTTATTTATTATCCAGAGGTTTATTTCATAAGAACTTAGTCATGTTTTATTTCATATTAACAGTACCGTTAAGAAAGCATTTCACAGGGAGTACCAAGTTACTATCTACAAATTCAAAGCCTTGACAACTATTTCAGTCAGTATTGTGTTTAAAAGGTAAGGTGGATGTGACAATAAAACGTGTTAGTAGACTAATTAAAAACTATGACATGAGTAAATCAAAGGTCGTAATTACTAAAATATTCAGAACGAAATTATTAGTCACCTCCAGAAACAAGTATATCGATGGCTGCTTTAAGAATGATTAAAGAGATACTTACAAATGGCTTTCCGCCTTCACATAAGCCCGCCATCGGTCCCTATCCTGAGCAAGATTAATCCAGTCCATAGCATCACATCCCAGCTCCCTCAAATTAATTTTAATATTGTCCTCCCATCTACGTCTCGGCGTCTCCAAAGGTATTTTTGACAATAATAATAATAATAATAATAATAATAATAATAATAATAATACAGTACTGTAAATTATAGATACAGCATTATATTAGGGGCAGAAGAAATAGGCGGGTATAGCGAACCCCTCATTCACTACCCCAACCCCTATATCCCTCAGAACTCACTCCTCCATGCACACGTTTTGCACTATAGGAAAACTTAAAAGAACAAATAAAATAATAACGTGATTTCTAATAATTACAAATAACTGATTTACTGAATATTGTTGCTTTGTTTAGTCAATTGTCCGAACACAGATCTGAAACTCTTAAGTGACAACAATAAGACACCACTAATGATGTAACTAAGCCAGGAGATTATGGGTTATGGTGGTCAGTTCTCTTTCCCCCTCCACTGCATACATCACTGAATAGTAACATATTACACTAATTAGACTTTAGATGATATTATCATTTATAATATTTCCCAAGTTAGCCATTTCTCAAATGTAATAATTATTATAATGTAATGTAAACCCAATATGAGAAATCAAATATTTAGCATTACACACAATTAGTATTTTGTTTTTATGTGTTTTCAGAATATTATATTGAAATAGTAACTACTAAGTAATGTTTATACAGTTATCGACTTCATGAGGAAATTAAAAATTAAAGTGCAAAAAGTTAATATATTTTACATTATTGTAACATAAACGAGTTTCATAATAAAAAAATACGTAAGTATTAGAATCACACTTAATTTAAAGAGTTGTGTATAAAGTGAAAATTAAAATTAAGGTGACATTCAACATTTAATTTTTTAAGGTGGCATGTATTTATCTAGCCTGACGAGTTTACTTCCTTGGTTTGAATTGTAAATTATTTAAAAATAGCGTGTAAGAGGGCCTTAGACTAGAAATGTTTAGTTTAAATGTAGTTCTGTTTATAAGTATGCATAAGAATGCAATTATTTGACTTATTTGAACTGTTGTATCAGTGAAGCGAGGTGAGTCAGTGAAGTTATGGTTTTACAGTGCAGTGAACAGTTCCGATCAGTGATAATTTATAGCGTCAATGAAATGTGTTCTATAGTGTCAGTGAAATGTGTTACAGAGTGTCAGTGAAATGTGTGCTAAAGTGTCAGTGAAATGCGTCATAGTGCCACTACAGGGAATGAGATGAGAGTAAAGTGAAAGACTATTGAAAATTATGTAGGACCTATACATAATTATGTAGGTTGTGTTGTAAAATTAGGTGTTTTATTTTATGTTTTATTATTATTGTGTTAAATTGTATTGTGTATTCTTATTGTATTGTGTATAAAATTGTATATGTGTTGTAAATTTTATTATGTATTGTAAATTTTATTGTGTATTGCTTATCATTTTAACTGTGTATTGTTAATATTGTATATACAACTGCCACCGGGTGCTTGCCCACTTGCAGTGTAAATAAATACATACATACATACATACATACAAGAATGGCTTAGTTGAACAAAACAAATGACACAATAAGTATGACTAAAAAAATCGTTCTTCACAAGTTCTCTTAACCGATCGTAGAGAAACAGTGACTGTCTGCGTTGATGATAAGACACTTTTAATGTCGTCATAAACTTTAGTTCTTTCAAGAAACAGTAAACTTGATAAATAACCCTTTAGTATGAATTCTGATTTCAGGGCTCGAGACATGATAGCGATTACTTGGATGATTAGTATTTAAAAATACTGGTTTTTATGAGCGATTAGTATTTAAAAATACTGTTTATTATGTTATTATGATATTTTTTTTTTCGAACAAGCTATAACACAGTAATATCACAGACGAGCATTTGTCAACAACTAGCATTCGAACGCAGCGACAGAAAAGTCTCTTTGTTCAGGTCATAAACCGCTAGAGAAAGTATGAAGTGAATAGTTTCCGCACAAGACCAAAAACCCGCCTATTTCTTCTGCCTTTAGGGGAAAAGTGGGTACAGTGAGACAGGGAGGACAGTGAGACATTTTTTATTAGATGGTAAATTTTGATGCTGAAATGTTTGTAACAGTGGAGTTGTATGTTGCATGAGTAAAGTAACAGTATTTTCATACTCGATTTGATTCTAGTTATAAAGGTGAGTGATGAAAAAATAATTCGTAATTTTTCACTCTAGAAGTAAAATTTTGGCTTGTGTTTAATGAAGGTTACATTGGATATACAAACTAAATAGAATTATGAATGTTTTGTTACCTAATACTATGGTATTTGACGTTATGTTTGGCAAAGTTTCGTCTTTCTTGTTTTGATTTTGAAGTGATGGCGCCATTTTTAAACGAACTATGCGTAAAGGGAACAGTGAGAAATGCCATTGAAGGGTACACTGAGACGTCTCACTGTGCCCATGTACCAATGATTTGCAAAAATAAACTGTAATTATATTACATTTACCGGTAACTAACATTAAAAATGAACATACTAGTAACCAATTTAGGAACTATAGTTTAAAATAATGGATACATTACATTTTTAATGGTTTCTTAAATAAAAAAATTCTTCACAAAATTTAAAATATACTAAAGAATTAAATTAAATTCTTATAATTATAAGCTCTGTTGTCACCAAAATTCATTTTATTTTTTCTCAAAAGTTTGAAAAGTCATAGAAAATTCACTTTTCCAAATGTTCCAGATGTTTCAATGGTTTCGAAGTCAGACATCAAAATGATTCTAAATAAGTCTACAGAACATGGCAAGATAAAGAGACAGCAAGCTTTCTTTTCTTTTTAAATAAATGCAAATCGTTTCAATGTCCGTTAATAGACACTGGTGTCTCACTGTACCCTCCTGAATGGGAACAGTGAGACATTTGCATTTTTTTTTGACAAACATGCATTGCATATTATGTCCTTTATCTATTAATATTTCTGTTTATGTATTATTGTACTCCATGTTTTAATGTATATTTCTATTGCACTTGATTTTAAAAATACTTGAAATTTCACTTGCATACATATGTCTTAGGCCCGATTGTATAAACCATTTAATCTTAGATCAGAGGTTAAATTGATCCTTGTTTCAGCTGAACTTGGAATTTTGTGTTGTATAAAGTCTAATCTGAGATTAATTTGTCTCAAACTAAAGTCAACTTTGACTGAAGAAATTTCTCCGATTAAGTTAGATGATCCAAGTTCAGTTATTTCTTTTCTGTTTGAAATATACGAGTGACAGATTGTGCAAATAAAATATCCATTATTATTAATATTAATAGATATGTTAGGTACATTTATATATATTTCTTTCAATTTCTTGCCTTAATACACAAACATTCTTATATTTTATAAGGCTCTATCGTGTTCAACAGTATCAAATAACATAACCTATAATTATATTATGTTTATAACAACCATTAATTATATTAATGGATATGATAGGTACATTCATAAATGTTCAATTAACTGTATTACTAAACGACAATTGTCGTTTTATAAAGCTTTATTATGTTTAGCAGTATCAAACACCATAACATGATAACAACTTGGAGAACAGTCAACCTTCTTCTTATTGTCCGCCAATATTTACATTGCAAAAAAAAAACACCAGTGTCTCCAACAGAGTGTAATACGGAAAGTTGCGAAAAAGTAGTTGTAAAGTCGCTAGATTTCTCATTATCAACAAAGAAAGATTAAATTTTGTCACTATGGGGTGCTAAAAAAGTCACTAAATCCCTATTTAAGCAATATAAAAGTTAAAAGAAATTGTTGTTGAAAATGAGTTAAAGTCGCTAAATTGGCAACACTGAACAAACCTGTACAACATGGCCCGCGCATCACTTATTTCACCTGTTTATGCGATGTTGCCAAATCCTTTTCACGTGAACTTAGATTGCATTTGAACCAAGGTAATTTGATCGCAGAAATTTTTATACAATAGAAGAAGTGTCTGAACTCGGTTTACTTTTCGATCTTCGATCAAAGTTGATCTTTAGTCAGGGAGTTTTATACAATTGGGCCTTAATATTTTGTGTCTCACTGTACCCACTACTTCCCTACTACTATCATGCTTAGCCTCTCTTAGCATAAATTTACTGACGTGTAGAATGTATCGTTAGTGTACTCGGACTGTATTATCCACCGACCCAACTCGTATATGGATTCATAATTTCATGGAATTTAACCAACTTTCCAAGATTGCTTTCATGTCTCATTGATTAATTCCTAACCAGCATGCCAGATACTTCGCAGACAAGACTATGATACCGGGATCCGTGTCGAGGCTATAAAAGTTATCTAGCGAGAAGGAAAGCCGAGGATTGATGGCATCTCCCAATCAGCTTTATTATAAGCCGGCCGGTGAGTTGACTCGGTCCAGCAGAACGGTCTCCCGGAAACCGGAACTGACGACAGCAGCAGAAAACGACTACGGGGGAGTAGAAGTGGGTAGGAGAGACAGGGGGTAGTTTTCAGTGGACACAATTTCCGGAGGGAGGAAGAGATGCCTATATATATAGACTGTCACCGAAACCCTAAGAAGCGATCTTGGATGACCAATGGGTGCCCGAATTCCGGTGCGGTCAGCGGTAATGTTTTCTCTTCTCCCCCGAGTCCGCCTCGTCTTACGTACGCTGCAATTCTAAACAGCGCGAGTCTGCAACGAAATAATAGGCCTCGAGGTTCATTATCACGCCATACCGCTGAAGATGTCTGCTAGAAATTAGACAACTACATTCATCTCTAAGGACTGTCGAAATTGTGCATATTCCGTCCAACTTTGTGAATTTTCATCACAAATTGTATTTCACTTAACTCTTCATAATATATATTAAACAGTAGGCCTATGTTTGCGCTATGTAATCTTGTAACCTGCTTATATTCTCCATATGTATTATATTCGACGTGCTCCTTCTTGTATATCGATCGTCTAGTTCAAATAATAATAATAATTATAATAATAATAATAATAATAATAATAATAATAATGTTTTATTTTCGCTGGCAGAGTTAAGGCCATAAGGCCTTCTCTTCCATTCAACCAGCCTTAATCAATACAATACATAAATTTAAATTACAAATATTTTCACTACACTTAAAAGGTTCTCCAGCAATAATCTTCACTATACATTTATTTAAATTTAGGTAAATCTATAAGGTAAAGTAGTAACTTAATTTATGAGCTAATTTAATTCAATGAATTATAATTAATTTAATATTTGAGATAGCTAGTAAAATGATGAAAATTAATTTAATATAAGCTTACTAGGACTATGTTACAGGGAGAATATATATATATTTCTATTTCTATAATGAGAATATTAATGTAATTGCCATTAGAGGTTTTGTAAATCTATTTAGAGAAAAATTAAAGATAATAATAATAAGAATGGACAGATGTTAGTTTCATTATAAGTAACAAATATTAATCAGCAATTCATCTGTTAAGTAAGAATTTATGTAATTTTGACCTAAATGAAGCAATTGTCCAACAACCCCTTATATCACTCGGAAGCGAGTTCCAATTTCTAGCAACTGAAACTGTATAGGATGAAGAATATAAAGATGTCTTGTGGTAGGGTATAATGAGTAAATTGTTATAATGAGATCTTGTACTTAGCTGATGATATGCGGATAAATTTTGAAAACGAGAAGCCAAATATATTGGGGTAGCGGTGCGCAGAATTTGAAATAAGAGAACAAGAGAATGCAGGGCTCGTCGATCGCTTAGCCTTAGCCAAGACAGAGTTTGGAAATACGGGGAAACATGATCATACTTACGAATATTACAAATATAACGGACGCACGCATTATGCACACGTTGTAGCCTGCTGCTCAAATTTGCATTTAGGTTACTTAACATAATATCGCAGTAGTCAAAGTGTGGCATCACGAGTGTTTGTACAAGGATTAATTTTAATTTATCAGGAAGAAAGTGCTTCAGTCGCTTTAATGAGTGAATAATGGAAAATATTTTTTTGGAAGTGTGATTCACTTGTTCATTCCATTCCAGGTGACAATCCATATAAATGCCAAGGTTCTTCACAGTCGTACTGTATGGAATAGTAGTATTATTTACAATTATCGGTGGCAAATTTTGTTTGTCATACTTCGATCTTTGATGTTCTATTAAGATTGCCTGCGACAACTAAAAAAAAACAAGTTTTGAGATATCTTCAGTTGAAAGTTTCAAATAAATCACTTAGAAATGAGCAGAGTTCTGGTTCATAACCACGACAATTAGAAGTGAGTCAGTATTCAGGACGAATATATCACAATCTTCCAGTTCATTATTAATACATTTCGAAATGTGCTAATAATGAATTAGTCTAAAGCAGTTTATTTTTTTTTCCTTTTCGGTTGTAAATATGACTTATCTCAATACTGAATCTGAAAGAGCTCCGAAAGGTGGTTTCAGTAGTATAAATAACTGAAAAATGGCAATTTTTGAGTTGTCGCACTTTTGAACTGGACGATCGATATGAAGAGTCCACTGCAAGAATGAGGGATGTCACTTTCTTGTCGAAAATAAACCAAGACTGTCAATGCATAGCTTAAGAGAGTCATGTCAATTGATGCCCATAGGAGCAAGCGCGCGCTTTAGAGCTCAGGAGAGCCTGAGCGCTTTACAGCGGAAAGGAAAGAGACAGACGAAAGAATTAGTATATCCCGCCTGGTCGAGCTATATTCAGGGATGGCCAGCACTGATTCAATGGATAAAGGGAAGAGAACTTATTAAAACTGTATCCATGTTAATTTTTATATTTGCCTGAGAAGTATAAGTGCATTATAAGAATGTAAGTTTTAATTTTAATGCTCATTTTTTCAAAAGTTTGATTTTTTTTTTATTCAAAAGGAATATTTTCTCAACTTTTTTAAAATAGAAAAGTGAAATTTTCAGATATAGGCCTATCTATTTAGTAGACGTACAGAATGTTTTCGTAAATCTAATATACCATAAATACGTAATACTGAAGATAGTGTATTGAAAATTTTGAAAATATTCGCATGGAAATTGTTTGTAAGGAAATGAATTATTAACAAAGCAACTACTGTTACATCATAAGCAAGAGATACGTGCCCATGTGTAAAAATGTCAGCTCTATAGCTTCAGCAGATTTCGAGAAAATAATTTAATATTCTGATGATAGGAAGTTGCTCACCAATATCACCTTAAAAGCATAATGCGATAAGAGTTTTGTTATGGAATATTAGTTACACTTAAAACATACACAGCACCTAGGTAACTTTGCTTTGTACTGTAATATTGTTTTGATTAGTTTATTGATTACTTTTATAAGGCTAAAGGTACCATCAATACCAATTCCAACTCATCATGTCATAATGTATGACTTGAGGCTTTCCCGGCGTTTGATATAGAATAACTCTTCTCTGGTTCTCAGCCAGGTGAGTTGGAGATTAGCTTCCAAGCTTTCGACGGCTAGCTCTGCCATCTTCTTCAGGCCCCGAGAAGAGTTATTCTTTATCATGTCATACTCTGTCTCTTTTTTGGGTATATCACTTTCTGTATGAATGATGTGTTTCATCCATTTAGTACAGTATAGTTGTACTACTATGGAATTTATGTGAATATTCCTTCTTAACTCTTTATTATGTTATTAAGATTTAAAATATAAGTGCAATATTAAGAAATCAGTGTTAGTACTTTTATTTTATAGGTAATATAGATAATATTAAACAGAAAGAAGCCATATAAAACTAACGACATAAAATTTCACGTTCCGTTTGAAGTTTGTGCACCACTGTTTTCTTAATCCAACAGGCTGCTTATTCATATACACAACCATTCCTCTTTCCATACTTAGCGCTTGATGCCCACGCACGACGCCAAGGTCGGGAAAATGCGCTTGCTTTGACATCACTGGCTTAAGACATATAGAATGTACATAGAGAGTTATATGGCATTAACACTGATAGTCATTGTGCAGTAATGATCGGAAAATCACAGTTAAGCTTTGAGCGCTAAGGATTTCAAACTTTCAATTGCTTCTCCTGCAAAATTTATTCCAAATGACATCCATCATTCTTGCAGTGGACTCTTCATATGTATTTTTTTATTCGTTTAATTCAAATAAATTATACATTTTGATTACACAACTTTTAACATTACATCACTTCGGAAATAGTAATATACGTTACAAGAGCGGTATGTTGACGTTTTCATGTTCGAGGAAAAGACTGAAAAAGCGAAACGTAGTTGAGCTTTTTTAATTTCCGAAAACATGAAAACAAACATACCGCTCGTGTATCGTACATTATTTTGTGCGAAGATCGTTTATTACATAACTGAAAGACGAATTTCTAATTAGTTGCAATGAAATCTCCATCTTGGTTTCTGTTCAATGACGGTAAATTTGCAAAACAAAAATATCTATCTTCAACATTGTTGCTTTAAAATGTTTTCTGTGTTTACTATACTCCAGCAGGCCGTGATATACATCTGTCTTTTCCTCCCCCCCCTCCAGTCTATAAATGCGAACTTAAAACAAAAGGTAAGGTTATGTAATGATTTATTTTTCATTTTAATATTTTAACAATATTATTTATATAACATATTGCAGTAATAACATCGGCAAGTTTAATTTTGCCGGTCAGTGGAGTTGTAGAATTTACTTAATTTTTGCAAATATTTAAAAACAATAATTAACAGTGCAATTTAGGGGAAATCGCAGTGGTAAGTTTCCAATTTATAATTATTACTATATTGAACGTCTCTAAAAATAATATGTTAAAAGCCTAAAGCAGTAAAATCAATATGTCACTTAAGCCGTAAGAAGAGGGAAATTGTTATGTGTGTTAGGTTGGGAATACTGAATGAGGAATTTTATACTTTCCGCGGATTGGTTTTGTGCGGAAACCAAGCAAATACGCTCGATCTCGCACAAAAGTTGGTTTAAGGTACCTAAAAATCCGAGATCTACTTATAAATCTATGCTGGCATTAAACTATTAATATTATACAGACTTGCATATTATCAGCTTCTACTTTAAAGTGATCTGCTTACGAAAAATAATTTTGTGGCTACCGTTTTACAGTGTAGGTGCTGAAGACGTCTTCACAGCTCGTGTAAGTTAAAGCATCGTGGGCTTATTTCTTTTTATCTCCCAAACAGACCATTTCAGCAGAAATGTACTCTGCATTTCCTTTTACATTTTTTTTTTTTCAGTGAAGGATACTAAACATCCCTAATCCAGAAATGCTCGCTTTAAAGTAGCCCGGCTTGTGCGTGGGAGGACACTTTCTCATCTGTAAGTAGCCAAGCTCTGTGATACAGGTGATTAGGCTGTGAAGATTTTGGCTTTGTAAACAGCGTGTCGGGAATTACAGGCTCCGTTTTCAGCGCCGTTTCTCTGTTTCGTGTTCGAATTCAGAAACTATTGCAAGCAAGGAGACATTTTTATAGCTGTAGTGAATTCATTACAAGGTAAAATCAAAGTCAATGATAAATGATTGTGTAAAAGTTCCATAACTGAAATAATGAACCAATCATAGTTATTTTTATTAGCAGTCTAGGCCTAATTGATAAAATCTGCCATAAGCAGTTACAAAATAGTCTATTACGATACAAGTGTTGTAAATGCAATATTACAGATTCGATGGAAATTTTGAAAAAAAATTATCAAAGTGAGTTTTATTCTCCAATTTTCGACAATCTGTTATGTACTTAACGTAAATGTCGTTAGATATATGGAGGTTGCAAACAAAACCGCCCATTTCCAAAACAGTATTTTTTTCAGAAAGTAGAAAATACTATACCGAGCTTTCACTTTACGATAATTTTATGTGTCGTGCATGTTACGTCCAACACAAACAAGAAATTCAATTGAATGACTACAGAATTTACCCCCTGCAGAACATAGTTACTCGGAATTACCAACAATAATCATGATTTTAGTCATTGTCTGTTCATTTTATAGACAAATATATTTTGAAAATTTCCGGTTTTATTTGGAAATATGAGGGAAATGTTCACTTTTGTTCGAAAAATAAATACATTTGGCATTAATTTATAACAGTAGGCCTACAACTTACACGTCACTTACGTCATCTGTAGCGTGGAGTAACGAATATAACATTACATTGTAATTATATAGTAAGCGTCGACCAGGCAATCTTCCAGCAATAGGGTCCAGAGCATATAGGCTTACATTACCAAATCTATATATATATATATATATATATATATATATATATATATATATAATTTGAACTGGTAATGGAAATTACAGGAAAACAGCTGGACGGATTTTAATAAATGACCCCTCATTTTGAAGCTTGGAACTCAAAGTTTTTCGGAAAAATAGTATTTTTCAGTGAAATGTCAATTTTTAAACATAATTTTTCTATTTTCCAAAATCCATCTGTCGTCAGTTTTGAGAATTAGCTAATAGCATTCACGGCCGACTTGATATTCCCTTCGCTTTTTTGTACAGGAGAAGCGAAGCGAGCATCAAGTCGGCCGTGTTGCATTTCAGAATAAAACAAAACACATACTACAGTAAACAATATTACACGAAGGCCATGATCTTCAAGAATGCTGACATATTTAGAGCTCAAATTAAATTGGTTATTAAAAACTTAACATACTAAGAATAATTTACAGGTTCGAGTCTGTGGTTTGTAATTTTCTGAGTACAGCTGTGTATTGGATATTAAAAACTACAAAACTTGAGGTGGTTTGACGACATTATTACCATTAGAAATGGAATATTATTGTATGATGCGATTATTTTTCATTAATTATACATATTAATGCTATATTGATGATATGAAAGTGAAACATTTTGGGGTTATATAAGTAGATGTAGAGAATAACTTAAATTAGATTTTGGTTTCTATATTTTACTGAGTGGTGGCTATATAATATATATAGTACGTATATGTTACTGAAAGCTATAAAATTTACGTAAGATAATAATATTATTAAAAATCAAATATTTTTATAGTTATTAATCAAGTGGAGTTGGGTCTTTTTCATATATTTAATGGCGGTGTGGTGTAGATATTTATATGCGTGGTTCTCTTCAGTATTGGCTCGAGAGAGAGTATCTTTCATTGTTATGGAAGCAAATAACTTTCCGAATGTCTGGTATTCTTCATTGAAAATAAATCTGAAAAAAAAAACGTTTATTTGAACGTCTAATGAACTTAGTTCCCAGCATTTGCTGCACAAGCCACTAGTATACATATAATTTTATTAAATTTTGACAATTTTCTTATGACTAGCATATTGTGAGTCCCTTTACACTTTCAGTCACTGTCCTCATATCTTAATCTCTTTGTGAAGTGTTTGTGCAAAGATTTGCCCTATGCTACCTGCTACCTGTTTTGCAGTTACAAAATAACGGTATTATTGTGTTTGAAGCAAGCAATTTCTGAGAGACGAATATTGTCGGAATTTTTACTCTGAGTTTACATTAACAAAATAATAATAAATGTCAAGTATAACCGATTAATTTTAATCGACTCGATTATTCGATTAAATATTTTGATTGATTAATCTTACAATAGAAATTGATAGATTAATCGATTAAATGTCGATTAAATCTCACAAAACTACGCAGAATAAATATGGGAAATGCCTGTTATTATTCCGTTGAGAAGCTTTTGCCATCTAGTCCGCTGTCAAAAAATCTGAAAGTTATAATTTATAAAACAGTTATATTGCCGGTTGTTCTGTATGGTTGTGAAACTTGGACTCTCACTTTGAGAGAGGAACAGATATTAAGGGCGTTTGAGAATAAGGTTCTTAGGAAAATATTTGGGGCTAAGAGGGATAACGGGAGAATGGAGAAAGTTACACAACACAGAACTGCACACATTGTATTCTTCACCTGACATAATTAGGAACATTAAATCCAGACGTTTGAGACGGACAGGGCATGTAGCACGTATGGGCGAATCCAGAAATGCATACAGAGTGTTAGTTGGGAGGCCGGCGGGAAAAAGACCTTTGGGGAGGCCGAGATGTAGATGGGAAGATAATATTAAAATGGATTTGAGGGAGGTGGGATATGATGGTAGAGACTGGATTAATCTTGCTCAGGATAGGGACTAATGGCGGGCTTATGTGAGGGCGGCAATGAACCTCCGGGTTCCTTGAAAATAAATGTTTTATTTAACGACGCTCGCAACTGCAGAGGTTATATCAGCGTCGCCGGATGTGCCGGAATTTTGTCCCGCAGGAGTTCTTTTACATGCCAGTAAATCTACTGACATGAGCCTGTCGCATTTAAGCACACTTAAATGCTATCGACCTGGCCCGGGATCGAACCCGCAACCTTGGGCATAGAAGGCCAGCGCTATACCAACTTGCCAACCAGGTCGACGGGTTCCTTGAAAGTAAGTAAGTAAGTAAGTAAGTAAATCTCACAAAACTACTATTTTTTTAAATAAATAGTGTGAAAAAAAAAGAATAAACTGCAATTGCAACGTTGCAAACTAATTTTCTGTCTGTATCTTCGGAGACAGAGATCGGAGAAGAAGAATGGGAATAACACTTCTCGGCAGCATCTGAAGACTGTTCACCAGCATAACTTCTAATTGCGAAGTTTCTCCATTACTGCGTTAGCTATTCCTCCCGGTCCAACTCATCCCTGGATGTATTTAGAAGTTGTATGATAATGTACCCTAGTCCGCGTGTAACCTAACTTTTTGTTATTAGACTTGTGACGTCAAGTGCGCCTCGAACTTTACCTGGGCGACCTGTCAGGCGGAGCGGCTTGCTACTCCATAATTTAATTACCTCGAAACAACTTACCGTCAAGTCGCGCTGTCTGCCTGCAAGAGCCCCGATCCCTGGGGGCCCTGAGCAGCGACACACCACGGCGAGATGCACCGAAAGGCTCTGTTATGAGATCTAATGCCATTCAGATTATTAACTGTAATTTGTGTTTTTTAATGAACAGGTCGACTTTCATACGCCCAGGATGAACAAAGACACCATGCATGCAAAAACTCATATTTTAGCATTTTTATAACAAGGTTACCAGTCGTCCCGTTACCGGAAACGGTTCCCCCTTGCCTTGTGAGCATATTCTTTTCCTAACTTTATTTATTTATTTATTTTTATTTTTGTATTTATTTTATTTATTCATTTTATTTATTTATATTTAATAGTTTTTATTTATTTATTTTTATTTATATATATTTATTTACTTTTTTATTTTTTATTATTTATTTAATTATTTATTCATTTATTTTTTATTATTCATTTACATTTATTTATTTATTTTTATTAATTCAATTATTTTTTATATTTATTTATTTTATTTATTTATTTATTTATTTATTTATTATCTTTTATTTATTATTTGTTTATATTTATTTATTTATTTATTTATTTATTTATTATTTTTTATTTTTATTTATTTATTTAATTTTATCTGTCTGTCTGTCTGTCTGCCTGCCTGCCTGCCTGCCTGCCTGCCTGCCTGCCTGCCTGCCTGCCTGCCTGCCTGCCTGCCTGCCTGCCTACCTGCCTACCTACCTACCTACCTACCTACCTACCTACCTACCTACCTACCTACCTACCTACCTATCTATCTATCTATCTATCTATCTATCTATCTATCTATCTATCTATCTATCTATCTATCTATCTATCTATCTATCTACCTACCTACCTACCTACCTATCTATCTACCTATCTACCTATCTACCTATTTTGCTAATAATTGTAACATAAAATATAAATTATATACAGAAAAACTTCAGCTCGCCCCTGAAAGAGTAGATAAATTTCCTGGAAGTGATGTTAAACTGGATATTGTTCTATCGAAATCTGCTAAAGACTGCACTAAAGAAATACCAGTTGCTAACTTGAGAGGCTCCCTATGAGGGCGTCATCATTACGTTCAAAATTCATAAACATAAATTAGTCGTGCTTACGAGGTTACACACTTTTAAAAATGAGGGAAAGACAAATAAACGTACATAATATGTAGTTTGCTTGCATAAATGTTAAAATATGATAATGATAATATACACAATAAAAGTAATATTACTGTATTCAGAAATTTGTGATTCATGTTTCGGCATATTCACACAACGATAGAGAACAAAATATGCAAATGTATGAACTTCCTTTCCCTACTTATAACAGCATTGTGATTTCTTCTGTTTCCATAGCAACCAGGCAACGTGAGGTATTTTCAACTTACGATAGACAATAGTAAGTAGGGAAAAAAAGTATAATCGTTCAAAAAAGTTTGTAATATACATTCTGAATATCATAACCATTTATAACGATAATAATAACAATAATAATAATAATAATAATAATAATAATAATAATAATAATAATAATAATAATATATTTATTTACTCTGGCACAGCTTAGGCCAGTACGCCTTCTCTTCCGCCCAGTTAGACTCTAATTCTAATTGAATACAATTGCTTACATAGTTATTACATTAATATTGTGACAGCGACGTGAGAATCGAACTCACGACCAGCGTCCCGCAAGAAAGCAGATCGCACAGGCTCCACGGAACATTGAGTGACGTCGCGCGGTGGAGAGAAGAGAGAGGGTGTATTACGTCACGCGACGAGTCCGCGCGCGCAGCTGCTTACGGAGGGAAGGGGGAACGGACCTTCCCGGCCCTTCCAGAAATGTCGATGTAGAGATATTGAGATAATTCTCTACACACCTGTAGAAGGTTCTCGCAACTATGATTTTGCTATAAAAGAGCAGGCGCCAGCGAACTAGAGAGTTGTTGTTGTAGAGTTTTCAGTTATTCCGTCAGTGAGTAAGCCAGAGCAAGCAAGCCAGAGTTCGACTCGAGTGTGCGTCCGCATCTGCGTCAGCATCCGACGGCCTGAGTTCGAGTGCAGTGGACCGCAGTTGGAGGGACCTGAGTTCGAGTGCAGTGGACCGCAGTTGGAGGGACCCGAGTTCGAGTACAGTGAACTGTCTCTGAAGGTCTGTGGTTCGAGATACTGTGAACTCGAGTGACTGAGATAGAAGAACTGTGAACTGAGAACTGGTAGTTCTGATTTGTAAATAGTGCTTTGTAAATATTAGTTAAGATTAACAGTTCATTGTTGTGCGTAATAATCCAAGTAAACTGTCATTGTCGTCGGTGGAGTGCTATAACGAATACTGTGTTGAGTGAAGATCCAATTGTTGACGAGAGCGTTAAGGTGAATTGTAGAAAGGAATTATTGTTGTGACGAATAAATTACATTGTTGTTACTAATAAAATTCACATTGGTGTCAGAAGTGGGATACTATCGACAATGGAGAACCTACAGCAGATCCTGCAAGCCATCGCAGAAATGAAAGCAGAAATGAACAAGCACATCAGTGAGGTCAAGAACGATATAAGTGAAGTGAAAGGCGACATAAGTGAAGTGAAAGGCGACATAAGTGAAGTGAAAACGGAGATGAAAAGTGACATAAGCGGAGTGAAAGGCGACATAAGCGGAGTGAAAGATGACGTCACTACGCAAATTGAAAGCGTTTCAGCCCACGTAGATGGAATTGTCGCCATCGTGAAAGACGAACTCAAAGCCGACCTTGACAACCTAAACAAGAATTTTACAACTATAAACGAGACAGTAACCGAATTGAGACAGGAGGTAGACCATTTCGACGGCAAAATCCGCGATCTCGAGCGTCGTCAAGAGCAGACGAGCGAGTTGCTGGACAAGACGAGTGAGGTGATGGAAAAACACGCCGAGGAAAACAAGCACATACTCACGTTGATGGACCGACATGCTGAAGAAAACAAGCACATCCTCGCGTTGGTGGATCGCCAGGCTAGAGAACAGAAACAGATAGTTGCCGAGGAGGTTCGACGTGCCATGCAAGAAACGGCCACAGAGTTGAGGACTCCATATAGTGGCCCTGCGGAATCATCGCCTTCAGGCAGACATCACAACGTCAAGACGCCAAAGTTCGACGGTACGACGTCTTGGGCGATATTCCGTCGCCAGTTCGAGGCCACCGCAGCACATAATGGGTGGACACCAGCGGAGAAGACTACTCAGCTGCTGACCGCGCTTCAAGGACAGGCGTCGGAGATTCTTCACAGCGTTCCAGAAGATGGGACAGCCGCTGAGATAATGGCGGCCCTGGAGGGACGTTATGGTGACCATCAACTTGCTGCAGCATTTAGGACCCAACTAAAAACGAGGGTCCAACAGTCAGGCGAGTCCCTACAAGAATTCGCGATGGCGGTGGAACAACTGGCCCATAAGGCCCTCAGGGGCCTACTTAATGATTTCATCGCTGGAGAGGCGGCCTACACCTTCGGCAGCGGAGTTCGAGACCCGGAAATAAGACAACAGCTACTCTTAGCAGAGCATCGCACCATCAACGCAGCTCTGGCGGCGGCCCTCAGGATGGAGGCAGCCAAGTTGACTGCGAACGTCTCGGCATCGCACCGGATTAGGAGCGTCGCGGCGGCCGACGTCGAGGAGCGTCAACCGAAATCACCCGAGCGACGAAGACGAGGAGTGCCTACCTGCTGGTCCTGCGGCGAGCCTGGACACCTGAGGAGGGACTGTGACCGATCTGGTCACAAACAGGAAAACTAAAAGGGGCCGATGCGATGAGGGGCACGTCGGCGCCGTCATCACCATCCCCTCGGCTGATCTTGAAGACGGTTAACAGAAGATGCGACGATGGGCTGATTGCTGACGGATGGATAAGAGGCCGCCCATGCAGAGTACTGGTAGACACCGGGGCGTCGCTCACTATCGCCAGACCAGAAGTCGTGCGTGGACTACCTGGGAGGACGCCGCTGCGCCGGTATGAGCTACGTACTGCCTCAGGCGAGAACCTGCCCATCCAAAAGGAGGTTTTCCTGGATCTGACATTGGGAAAGAGGAGACTGGAGATGTGGGTGTTCGTCGCCAACATCACTGAAGACGTCATCCTGGGACTCGACGCCATGCGGATTTTCGATGCAACGGTGGACGTCCGGCGCCGTATCCTGCGTTTTGGTCAGGATGAAGTGTTCCTGAGAGACGTCGAAGACCAACCCATGGCCAGCAGACTCACCTTGGAGAATCAAGTGACAATCCCAGCAGGCTGCGAGATGGTGGTGACGGCAAGACTGGACGGAAAACCTAAGAGAAACCTGCTCCTCGATTCGCAAACAACTCCGATAGATGGGGTTTATGTGGCCAGATCCTTACTCCCGAATCAGAAGGTGGTACCGGTGAGGGTCCTGAATGTCACCAATCGGGACAAGGAGGTGCCTAGTGGAACTGTACTAGGTAACGTCGAGCCGGTGGTGTCTGTGACGTCTCTGGCAGAAAACGAGGAGTGTCACCGACCACGTCCAGATCTAGACCCATCACTGAAAGAGCTGGCTCGAGAATTGCCGGCGAATTTAAGCAAAAGAGAAAGAAGACAAGTCCACGATCTACTGACAGAATTTCAGGACGTGTTCAGTCTGTCTGAAAATGACTACGGGAGAACGGAGAAAGTTCAGCACCGCATCGACACCGGAAATGCTCGCCCAATCAGACAACCTCCTCGACGCGTCCCTCTAGCTAAACAGAGGGAGATTGACAACCAACTGGAGGACATGAAAGCAAGAGGGGTCATCGAGGAATCCGACAGCCCTTGGTCATCACCTGTGGTGCTGGTGAAGAAGAAGAATGGGGACCTGCGCTTCTGCGTGGACTACAGAAGACTGAATGACGTCACCAAGAAGGACTGCTTTCCCCTTCCACGAATTGACGACACCTTGGACACCCTGGCCGGAGCAGAGTGGTTCTCGACGTTGGATCTCAAGTCAGGATACTAATAAAATTCACAATATCTAGACCATAAAACAACATGAAAGTAAATAATGAAAGTTGGATAAGTAATGTTAGTGTGACAATAATAAACATTGGTAAAAAATAGTGATAATAATAATAACAATAATAATAATAATAATAATAATAATAATAATAATAATAATAATAATAATAATGAGATAATTTAAATTTTTATTCTGTGATATATACCTATATATATAATTTGAACTGGTTATGGAAATTACGGGAAAACGGCTGAACGGATTTTAATAAATGGCCCCTCATTTTGAAGCTTGGAACTCAAAGTTTTTCGGAAAAGTAGTAGTTTTCAGTGAAATGTCAATTTTCCTACATAATTTTCCTATTTCCCAAAATCCATCTGTTGTCAGTTTTAAGAACTAATTTTATCGAATCACGGCCGACTTGATCGAATTTCAGAACAAAACACAAACTACAATAAACAATAGGCTATTACACGAATGCCATGACCTGCAGGATTGCCGACATATTTAGAGCTCAATTCAATTTGTTATTAAAAACTGATTCTGCAGTGTATAACAAATTTTCTGAGTACAGCTGTGTATTGGATATTCAAATCTACGAAACTTGAGGTGGTTTGATGACATTATTGTCATTAGAAATTAAATATTATTATAGTTAATATCATGATGCATCTATTTTTCATTAATTGTACATAATATTGAAGCTATATTGATGACATGAAAGTGAAACGTTTTCAGGTTATGTAAGTAAATGTAGAGAATATCTTAATTTAAATCTTCATTTCTATAATTTACTGAGTGGCTGCTATATATAACTACAAATATTGTTATTAAAAATCAAATATTTTTATACTTATACCCAGTCGGGTTGGGTCTTTTCCATATACTTAATGACGGTGTAGTGTAGATATTGATGTGTCATTGTCTTCAGTATTGGCTCGAGAGAGCGCAAAAATTACAGTTCCTAAGGAAAATATATAAAAAGGTATTACTTACTGATAAAATGAGAGGCCTAGAAAATTTTGTAGTCTCCAGATCATTTCAGCAAGATCTCTTAGTAGGATAAAATGATTTTACGCTCTACATTTCAAATTCTACATGCAGCAGCTATACGAAAATGCTATTGTTCGAAAGCTTAGCAAACCTGACATTTTTTTAACTTTCGCCTACAATCCACAATGACCTGAAATAGCTACTGCTATCGTCCTGACATTGTTACTTGCGTTTTCGCGTTGAAACTCAAAAACTGAAGTTGGATAGGTTCAAGAGAAAGTATTTGGCCTAAAAAAATCCATTCAGAGGGAGTATGTTTCATTATTATGAAAGCAAATAACTATCAAATAGACAAGTATTCTTCATTGAAAATAAATCTGAAAAATTTTTATTTGAACGTCTAACGAACTTAGTTTGCAGCAGCATTTGCTGCACAAGCCACTAGTATATATATATATATATATATATATATATATATATATATATATATATATATATATATATATATATATATATATATAACCATTAAACATTGAGAAACCTGAAACAGCTATTATTGTTAACAAGAATTGTTAGAAAAATATATCGTTAGCCTATTCTTAAATTGGTTTGATGTCTGACAGTCCCTGACATTACTCGGTAGGGAATTCCAAAGCCGAGGAACAGCCACAGTGAAAGAAGATGAATATGAGGATGTTCGGTGGGAGGGAATGGATAATATTGAGGAGTGTTGTGATCGTGTGTCTAGGTTATGGTGGGTGGATAAATTTTGAAAACGAGACGCAAGATAGACAGGAATGGATAGACAGGGTATGGCATAAGCTGAATTTCTAATTTTGAAAAAAAAAAAAAAATCTCGATGAATATATTCACTACTACTTCTTAAGAAATCGTAGATTTTTTGGCACTATTCAAAAAAATGTGGTAAATGACCAAAATTGGACAAAATTCAATATCGCGACCGTTAAAAACTTCCCGTATCCAGCGTCCAACCCTGTACTTGTAACAAAGACTCAGCAAAAACATTTACCGGACAGAAATAAGACATCTGAGCGATCATGAAAGCTAGAAAACCAAGAATAAACCGAGGAAGTATGTGCGTCCCGCATTCTCTCCAGGGCTTCACGAAGGCAAGAGTACATTTGCCTTTATAATGCTAAACAAGCTCTTTTTTAAAAAGGTCCGTCATATCTTTAGGGCTCAGCGTTAGTTCCACACCTCTGTCTCTTTTCTTGCTCAGTTATCTCTCGAATAGTCGAGCATCCATGTATATAGAGCCGCGCTTAAAGCTTATGAAGGATTCATCGCGCTCCGGGCCTTGCCGCAAAGCTTCTACATCACTTGACAGGTGAATGCATATTTCAGAGCTCGCTCGTCCGTACCAAGCACTTCTCTTTCTAGCCCCCACGGCAGCGTGTCTCTGTTCCTAGCATCGCTATCCTCTCCCGACCTGAGTAGCAGATACCGGCTCCGTGTACAGGGCATTCCTCGGAGTGGTGCCCCGATGTCAACAAGCGCTCTGTCTACTTTCTTAAGACATAGAAGAAATCGAATATATTAAAACAAACAGTTACTATCTCTGTCACCCCTTCGGTGACCACCGGCCTGTCACGCAGGCGGCTCGGGTTCGAGTCCCGGTCAGGTCTGAAATTTTCCATTGAAGAATCCATAGTGACACTCCCGTTTTCCCGGTATTAGGCATCCACATCATTCAGTCAACATTTCTCCATTTCGTCATCATTCCATAGCATTCCCCGATCGACGGCTGGCGACACACGGAGGAGGCTGGCCTAGGGACGATTGAGTGTTGCCTGCTCGAAACCTGGGTACGCAGCGAACCTTAGTGCGGTAAGCCGGTGTGGGTTTTCATATTCATATTCTTTATTTGCCTGAAGGTACAAGAATACAAGAGGCCTCGTCAATGTGATAATATAAAAAACAATGTGTCAATATTTAAAACATTAAAAGAGTAAAAAATAATAAAATTTAACTAAAATACTACATCATTTTCAAAAAATTCATTCAGATTATAAAAGGGATTATTTTGTAGCCATCTCTTAATCTGAAATTTAAATTGTGTTTCATTAAGTGCCTTTATATTTGTAGGTATCTTATTATATACTTTTATTGCAGTAATTACATAGCTTGATTGTGGTTTTTGCAACCTGACATGTGGTACATTTAATTGATCATTATTTCTTGTTTCATAGCGATGCAGATCTACTATACTTGTATACTTACTTACCTACTGGCTTTTAAGGAACCCGGAGGTTCATTGCCGCCCTCACATAAGCCCGCCATTGGTCCCTATCCTGAGCAAGATTAATGCATTCTCTATCATCATATCCCATCTCCCTCAAATCCATTTTAATATTATCCTCCCATCTACGTCTCGGCCTTCCCAAAGGCCTTTTTCCCTTCGGCCTCCCAACTAACACTCTATATGCATTTCTGAATTCGCCTATACGTGCTACATGCCCTGCCCATCTCAAACGTCTGGATTTAATGTTCCTAATTATGTCAGGTGAAGAATACAATGCGTGCAGTTCTGTGTTGTGTAGCTTTCTCCATTCTCCTGTAACTTCATCCCTCTTAGCCCCAAATATTTTCCTAAGCATCTTATTCTCAAACACCCTTAACCTATGTTCCTCTCTCAAAGTGAGAGTCCAAGTTTCACAACCATAAAGAACAATCGGTAATATAACTGTTTTATAAGTTCTAACTTTCAGATTTTTTGACAGCAGACTGGATGATAAAAGCTTCTCAACCGAATAATAACAGGCATTTCCCACATTTATTCTGTGTTTAATTTCCTCCCGAGTGTCATTTATATTGGTTACTGTTGACTACCCTATACTTGTATAATTAGTAATATTCTTGTTTACATACATTACGCATTTGAAATGCGTCTACTTTGAGAGTTAGCGCCATACATCGTAACCTGTCGCAGTGCTGGGCCATAGAGCTCCCGCTCCCCTAAATTCCATTCCATTACATTTCAAATGAAATAAAAAAAAAACAATTTTAAATATATGCGATGGTATTTAATTAATATAACTAATAAAAAAATAGACAGGTACAAAGCTTAACTATGATGCGTATCTTTAACTAGAACTACGTATAGGCGGAGGAAGAAATGAAACAAGGAAGACAGAAGGATAATGGAAAGATAAGGAGAACAAAGGAAAGGAAAGAGAACAAGGGGAAGACGAGGAGAATAAGAGGAGTTCAAAGAGCTTAATAAGATTTTCTATGAACAAAGCGAAGAAAAGGGGAAGATGGCGAAGACAAAAAAAAAAGAAGGGGAATGGATGAAAATAAGCAAATGCAAAGACAACAAGGGTCTATAAAGGGAACAATATATATATGTTTCTTCCGAGGTTTTCCCCAGCCGTGGGACTGAAACCGGATGGACTATGGCGAGTCCTTGGCATCACTTTTTTTCCCCCCTTTAATTTGATTACCTGGTTGGGTTTTTCCGAGGTTTTCCCCAACCAAAAGACAAATTCCGGGTAATCGTTTGGCGAATCCTCGGACCTCACCTCATCATTGTAGAAAATTACTACATTGTAAAACTCTAAAAATTGTAAAATATTGTAAAAATTGTAATTGTAATATTGTAGGCCTAAAGTTTTGACTTGTTCCACATCTTAAAGCTTCATTGCTCATGTAAGATCTATGGAAGATAATAATAAATGAAATGAAATATATACATACATACATACATACATACATACATACATACATACATACATACATACATGCATACATACATACATAGTTACTTAAATGGCTTTCAAGAAACCCGGAGGTTCATTGCCGACCTCACATAAGCTCGCCATCGGTCCCTATCCTGTGCAAGATTAATTCAGTCTCTATCATCATATCCCACCTCCCTTACCCGTACCGTACGTTAACAGAAAACTACAATTCCAAGTCGCACAGAGTTTGTGTGCACTCGATGTGGGTCTCTGGCGTCTCGTCAGCCCACTCGAGTTGTGTAGATATAAGGGGAAAAATTGAGACGGTGTCGAGTGGAGTTCCTGGGTAGCTCAGTCGGTAGAGCGCTGGTGCGTTGAATCAGAGATCTCGGGATCGACACCCGGCCCCGGAACAATTTTTCGCTTCAAATTATTCAAGTATGCTTAACTGAGTAGTCCGACACCTTTCACATGCTCTGTCACTTAACATGACCCGCTCTAATGTACGACGAATACTGTATAAAGATTTAAAATTTCACCCATATAAATTGCAAATTGTGCTTAAATTAAATCATCTGGACTTAAAAATAATCCTATCATTTTTATAAAGGTTTTTTTTTAACGAGATCGAAAATGATGAAGATGCTCTTTTCAATTTATGGATGCCTGATGAAGCCCACATTCATTTAAACAGCTTTATAAATAAACATATCTTTCGATATTATGCATAGGAAAATCCATGCAAACTACATTCACAGAAGGTAACCTTTTGGATTGCTGTCTCTTCCAAAGGAATTCTTGTTGTTTAGTCAACAATTCGGAAACAGATTTGGACCCACAAGTGATACCAATAAGGCATTATTCACGAGGCAACTAAGCCAGGATTTAATGGATTGGGCTACATTTCTTTGAGGATACCAATTGTAATTTTCAAGAAGTAATGGTTCCAAGCAAATGTCTTATATTTCTTCTATACTTTTCGTATAATAAAAGTAAATTTAACACAATATATCTAAAGTTTAATTTTACTATTTAAAAATCTCCCGTTTCTTTGACTTTGTATATGTATGTACAGGGACATCATTTTATATTTACTTCAATTTTTATTGTACCTGAGTTTTTGAATGTACTTCACTCCCACCCCTTCTACTAAGGAAGTTCCAACTCCACACAGAACCAAGACCGCAGATAGTAAGCAGTACTGAGTTACTGAGTATAGTACGTTCCAGAAATATGTTCGCGTTTTCCAGTGACGAAAGAGCTTTCAATATTGAATCATATTTTCGCACAGGTACTGTCCGTTTGCCTACGTCGCATCCCGATTTCCCCCACCTGCTTCTGCTCGTCCCTCTGTAATAGCTGGGCTGTCTTAGCTCTTTTCTGAAAACATTAATTTCTCTTAGGAATTGGAAGTTTATGTAATATTATACAGCTGTTTAATTTAACTTAAATAAAAGGGCCTTGTTAAGTAATTAACTGTCACGTGATTTCCTCCCTTTCTACAATCCTGCGGCCTAACCACTTGGACGGAGAGTAGATAGCATGTCTGAGTAATTTTATATTTTCGGGTCGGGCAGAAGTGAAGATTGAATTTACAGTACGTAGAGTAGGTACAGAATTATTTCAACATGAGTTACTAGTACGAAGGACGAAACTGGCAATTGGAATTAGATGCAATAGTCTATTAGTGCGGTAATATGCACAAAAGAACTGAAGCCTGTACCGAAATGAACGGCCACCATTTTCAAAATTGTGTTTAAATATTCATGTTATGATTATTTTTCAATTTAACTTCTTTCTCTATATTGTACGCTAATGTGCTGTAGACAGTATAATATACACTGCATAATGAATACTTTCGCATGGATAACTCACTTCGTGAGTAAAAACACTTATTCTTAATACAGTACTGTACTTTGATTAAAGAAAAACCTAATGAAAATTATCAAACTCAAAATCGCGATATTTCCTAGTTTACGTAAATGGATGAACTACTTTTCTTCCTTCCTATACCTAGTAGAGTGATTTGTGTTTTACGCCAGTATCATCGAACTCCAGTCTTGGAGGGGGGAGCAAGCGATGTTTCCGGTTCTCTAAAGGTATAGACAGGTTAATATTAAAAATGGTAGTAAAAATAAAATGATGTCCCTGTATTTATTTACACTGCAAGTGGGCAAACACCCGGTGACAGTAGTAACTTAATTATACAGTAAAACAATTAATACACAATAAACAATTAGTATACAACAAAATTAATACACAATATATAATTACATGAGGCTTATTGGAAAGAGGGTGAAGAAAGAATGATGCTGAAATTTACCAGGAAGAGGAAAAGAAATTAGTTGGGTCACTGACTGAGAAGAAACTACCTACTGAAGGATGCACTGGAAGGAATGGTGAACGAGGGATGAGTTCTGGGCAGAAGAATATATCACATGATAGACGACATTAAGATATATATTTTCTATTTTAGTAGGTTATTTTACGACGCTTTATCAATATCTTAGGTTATTTAGCGTCTGAATGAGATGAAGGTGATAATACCGGTGAAATGAGTCCGGGGCCAGCACCGAGAGTCACCCAGCATTTGCTCATGTTGGGTTTAGGGAAAACCCCGGAAAAACCTCAACCAGTTAACTTGTCCCGACCGGGAATCGAACCCGGGCCATCTGGTTTCGCAGTCAGACGCGCTAACCGTTACTCCACAGGATTAAGATGTATGGATCATATGAGGGGATAAAGAGAAAATAGAAAACATTGGAGAAAGCTGGGTTTGCAGTGAAAGAACTGCTCTTGATCAGAACATTAAATAAATGATATAATAAAATCCACAATAAATACAAAATACACAATAATTACAATTAATAATAATAGCTAAAGTAACCTAATTAATAAGTGAACCTAATATTCTATTACAACTTACATGTGTATAGGCCCTACATAAGTTTCACATTGGTACGGGTAATCTTTCATTTACTCTCATCTCACTCACTGCACTGACACTATGACACATTTCATTGACACTATAGAACACATTTCATTGACACTATAGAACACATTTCAATGACACTATGGAACACATTTCAATGACACTATGGAACACATTTCACTGACACTATAGAACACATTTCACTGACACTATAGAACACATTTCACTGACACTATAGAACACATTTCACTGACACTATAGAATACATTTCACTGACACTATAGAACACATTTCACTGGCACTATAGAATATATTTCACTGACACTATAGAACACATTTCACTGGCACTATAGAACACATTTCATTGGCACTATAGAACACATTTCACTGACACTATAGAACACACTTCACTGACACTACAGAACACATTTCACTGGAATTATATAACACATTTCAATAACATTATAGAACACATTTCACTGACACTATATAACACATTTCACTGACACTATAGAACACATCTCAATGGCACTATAGAACACATTTCACTGGCACTATATAACACATTTCAATGACACTACAGAACACATTTCACTGACACTATAGAACACATTTCACTGACACTAGAGAACACATTTCATTGACACTATAGAACACATTTCACTGACACTATAGAACACATTTCACTGGCACTATAGGACACATTTCACTGACACTATAAATTATCACTGATCGAAACTATTCATTGCCACTGTAAACCATAACCTCATTGACTCACCTAGCTTCACTGATACAACAGTTCAAATAAGACAATTACACCCTTATTATACAGTGCGTTCGTAGCTCGGCCGGACCGTTATAACATAACCTAAATAATATAAATAAATGTTAGAAAAGTTTTAATTAGGGATGGTGAAATAAACAAGAAAACTTTTACGGATGATGAAATAAAAAATAAACATGAATAATTTTAAAAGGAACAAATATTGAAAGTACAATTTTTAATTTTGAATGTTTTAGTGGTCCGCCCGAACTACGAACGCACTGTATGTGGCTATAAACAATATTAGAAATAGAGATAAATGCTTCTGCGACTGCAATGACGAAAGGAAAACTTGTGTGCGCATTTCAAGCATTCTCAAAGTTGTAGTGTGCGCAATCAAAGTGTCACTGGATATACACGAAATACACTGAGAGCCTTTAACGACGCCCCGCTCTTGAAATGGTATGCACGGTGTGAGATGTGCAAGCAGTGCTGCTCCTGTGAATAGACTTTACATAGCCAGCGCCGGGATGAGAGACAGGTCCACAGAGAGGCAGATAACTAGAGCGGGCGGGCGGGATAAACAGACAAGTTGGAGGAGACACGGAACAAAAGAGTGAAGCTTATACAATTACAATTACTATACCACTTGCACCAACAAGTTCTGCTTCGAGATGATCGACGATGTGTAAGCAAAAGAAACCTTCTATTGTGTTTGAAGACGTTCAATGTCGCCCTAGTTACAATATCGGTATTCAGTTGAATCTTGCTAGATCTTGTTCTTTCCTCAAGATGAAACTTAAGACTTGCAAGGGAAATTGCCCAAAGACAGCAATATGTCAAAAGAGGAACTTTGTAAAGCGTTATAACTTGTAACAGTTACAGTTACTAAAAGGATGATAGGCATGGACCTTATCGTCATCACACGTCATATTATGGGATCTACGATATTTCGATGTAGAATGTAAGGGTAACATTTTTAGAAAACAATGCGGAAAAATTCTAGAAAAGAAACATGAAGAAGGGACTTTTGTACTCTTGATAACATAAGGTTAAAATTTCTATAAAAAGAATGAGTTAAAATCTAAATAATAATAATAATAATAATAATAATAATAATAATAATAATAATAATAATAATAATAATAATAATATTTACTGGCCTTAGGAACCCGGAGGTTCATTGCCGCCCTCACATAAGCACGCCATTGGTCCCTATCCTGTGCAAGATTAATCCAGTCTCTACCATCATATCCCACCTCCCTCAAATCCATTTTAATATTATTATCCCCTCTATGTCTCGGCCTCACCAAAGGTCTTTTTCCCTCCGGCCTCCCAACTAACACAATACTGTATATGCATTTCTGGATTCGCCCATACGTGCTACATGCCCTGCCCAACTCAAACGTCTGGATTTAATGTTCCTAATTATGTCAGGTGAAGAATACAATGCGTGCAGTTCTGTGTTGTGTAATTTCCTCCATTCTCCTATAAGTTCATCCCTCTTAGCCCCAAATATTTTCCTAAGCACCTTATTCTCAAACACCCTTAACCTCTGTTCCTGTCTCAAAGTGAGAGTCCAAGTTTCACAACCATAAAGAACAACCGGTAATATAACTGTTTTATAAATTCTAATTTTCAGATTTTTTTATAGCAGACTGGAAGATAAAAGCTTCTCAACCGAATAATAACAGGCAATAATAGTAATAATAATAATAATAATAATAATAATAATAATAATAATAATAATAATAATAATAATAATAATAATAATAATAAATACATAAAATAAGAAAAGACTCACGATATTTCACTTTAAACATTAAGTCTAAAATGTATCGAAAAAAAGAGAGTAATCTATAAAATTAAGAAATAATCCACCCATAAGATATTGTTGTTTGAAATCTAAGAATTACATTAATCGAAAAATATTAACATGTTTTTGTTTGAAATGTAAGACTTAAATTCATAGAAAAAAATAGTTAAAACCTTAAACATTAGAGAAGAATCCACCTACAAAATATTGTTTTTGAAATGTAAATTTATCGAAAAAAGTGAGTTAAAATCTATAAAATCAGAAAAGAATCCTTCTATAAAATATTTTTGTTTGAAATGTAAGGCTTAAAATAATCTAAAAAAAAGTGAGTTAAAATTTACAAAATTGGGAAGAACTCCATCAAAAAGACATTGTTGTTTGAAATGTAAGGCTTAAATTAATCTTAAAAAAAGTGAGTTAAAATTTACAAAATTGGGAAAAACTCCATCTACAAGATATTGTTGTTTGAAATGTAAGGCTTAAATTAATCTTAAAAAAAAAGTGAGTTAAAATTTACAAAATTGGGAAAAACTCCATCTACATGATATTGTTGTTTGAAATGTAAGGCTTAAATTAAACTTAAAAAAAGGGAGTTAAAATTTGCAAAATTGGGAAAAACTCCATCTACAAGATATTGTTGTTTGAAATGTAAGGCTTAAATTAATCTTAAAAAAAGGGAGTTAAAATTTACAAAATTGGGAAAAACTCCATCTACAAGATATTGTTGTTTGAAATGTAAGGCTGAAATTAATATTAAAAAAAGGGAGTTAAAATTTACAAAATTGGGAAAAACTCCATCTACAAGATATTGTTGTTTGAAATGTAAGGCTTAAATTAATCTTAAAAAAAAAAGGGAGTTAAAATTTACAAAATTGGGAAAAACTCCATCTACAAGATATTGTTGTTTGAAATGTAAGGCTTAAATTAATCTTAAAAAAAAGTGAGTTAAAATTTACAAAATTGGGAAAAACTCCATCTACAAGATACTGTTGTTTGAAATGTAAGGCTTAAATTAATCTTAAAAAAAGTGAGTTAAACTTTACAAAATTGGGAAAAACTCCACCTACAAGATATTGTTGTTTGAAATGTAAGGCTTAAATTAATCTTAAAAAAAGTGAGTTAAACTTTACAAAATTGGGAAAAACTCCATCTACAAGATATTGTTGTTTGAAATGTAAGGCTTAAATTAATCTTAAAAAAAAAGTGAGTTAAAATTTACAAAATTGGGGAAAACTCCATCTACAAGATATTGTTGTTTGAAATGTAAGGCTTAAATTAATCTTAAAAAAAGGGAGTTAAAATTTGCAAAATTGGGAAAAACTCCATCTACAAGATATTGTTGTTTGAAATGTAAGGCTTAAATTAATCTTAAAAAAAAGTGAGTTAAAATTTACAAAATTGGGAAAAACTCCATCTACAAGATATTGTTGTTTGAAATGTAAGGCTTAAATTAATCTTAAAAAAAAGTGAGTTAAAATTTACAAAATTGGGAAAAACTCCATCTACAAGATATTGTTGTTTGAAATGTAAGGCTTAAATTAATCTTAAAAAAAGTGAGTTAAAATTTACAAAATTGGGAAAAACTCCGTCTACAAGATATTGTTGTTTGAAATGTAAGGCTTAAATTAATCTTAAAAAAAGTGAGTTAAACTTTACAAAATTGGGAAAAAATCCATCTACAAGATATTGTTGTTTGAAATGTAAGGCTTAAATTAATCTTAAAAAAAAAGTGAGTTAAAATTTACAAAATTGGGAAAGACTCCATCTACAAGATATTGTTGTTTGAAATGTAAGGCTTAAATTAATCTTAAAAAAAAAGTGAGTTAAAATTTACAAAATTGGGAAAGACTCCATCTACAATATATTGTTGTTTGAAATGTAAGGCGTAGATTAACCTTAAAAAAAGAAGCGAGTTAAAATCTATAAATTAGGACATAATCCATCTGCAAGATACTGTTTGAAATGTAATCTTTAAATTCATGGAATGAATGAGTTAAAACTTAAAATTTGAGAAAGAATCCACATCCATGACATGCGTTTGAAAAGTACGTAAAAAATTGACCGAAAATGAAACGAGTTAAAATACGGAAAAATTGGGAAAGAATGCTATTTCATCACATTCCCGTTTGAAATATTAAGCTATAATTTTCCGAAAAGAAAATAAGTTAAAATTAAAAAAAAAAATTAGGAAATTATCCGCCTCTACAGCATTTCCGTTTCAAATGTTAGGCTATGATTTCTCGAAAATAAAATGAGTTAAAATATAAAAAAAATTAGGAAATAATTGACATTCAAGTCGTTCCCATTTGAAATGTATGGATATAATTTATCAAAGAAAAAAAGAATTAGCATTTGTGACTTGTTCTGCATATGAGGAGGTGTTTTGTAATTTTGTTATGGCTGTGATGTGTTTTTTGTAACGTGTTTGAAATGAACTGCCTGTCTGTCCTATGTAGAAGCTGTTGCAAGTGTTATATTTGAGTTTGTATCCGCCTGTGTGGTTGTATTTGTTTGGTTTGTTTCTGTGTTGAGATGTTCTTGTAGAGTGTTACTTGTTCTGTATGTGATGCTGTAATTTAATTTCTTGAATGAGGTTCCAATCTTGTAAGTGTTTTTGTTTTCGTATATTAGTGTGATGTATTTTTGTGTTGTGCTTGTGTTGCATTCTAATGTTTTTGTGATTATGTTTTGTCTTACGTATTATGTTGTCTATTATGTTAGGATTGTATCCGTTTTCTTGTGCTATGTATTTGACTGTGTTTAGCTCTTCTTTGCAATCATGTTGGTTCATTGGTGCATTGAGTAGTCTGTGTACCATTATTCCGAATGCAGCTTGTTTGTGTTGTGCTAACCACACCTACAGAGACATCAACACAGACATGGAAATACTACACAGCCATCCAAAAAGCTAGAAACTAAACACACTAGAACAATATGAAATATACAGACACACAAAAACACACCCCAATGAAATTCTCAACACACAACTCAATTTCAGAACACACACACTCTTTGACTCCTCTTTAAACCACACGAACACACCCTCACAGAAAACCAAACAAGAGGCGCCAAGACCAGCAACGACCAGTTCTGAAGATGACCCATAATAGATCGAAACATGTAAACAAGGTACGTTAGAATTTAATACAAGAAAGTCTTATCATACATATTCCGATTTGAAATATTGCTTAGTTTGTTTGTAGAGTATTTTTAAACCGTTTCACGGACTTATGAAGGACTTTAAATCGTAGAGTGGTATCTATACTAATAATAAATTTGTAGCCGAAATTTTTCTGGTAATTTTCGATTTTCCAAAAATAATTGGTCCTAACATATATAATTAACCACCCTGAAACCGAAAATCGCTTTTTTTTAATTTTTGTTTGTATGTCTGTCTGTCTGTCTGTCTGTATGTTTGTTACCTTTTCACGCGATAATGGCTGCACCGATTTCGATGAAAATTGGAATATAACTTAAGTTCGTTGTAACTTAGATTTTAGGCTATATGGCATTCAAAATACATTATTTAAAAGGGGGGTTATAAGAGGGTCTGAATTAAATAAATCAAAATATCTGGCTTATTATTGATTTTTGTGAAAAATGTTACATAACAAAAGTTTCTTTAAAAATAATTTCCGATAAGTTTTATTTTGTGAAAAATGTTGATAGGACTGATATTTAATGAGATAAATGAGTTTTAAAATTAAAATAACTGCCATCTAAGGCCGTGTAATGAATTAAAAAACAAATGACTTCGTCTATAAGGGGCCTTGGACAGCAACAATCGAAAGCTATGAAAGATAGCCTACAGAGAATGTTTCTGTGTTTGTATGAAGTAATATCGGAAGCTAAATTAACCGATTTGTATAATTAATTATTATTTCACCCTTGGAAAGTGTAGTTTCTCTAGATGGACATAATGCTATAATGTTATTACAGTAACTTCTGATATAATATAATGTAATATAATATAGTATAATATAATATAATATAATATAATATAATATAATATAATATAATATAATATAATATAATATAATATAATATAATATAATATAATATAATATAATATGTAATATTATATAATATAATTTAAGTTATTTGAAGGGTTCAGAACCATAGTGGGCCAAACGCCATTTACTGAATACGTAGAAAAGAAGGGTTAAAATTAAGTTATTAGGCCTACTATAATTCAATGGAAACATATAGCAAGTAAAATAAAGTATAGACATTAAATCTAAATGATGTCAATGTTCATTAAACTATGGTTGCATGTAATAACAATTAAGAAACATGTTAAAGGAATTGTCACTGAACCAAATGAGTGCTCTCTGGACCGAAATGATCGCATTTTAATTATTTAAACACAATTTAAATTAAGTAACATATTAAACGATTTATCCTTCTATCAAACACGAATGTTCCCTGGATAAAATGTCCTATTTTAATTATGTAATTATTTTAAATTTTTTCTAACGGGTGCAGCGGAGCGCACGGGTTCGGCTAGTTTTGAAATAAGAGTGAAGTTTTTCTTTCTGCAGGTTTCTACAGTATTTACAAATTGCAAGAATGTATTCGTGTCTCATCATTCCTAACTGAACCCTCAATACCCGGATCTCTCAGAATGCGACATTGTATTCCAGAATCTTCTCGGTCTCTGCTACAAAATCAGTTCACCGTGGATTACCATGAATTTCGTCTGTCACCACAAACGGACAGACGATCTGAATTTGACTTGTTTGCATGTGGTGTGCAATGCACTTGTGTGGGAGGCAGGAAATCCATGCAACAATCATAGACACGTGATGCAGCTTCTGGGGATATCTTCTGCCTCCGCTGCCTCCAATTGGAAGGTCTGACATGTGACAGGTCACGTGGGCTTGATATGCCTTCAATCTTTAATCACCTTTCCATCTTTTTACTGACGCAGGTAACATGCCGAGTGGTTAGCTAGTGACGGCTTGTACAGTAGCGGAACAATTAACTCATCTGTTTTTCAAATTCTTAGATAACTTTCTTCACTCATGATGTTAGCACATCTCAAAGAAATCAGTAGCTCTTTCTATGCTGCTGAACAATATGAACCACTGCATTATGAAGCTTGGACTTCAACTCAGAAAGAGGCGGAGTTAATGATTAACAGAATAAAAAATTGTAACTTTTTATTTGCTTACATTGAAAGACATTCATTTTTAACAATTAATTTATACAGAGTGGAAGTACCTATCTTTAAGAAGGGGGGACAAGACTAACTCTAGTAAATTTCGAGGAATATCACTTTTGTTGACGTGGTACAAAATTTTGTCCAATATTGTTTTGAGAAGAATAACTCCATATGTACATGAAATTATTGGGGATCATCAGTGTGGTTTTAGGCGTAATAGTTCAACTATTGATCAGATATTTTTTATTCGACAGATAATGGAGAAAAAATTGGAGTATAAGGGTACAGTGCATCAGTTATTCATAGATTTCAAAAAAGCATATGACTCGGTTAAGAGAGAAGTTTTATATGCTATTCTTATTGGATTTGGTATTCCCAAGAAAATAGTTCGATTAATTAAAATGTGTCTCAGTGAAACTTACAGCAGAGTCCGTATAGGTCAGTTTCTGTCAGATGCGTTTCCAATTCACTGTGGGCTAAAGCAAGGAGATGCACTATCACCTTTACTTTTTAACTTTGCTCTAGAGTATGCTTGTCTATGCGGATGACATGGATATGTTAGGAGAAAATCCAGACAGATTAGGGAAAATATGGGAATTTTACTTGAAGAAAGTAAAGAAATAGGTTTGGAAGTAAATCCTGAAAAGACAAAGTATATGATTATGTCTCTTGACGAGAATATTGTACGAAACAGAAATATAAAAATTGGAAATTTATCCTTTGAAGAGGTGGAAAAATTCAAATACATGGGAGCAACAGTAACAAATATAAACGATAATTGGGAGGAAATTAAACACAGAATAAATATGGGAAATGCCTGTTATTATTCGGTTGAGAAGCTTCTATCTTCCAGTCTGCTGTCAAAAAATCTTAAAGTTAGAATTTATAAAACAGTTATATTGCCGGTTGTTCTATTTGGTTATGAAACTTGGGCTCTCACTTTGAGAGAGGAACAGAGATCAAGGGTGTTTGAGAATAAGGTTCTTAGAAAAATATTTGGGGCTAAGAGGGATGAAGTTACAGGAGAATGGAGAAAGTTACACAACACAGAACTGCACGCATTGTATTCTTCACCTGACATAATTAGGAACATTAAATCCTGACGTTTGAGATGGGCAGGGCATGTAGCACGTATGGGCGAATCCAGAAGTGCATATAGAGTGTTAGTTGGGAGGCCGGAGGGAAAAAGACCTTTAGGGAGGCCGAGACGTAGGTGGGAAGATAATATTAAAATGGATTTGAGGGAGGTGGGATATCATGATAGAAACTGGATTAATCTTGCTCAGGATAGGGACCAATGGCGGGCTTATGTGAGACCGGCAATGAACCTCCGAGTTCCTTAAAAGCCAGTAAGTAAGTAAGTAAGTAAGTAAGTAAGTAAGTAAATAAGTAAGTAAATAAGTAAGTAAGTAAATAAGTAAGTAAGTAAGTAAGTAAATAAGTAAGTAAGAAAGTAAATAAGTAAGTAAGTAAATGAGTAAGTAAGTAAGTAAGTAAATAAGTAAGTAAGTAACTAAGTAAGTAAGTAAGTAAATAAGTAAGTAAGTAAGTAAATAAGTAAGTAACTAAGTAAGTAAGTAAATAAGTAAGTAAATAAGTAAGTAAGTAAATAAGTAAGTAAGTAAGTAACTAAGTAAGTAAGTAAGTAAATAAGTAAGTAAGTAAGTAAGTAAGTAAATAAGTAAGTAAGTAAGTAAGTAAATAAGTAAGTAAGTAAATAAGTAAGTAAGTAAGTAAATGAGTAAGTAAATAAGTAAGTAAGTAACTAAGTAAGTAAGTAAGTAAATAAGTAAGTAAGTAAGTAAATAAGTAAGTAAGTAAGTAAATAAGTAAGTAAGTAAGTAAATAAGTAAGTAAGTAAATAAGTAAGTAAGTAAATAAGTAAGTAAGTAAATAAGTAAGTAAGTAAATAAGTAAGTAAGTAAGTAAGTAAATAAGTAAGTAAGTAAGTAAATGAGTAAGTAAGTAAGTAAAGAAGTAAGTAAGTAAATAAGTAAATAAGTAAGTAAATGAGTAAGTAAGTAAGTAAATAAGTAAGTAAGTAAGTAAGTAAATAAGTAAGTAAGTAAATAAGTAAGTAAGTAAATAAGTAAGTAAGTAAATAAGTAAGTAAGTAAATAAGTAAGTAAGTAAATAAGTAAGTAAGTAAATAAGTAAGTAAGTAAGTAAGTAAGTAACTAAGTAAGTAAGTAAATAAGTAAGTAAGTAAGTAACTAAGTATCCATAGTAACAGAATGGTGTAACAGACCTGACTGATTTACTGGACTAGAGTAATTATGCGATCATATTTAAGGAAATATAAACTCAGACATAAATGAAGAAGTTTTGATAATATCAAACGGTTCTTTAACATTTTTCTCAATTACATTATTAAACAAACCTTTATCTGGACATAATCATGCTCCATTTTAAATACTTAACTAGTATGGACACGGCATTTTAGCTGTTATTATGAGAATTTTATTTTATTCTCGTGAAATATTTCATATGAAGGAAATCATTCTTCTGACGTTTACTACGAGTATATTAGTATTGAAACTGCTCGCTGTTAGGAATTTACAACTCTATCGTTATAAATGCAATAATGGGAAGGGTATGAATTCATGGACGTAATTTGTTATACAAATTCTGCAAATGGCCCGCCCTGTAGGTTTTGAGAGCTAATAGCTCATGTTATACTTAAAGAAAGTATAATACTTTATTGGTGGAAAGTTCATAATTTTGTCAGAAAAAATATAATTTCTATATGTTTAACCTTTATTTATTCGATTGCTATTAGGATCGTGATTTTTGCCCATATCGATAGAAGATCTATTAAATAATAATTTATTCCTCTGACGTATTTCAATACCATGGACGGTTTTCGTGTAAATTAAATTTAAAAGCCACTAATTTCAAGTTACTGAACTATGAGAACAGTTTACAACGTTGTAGTCAGAGAGAGAGAGGTGAGTGTTGGTTCATCTAGGGCAGTGATCGCCAAAAGCTGTGCCGCGACACATGCACCTGCCTCCACTCAAGCGTAACCATGGCATCATACCCCCACCCTCTGTTTACAGCCATCACTTCGATATAAGTAAATACATTTATCAGCAGCGGGCGTACGCACGTAATGTTACAAGTGTGTAGATAATATGTTTCGATGTCTTTTCGACAACAGATAATAAGTAAAAAATTAATCTTAAGGGGCATGGAAGGAAAAGTTTTTTTTTTTTTTTTGTGCAGATGGAAAAAATATGAGATACTTAGACCTAATTTGTTGTAAAATTTTAAATGAAGTATAAAAGAACAATGTACGTTGTCATTAATATTCTTGTTATGACGACTACCACGCCCTTATCTGTAACTTGAATATTTCATTAATAAACGAACAATAAAAAGTATCGGCTTCTATGTCTTAATCGGAGTAAAATATTTCGACTTTTTTGAAATATGTAATGTACACATTACATGACCAGCCTGATACGTTTTTCTAATTTCAAATATCTGCTGATGTGAAGTACACATTATTTTATGGTAAATAAGAAAATAAAATAAATTTATTTTATTACTTACTTACAAATGGCTTTTAAGGAACCCGAAGGTTCATTTCCGCCCTCACATAAGCCCGCCATCGGTCCCTATCCAGTGCAAGATTAATCCAGTCTCTATCATCGTATCCCACCTCCCTCAAATACATTTTAATATTATCCTCCCATCTACGTCTCGGCCTCCATAAAGGTCTTTTTCCCTCCGGTCTCCCAACTAACACTCTATAGGCATTTCTGGATTCGCCCATACGTGCTACATGCCCTGCCCATCTCAAACGTCAGGATTTAATGTTCCTAATTATGGCAGGTGAACAATACAATGCGTGCAGTTTTGCGTTGTGTAACTTTCTCCATTCTCCTGTAACTTCATCCCGCTTAGCCCCAGATATTTTCCTAAGCACCTTATTCTCAAACACCCTTAACCTATGTTCCTCTCTCAGAATGAGGGTCCAAGTTTCACAACCATACAGAACAACCGGAAATATGACTGTTTTATAAATTCTAACTTTCAGATTTTTGGACAGCAGACTGGATAAGAGCTTCTCAACCGAATAATAACAGGCATTTCCCATATTTATTCTGCGTTTAATTTCCTCCCGAGTGTCATTTATATTTGTTACTGTTGCTCCAAGTTATTTGAATTTTTCCACCTCTTCGAAGGATAAATCTCCAATTTTTATATTTCCATTTCGTACAATATTCTGGTCACGAGACATAATCATATACTTTGTCTTTTCGGGATTTACTTCCAAACCGATCACTTTACTTGCTTCAAGTAAAATTTCCGTGTTTTCCCTAATCGTTTGTGTATTTTCTCCTAACATATTCACGTCATCTTTATAGACAAGAAGCTGATGTAACCCGTTCAATTCCAAACCCTGCCTGTTATCCTGAACTTTCCTAATGGCATATTCTAAAGCGAAGTTAAAGAGTAAAGGTGATAGTGCATCTCCTTGCTTTAGCCCACAGTGAATTGGAAACGCATCTGACAGAAACTGACCTATACGGACTCTGCTGTATGTTTCACTGAGACACATTTTAATTAATGGAACTAGTTTCTTGGGAATACCAAATTCAATAAGAATATCATGTAATACTTCCCTCTTAACCGAGTCATATGCCTTTTTTAAATCTATGAATAACTGATGTACTGTACCCTTATACTCCCATTTTTTCTCCATTATCTGTCGAATACAAAAAATCTGATCAATAGTCGATCTATTACGCCGAAAACCGCACTGATGATCCCCAATAATTTCATCTACGTACGGAGTTAATCTTCTCAAAAGAATATTAGACAAAATTTTGTACGACGTCAACAAAAGTGATATTCCTCGAAAGTTACCACAGTTGCTTTTGTCCCCCTTTTTAAACATAGGTACAATTATGGACTCCTTCCATTGTTCTGTTAATTAATGACACAAAAATAATGAGTATGAGGATAAAATATTAAGATGGAAAAAAGTGTGTACGCCTATAGTCAATAAGTAGAAGAATATCATATTGCTTTTGTTTTTTGGTCACAGTCCGCCTCTGCACTCTTATTCACTGCATTATCTGAGGAGATACCCACTCCAGCCCTCTGCCTGCGATAGTGATGTGCGGGTTGCATTTCTATCACGTCACAATTTCGTGGTGTTTGGAAACCACTGGTCTAAGGAGACAGACCTAAGTTTATTGACCTCTTACATCTGTATTACGAGAAATAGCACTGTGTTAGCGGCTATGTTGCCAGACAGCTGGAACTTACAACTTAATTTTCTAATTAACCGTGCATTTAATCACAAAACGTAATATAGGTTTTCTATTCATTCAAGAGTACTCAATCATCCCTTTCAATCTGCAGGATTATTTAACTTTCAGCCAGTATATCTTCCGAGAATATTTGTATTCAATTTATTTATTTATTTATTTATTTATTTATTTATTTATTTATTTATTTATTTATTTAACCTGGTAGAGATAAGGCTAACAGGCCTTCTCTTCCTCTCTACCAGGGGATTACAACTACAATATTAAGACTACAATTACAATTATAATTACAATTAATAAGATGGTGGAAGTGCATTATATAGCGAAATTTATAAACTTGTACTTGCTATTTGGGACAAAGAAATTGTACCAGAACAATGGAAGGAGTCTATAATTGTACCTATTTTTAAGAAGGGGGACAAAAGCAACTGTGGTAACTTTCGAGGAATATCACTTTTGTTGACGTCGTACAAAATTTTGTCTAATATTCTTTTGAGAAGATTAACTCCGTACGTAGATGAAATTATTGGGGATCATCAGTGCGGTTTTCGGCGTAATAGATCGACTATTGATCAGATTTTTTGTATTCGACAGATAATGGAGAAAAAATGGGAGTATAAGGGTACAGTACATCTGTTATTCATAGATTTCAAAAAGGCATATGACTCGGTTAAGAGGGAAGTATTACATGATATTCTTATTGAATTTGGTATTCCCAAGAAACTAGTTCGATTAATTAAAATGTGTCTCAGTGAAACATACAGCAGAGACCGTGTAGGTCAGTTTGTATCTGATGCTTTTCCAATTCACTGCGGGCTAAAGCAGGGGGATGCACTATCACCTTTACTTTTTAACTTCGCGCTAGAATATGCCATTAGGAAAGTTCAGGATAACAGGCAGGGTTTGGAATTGAACGAGTTACATCAGCTTCTTGTCTATGCGGATGACGTGAATATGTTAGGAGAAAATACACAAACGATTAGGGAAAACACGGAAATTTTACTTGAAGGAAGTAGAGCGATCGGCTTGGAAGTAAATCCCGAAAAGACAAAGTATATGATTATGTCTCGTGACCATAATATTGTACGAAATGGAAATATAAAAATTGGAGATTTATCCTTCGAAGAGGTGGAAAAATTCAAATATCTTGGAGCAACAGTAACAAATATAAATGACACTCGGGAGGAAATTAAACGCAGAATAAATATGGGAAATGCCTGTTATTATTCGGTTGAGAAGCTCTTATCATCCAGTCTGCTGTCCAAAAATCTGAAAGTTAGAATTTATAAAACAGTTATATTACCGGGTCTTCTGTATGGTTGTGAAACTTGGATTCTCACTCTGAGAGAGGAACATAGGTTCAGGGTGTTTGAGAATAAGGTGCTTAGGAAAATATTTGGGGCTAAGCGGGATGAAGTTACAGGAGAATGGAGAAAGTTACACAACACAGAACTGCACGCATTGTATTCTTCACCTGACATAATTAGGAACATTAAATCCAGACGTTTGAGATGGGCAGGGCATGTAGCACGTATGGGCGAATCCAGAAATGCATATAGAGTGTTAGTTGGGAGACCGGAGGGAAAAAGACCTTTAGGGAGGCCGAGGCGTAGATGGGAGGATAATATTAAAATGGATTTGAGGGAGGTGGGGTGTGATGATAGAGACTGGATTAATCTTGAACAGGATAGGGACCGCTGGCGGGCTTACGTGAGGGCGGCAATGAACCTTCGGTTTCCTTAAAAGCCATTTGTAAGTAAGTAAGTAAGTATTGAATTTACAAATACAATAAAAATCAAAGTACTAAAAGATTAACAGACTAATAAAAGCTAGACAGTTCATTGTAAAAATTAAGAAGAGAGAATTTTTTTTTAACTAAGTAAAAATTAAACCTACTCTACGCAGTAAGAAAATGCTTAATAAGTTTGCTTTTGAACGCTACTAAATTCCAACAGTCTCTGATGTCACTGGGTAGGGTATTCCACAGGCGCCAAAGCGAGATTGTATATGATGATGAATACGATGATGTCTTATGTGTTGGTATGGCTAGTATGCGGCTATTTTGCGTGCGTGTGAAGAGGTTACGATATGATGACAGGTAACTGAAACGGGAGGCAAGGTAGGTAGGTGTAGAGGTGTGAAGGACTTGGAAAAGGAGAACATGAGAATGAAAATTACTACGTTCGTTAAGCCGTAGCCAGTTTAGAGTTTGGAAGGATGGGGTAATGTGGTCACCGCGACGGACATCGCAGACGAAGCGAACACAAGAATTATGAACACGTTGTGATCTTTGCGACTGGTTGACATTGAGGTCGTTCAGTAGAGAATCACAATAATCGAAGTGCGTATTCAGATCGTAGTACCAGATTAACCAATTATATACAATTAACTTTAACTTTGTTTTCCGAAGCGTCATGAAAAAAAGACTTGAGAAACTCTGTTCTAGCTCATTGCCACTGTAAAGATATCAGAGTACCATATTGTTAGATTTCTTCCAATTTGGCAATTAAAATCGACTATAGTTTGCATTTTTCTGTTGCTGGTTGTCAATATCTCGTAATACTTGAAAGATTGGTTATACCTTTGATGTTTGGTTACCAATAATCGAAGACGAAATTGGTAAACTCTGCACAAAACACGTAACATTATAATCACCTATAATAATACCACAGTCTAGTATATTCAGTCACGAAGCTCAATACGTAGTGAATATGCATCCATAAATAGTTGCTAGCCACTGGGATCGCTAATATCGCCTCATTACATACAATGAGAAATAGTACTGGCACAGTCTATTGTTCCTAGCACCCTCACAACTCAAGGTTCGTGACTATATTATATACTAGACTGCAATAATACACCACACCTCACGGTATTCAGTTGATTTCTCCTTTCACCGCTAGATTACAGCACCCTATTCGAATGTCTTTTCAATAGTTCTTAAAACGGATTTGAGTTATTGTAATTAATTTTACTGTTTATATAGCTTAACTTGTACTCCAAATATTGTTTTACTATACTCTATCAGTCTTACTAACAAACCGTGTATAGTTTTTATACGAGACTTATGCAGAGTTGAGACAGAAAACGTTACTAATAAACCGTGAATAAGCTATGGACGTATAAACAGGCTATAACTATACAATGGGAATTGCTTTGCAGTAGTTATATACACGAAACCCCTTGTTTAAGCGCTGTATATAGCGAAAAAATGGCCGCCCTTCTAACAGTTCGTATCGACTGTCATTTTATGATGATGGTTACCTTGTAACCACAGAAGAACAAACCAAAGATCAGAGAATTATTAGAATAATATTGCTGTAGCTTGTACTCTTTGACCAAAATATAGTGTGGTAATCGATTAGAGCCAGTTGTACTATCGATATTTAACACGTCACACTAGAGCGCTCTACCGGATGCAATAGAGAACCTCAGATATTCTATTATCTTTCGTAACGAAGTAATGACGAAACTATGACGTAGCTGTGTGACAGTTGTACTGTTATACACGACGTATGTAGTGATTATTAGTAAGGAATTTACACACGACTTATAAACGAGCTACTCATTGTATAAGTATAAGACAGTTAAACGTGTGTATATAGAGTTTTTTTTTTAGTAAGACCGTATATATCTATTTGGTTTCATTTCTCTCTGTTTTTTCTTTTATTACTATTATCAGTCTTGAAATCCGCAAGCGATCTTTGTCTTCCTGTCTTTATTATCCCGCATTCTGCTAGTAATAGTACAGTAATTACATCAGAAACAATACTTGTAATAACTACTGAAGCTTTACTGGCGACGTGATATTTCAAAATTTTCTCGGGCTTCCAGCCAGGTCACAAGTTGGTGGTCCACCGACATTTCGAGGATGTTCATCTTCAGGGTTAAATGATATCTAAGGGTCTGAATTGAATTGAAAGAGGAGAATTGGGAGGACAAATTTAAAAGCTACGCAAAACGCGTCCTTACAAGGGGTTCGGGGCTGCAAGGAACTAAATATGTGAGCTCCAAGCCTGTTGGCCACTAGTCTCACTCCGGGTTACGCTGCTCCACTGAAGGAGCTCTAGAAAATTTTGAAGGGGAAAACCGAAAATGGACGTAACCTCTTAGGTACCACATACGCGAGGGGGACGGAAATGTGATCAAAGTGATCACAGGACGGGACGAGTTGGAAATGCTGGTGTAATCTGCACATTGAAATGAACTGTGTCATTTCGCAATGCAGGAGGAGTCGAGAAGACTCTGTCGTCTGTTGTTCGATGACAAGGCAGGTGAAGACCGCCAGGAGAGACGCCGTGAATTCTGAATCTGCAAATTGAAAGGTTCCCTGTCCTTTCGCATTGCGACTACATGAGTGACCTTGCACATTCAAATTCAAAATTCAAATTCAAATTTATTTACAATTTACATTTGAATTGAATACATATGAATAGATACCCGAAATGAGCATATGCTCGTGCTCGGGTACAGTCCAGTAGTCTACAGAATTTTACAGGGTTCAAATAATAATGCTGATGATATAAATAAGAGTAATAATAATAATAATAATAATAATAATAATAGTAATAATAATAATAATAACAGAATAATCGTGACAGAAATGATACAAAGATTTTAATACAAAATAATTCATTAATAATAATAATAATAATAATAATAATAATAATAATAATAATAACAGTGATAAACAAAAATATTTACAATAATAAAATAAGTACAAAGACGGATAAAATAAAATATAAAACCACTTAGCGAGAGTTAACACAACTTAAATAAGCATATAATAACCGGAAAAAATGACGAACTCGAAAATCAACAGAAAAGTTCGTTGTATCGCAGACGACAGCAACCGCCGTATTGACATTGTGTTGTGCATTAATGGTAGTAGGGGGGAGCTGAAAGTCTACGTAACTGCCGTTCTCTTCTAATCTTCTCGTAAAATCATGGGAAGTTAATGCTGCAAATACAAAATGTGTACGAGTCAAACTGTTCATTATTACCAGGATAAATTCAAATAATAATGAAATATATTAATCAAGTTTCAAGTATAGATCTCTCCTTTTGTGCAAGAGGTATCATATCAAAATATTTTATGAATGGCGGGGAAAATATAAATTTCAATAACTTTCTAGTGACAAGATATAGTGACAAGTGCAATCAAGTGTATCTGTGGCGATGCTAAGGAATCATTTATTGAAGGTATACACTGTTATTAATTAAAAAAAATATCTAATTTATATTCATTACAATGTTTTGTCTTATAGGTTACATGCACTAGATAAATACAATAAAAATTAGTACCATATAATGCTAGTAACACTTAAAAAAAATAATAATAAAATTTATCAAATATCATACAAACATTTTCACTTTATTTTTAAACTTAAGAATGTGTAAATTGCTTAGGTCTGGATTATTTTTCAATACTGAATTGTATAGTCTTGGTCCATAATTCCTACTACATGTATTTCGTAATTTTATAGACTCTGAACTATGGCATTAAGTTGTTTGTTAGAAAAAAGGGGACATTTTAGAGGATATACTCTTTGTTGAGTAAAACGCTTTATTATGTTCTCTGATCTGTTATACATATGATCACCAAGTTGTAGTTCAATACTGTCATCATAGAGGTCAGGAGTACCCAAAATGTAAAGGCGTGCATAAATCACATTATTACAATTTGAATTTTCAAGATCAATTTTCTCAAAACTTGGATTTGAGAGAAGTGCCTTTCTTGCACCCAACTCGTCGATTGTACTGCTATGTTCGCGCCGCGGTCCGCACCAATAAGAGCCAATCAGCGGACAGCGCCTCGGCTGACTCCTCCCTCTGGCACTATAAATTAAGAAGCGGCCGAATCATTCAACCCATCCTGTCTAAGGTTTTTCCGTGGTTTTCCTAAGGCGTTAAGACAAATGTCGGGATGAGCCCTAAAAGAAATGGGCCACGGACCTGCATTCACTTCCCCAGACATTGGTGACGGCTCAAGATTAATGATTTGTTCACATCGAACTCGGGCCCTGGCAGGGTTCAATCGTCCCCTTGTACAGATCACTGGAGTCATCAAGGAGCCAATTGGCTGGTCTCCTGATCTGAGAAAAATCATCAAAGCGCCAATTGGCTATTGTAAGATTAATCCCTACGCGTTCGAATCTTCAAACAGCCAAACTGGCTATCACCGTTTCGTGCCTAGACTTCTCCTCCATCGCGTCTCTCCTCCGGATCAGGTCGCTGTAATTCTGCCCCTCCTCCCCCCCCCGTATGTTGTAGCTAATCAGTTACGTCCATTTTCGGCTTACCCACTGGAAATTTCTAGCGCTCCTTCACTGGGGCGGCGAAACCCGAAGTGAGACAAGTGGCCAAGAGGCTTGGAGCTCACATATTCAGTTTTACAGCCCCAACTCCCCCCTTGCAAAAAAGACGTGTTTTCATGTACCTTTAAAGTTTCTCCTCCCACTTCCCCCCACTCATTCATTCATCATTCAACCTAAGAGCCAGTTGGCTAGTCTCTGAAATTGAGACAACTCATCCTGCCTTGATTTTCCTAAGGCGCTAAGACAAATGTCGGGATGAGCCCTAAAAGAAATGGGCCACGTACCTGCATTCATATCCCCATGACCCCTTTACTTACTCTAAATTAATTAATAATTACATCTATCATAAATGCATAAACCAATCGACCTATAAAAGCCAAATTGGCTAGTCCCTTATATTGAGACAACTCATCCTGCCTAAGGTATTTCCGTGGTTTTCCTAAGGCGTTAAGACAAATGTCGGGATGAGCCCTAAGAGAAATGGGCCTCGGACCTATATGCCCTTCCCTATAAGTTCCCCCTTTTTTTTTTCTAACAAACAACTTAATGCCCTAGTTCAGAGTCTATAAAATTATGAAATACATGTGCAACATCACTCAAGTAGTCGCAATGCGAAAGGAAAGGGAACCTTTCAATTTGCAGATTCAGAATTCACGGCGTCTCTCCTGGCGGTCTTCACCTGCCTTGTCATCGAACAACAGACAACAGAGTCTTCTCGACTCCTCCTGCACTGTGAAATGACACAGTTCATTTCAATGTGCAGATTTACACCAGCCATCTCCTCCTCGTCCCGTCCTGTGATCACTTTGATCACATTTCCGTCCCCTCGCGTATGTGGTACCTAAGAGGTTACGTCCATTTTCGGTTTTCCCCTTCAAAATTTTCTAGAGCTCCTTCACTGGAGCAGCGTAACCCGGAGTGAGACTAGTGGCCAACAGGCTTGGAACTCACATATTTAGTTTCTTGCAGCCCCGAACCCCTTGTTAGGACGCGTTTTGCGTGCCTTTTAAATTTGTCTTCCCAATTCACCTCTTTCAATTAAATTCGTGTCGTCTTGCTTTGTGCTTTTCGGCTGATTGACCGCGGGTCTCACTTCCAATGCCGAAAAAATAGACTATAGTTTGCATTTTTTTCTGCTGCTGGTTGTCAATATCTCATAATGCTTGGAAGATTGATTGTGATGTTTAGCTACCAATAAATCGATGACGAAATTGGTAAACTTTGCGCAAAACACGTAACACTACAATCACGTATACAGTAACGTGCAAATTAATCCGAAAAGAGTTATTACTTATGCAAAAACACTCAAACGGGATAAAAAAAAAAAGGATCTAAGACATACCTCAGTAATCTATGTGGCATCCCTTGTTCCTAACAACAGCTCTGAGACAATTTGGCATGGATTCCACTAATTTCCCACAAATATTCTTCATTTCTTCATCGCGAAACCATACACCAATGAGGGCAGAAATCATCTTCTCCTTTGTAGAACAATCCATTTTGTACATTCTTCTTTTGCAAATTGACCACAAGTTCTCAATGGGGTTGATGTCGAGTGAGTTGCCTGGCCAGGGGAGTACCTGAATATTCTTCTTGTTGAAGAATTCTGTAGTTTTTTTGAGACGTATGGCATGGTGCCAGGTCTTGTTTGAACACACCTCTGCCATCCGGAAATGATTTTTGCAGCTGGGGTACGATTCTGGTTTCCAATAAGTGAATATATTTGTCAGAATTCATCATTCCTTTGATAGGTATTAATGCTCCAGGCCCTTCATGTGTAAACCAACCCCAAAACATTACTTTAGGGGGGTATTTGGGTCCTTGTTGGAGATGAGCTGCTGTTACTTTTTCGGATCCTTTCCGTACGTAAGAAACACGGTGGCCGTGGACCTCGAAATGAGACTCATCGGAAAAAAGTACATTCTTCCAGTCATTCACTGTCCAGTGTTGATGTAATTTTGCCCACATTAAGCGTTTTTTGCACATAACAGGGGTTAGCAGTTGCTTTTTAATAGGCTTACGAGCCCTTCGTCCAGCTTCCAAAAGCCTACGCCGCACTGTTGTGACGTGAATATTCGCCCCGGTGGTAGCCATTAACTCGCGGTTTAAGTCGACAGCAGTTAGTCGAGGATTTAATTTACTTTTCCTGACAATTAAACGATCATCTGCAGGTGAAGTCTTCCTTTTCCGGCCACAGTTTCCTTTTTTCTGGGGTGTGATGGATCCAGTCTCCCTGTATCGTTTTATGATCGAATTAACAGTAAGCAAACCGATGTGACATTCTGCAGCAATTTTCCTCTGTGTCATAGAAGAATGCTCTGCTAATGTTATAATTTTAGACCGTTTTCGTGAAGACGACAGAATGTACACAGGATTGCAGTATTAAGTCTTCAACACAACTGAAATGCTTATAAGTACAAAACGACAGGAAAAATGTCACATACTATAAAAAAAAATAATGACAGACCTTCAACAATGGAATTACACGTACTACAGTTGTCAATTAAAGCGGTATGAGCAGCTGTGAGGCCAACAATGACAGAACATGTAAAAATATGTCGTGTTCGGATTAATTTGCACGCTACTGTACACCACATCCCACGATATTCAGTTGATTTCTCCTTTCACCGCTGGATGACAGCACCATATCAGAATGTCTTTTCCGTAGTTCTTAAAACGGAATTGAGTTATTTCAACTCATTTTACTGTTTATATACCTTAACTTGTACTCTAAATATTGTTTTACTATATTCTATATGTCTATTTGCTTTCATTTCTCTCCGTTGTTTCTTTTATTACTATTACAAGTCTTGGAATCCCTAAGCGACCTTCGTCTTTCTGTCTTTATTACCCCGCATTCTGGTGATAATTGTTAATTAATAAATTAAATCTATACTGAATACTATACTCAGCGAATAGGAATTACAATGAGTGGAGACAGCGAATTTTCCTGTGTTTTGTTTCTCTGTGCGCCAGTGTTTAGTTCCACTTTCAAGCGCTAGACGTTAGTGTAATCGAGCATAGGCTAAGATAAGAATTGAGATAGAGTTGAGACATAGGATTCAAACATCGCCTACCTTATTGCATAATCCAGTGACGCTTTGCTTCAAATAAATTCAAGTTAACAGCTTTTCCTTATTTCTCTGTGACAAACTAGTAGTAATAATAATTTTTTATATTTCAGATATAATAAATTATATTATAAAATAATATAATACATTATAAAATTATGTATCAAATTGATTTAATATTTGTATATAATATAGGTATATAGTTTTACTTCTCATAAAAGTTTTGTTTTTCCATTTTCACTGCTATCAAATCATTACATATTGTAATTGTTGTTGGGATCAACGTCTCAACTCTCATTATAAAGGAACTCTAGAGTCTAGACATTACAGTTAATGACGGATTTATTATTTTATGGATCCAATTTATTTTATTTAAGTTCATAATGCACCAAGATGTATTAATTATATGTGTTATATTTCCGCTGTGTCGACTGCTAGCTGGTGTGATGTGAGCGCCAACTCTAGGGAGAAAGCAGAATCTCACGCTCTAGCTGGCTTGAAGGTCATTGAAATGAGTCCGGCTACATCAAAGGTACCGACGCGAAGTGTCCATTCTCTGCAGTACTTGCAAATACCGGAATAAAATGGTAATGCCAATCTAGAAGCAAAAATAGTTTCATTTAGAATAAATATTGAAAGAGGTTGCCACTTGCCAGATTGGGCGATATTTTCGCCGTTTTGACTATATAAACAGAGATTTTGCTACCAATTTTTTAAGTATCGCAACTAACGCCGTTTGGGCGACTTTCGCCTGGAATTTTGCGAAATTTGGGCGACGTAGCAAAAATCACTTAGCCGTTTATTAATTTTACTTTATTGAGTAGTCAATTGCTCGTACATCGCTAATCCAATTCAGTGATTGACATGAAACATTAGATTTATCGTTGTTGATACACCGGAACTTGTTTTTTTTAATCCTATAAAATGTTATTATAGTTTATCTTTATTGTCAACATTATAGTTGAGCTCCGGAACTTGCCACCGATCTTTGACACTTGTTTAAACGAAGTATAGCTCATTCTTCCTCGCCCCAGGAAGTAGGCCTACTGCTCCGAACTCTTCTCCCGTTCACCATTCCTTCCAGTGCATCCTTCAGAAGACAGTATCTTCTCAACCAGTAACCCAGCCAATTCCTTTTCTTCTTTCTGATCAGTTTCAACATCATTCTTTCTTCATACATTCTTTCCAACACAACTTCGTTTCTTATTCTATCTGTCAACTTCGCACGCTCCATCCCTATTTCCATATTTATTCTGTGTTTAATTCCCCCCCCCCCGAGTGTCATTTATGTTTGTTACTGTTGCTTCGTGATATTTGAAATTTTCCACCTTCTCAAAGGATAAATTTTGCAATTTTTATACTTCCATTTCGTACTATGTTCTGGTCACGAGACATAATCTTTTTTGGGGTTTTCTTCTAAACCTATCTCTTTACTTGCTTCATGTAAAATTTCCGTGTTTTCCCTAATAGTTTGTTGATTTTCTCCTAACATATTCACGTAATCCGCATTGGTAAGCAGGTGATGTAACCCGTTCAATTGCAATTCCTGTCTGTAGTCCTGGACGTTTCTAATGGCATACTCTAGAGCAAAGTTAAAATGTAAAGGTGTTAATATATCTCTTTTCTTTAGCCCGTAGTGGATTGAAAAAACATCCAAGAGAAATTGGCCTATAACATATAGCTGTTGATGCTTATAGTAAATAAAATCAATTCCAGTTTATTTTATTTAATGTGTGAATCACATTACGTGATGTTAGGTAATAGCAGTATCATTACCTAACTATTTTTGTAATGAATGGTTTTACAACATTTTATTAGTGATGTAAAGTCGACATTACATAATCAAAGCGTATAATAGTAATATACATTACAAGAGCGGTATGTTGACGTTTTCATGGTCGAGGAAAAGATTGAAAAAGCGAAACGTAGTTGAGCTTTTTTAATTTCCGAGAACATGAAAACAAACATACCGCTCGTGTATCGTACATTATTTTGTGCGAAGATCGTTTATTACATACCTGAAAGACGAATTTCTAATTAGTTGCAATGAAATCTCCATGTTGGTTTCTGTTTAATGACGGCAACTTCGGAAAACCAAAATATCTTTCTTCAACATTGTTGCTATAAAATGTTTTCTGTGTTTACTATAGCTCCAGCAGGCCGTGATATACGTCTGTCTTTTTTTTTTCCCCAGTCTATAAATGCGAACTTAAAACAAACGGTAAGGTTATGTAGTGATTTATTTTTCATTTTAATATGTTAACAATATTATTTATATAACATCGGCATCTGGAATCTTGTTGATTTTTTCACGGCTTCCTTAATGTTACTTGTATCAGGAATGTAATAAGTTTCGTGGAGTAGTAGACTTTACTTAATTTTTGCAAATATTTAAAAACAATAATTAACATTGAAATTTAGGTGAAATTGCAGTGGTAAGTTTCCAATTTATAATTACTACTATGTTAAACGTCTCTAAAAATAATATGTTAAAAGCCTAAAGCAGTAAAATGAATGTCGCGCTTAAGCGGTAAGAAGAGGGAAATTGTTATGTGTGTTAGGTTGGGAATACTGAATGTGGTATTTCACACTTACCGCGTATTGGTTCTGTGCGGAAAACAAGCAAATATGCACGATCTCGCACAAAACAATTTTATTGTTTGTATTATTAATACTTGAATATGAATGAATGCATTTAAAGTAAGTGAAACTGTACATCTCTGCTATTATTGTTTCTTCAACAGATATCTAACACTATTTGAGCCACCAGATTATTTTTTATTTTATTTTATTTTTTATGTTAAAATTAATTAATTGTTTTTGTATATGTTGTTGATTAAATTCTTTCAATTATAGTTTATTTTTACTGTATGGGTTATATTATTAATTTATAAAAGTAGATTTTTGTGCGTGGCTCAGTCGGTTAAGGCGCTTGCCTGCCGGTCTGAAGTTGCGCTGCGGCGCGGGTTCGATCCCCGCTTGGGGTGATTACTTGGTTGTGTTTTTCCCGAGGTTTTCCCCAACCGTAAGGTGAATGCCAGATAATCTATGGCGAATCCTCGGCCTCATCTCGCCAAATACCATCTTGCTATCACCAATCTCATCGATGCTAAATAACCTAGTAGTTGATACAGCGTCGTTAAATAACAAACTAAAAAAACGGTATTTGTGATAGAAATGGGCTATATTTTGCCATAAAATGTCATAATTTCATAATTTTATGCATTTTACTGGACTTCAAAGTACCGTGTTTTGCACATATCACTTAATTGGCAAAAAAGTATTCCCATTAATCCACTCGTTTAGGCGATTGAAGAATTTTCTACCCTTTTCCATGAAGAAAATGTTAGTGCAAACACTCGTGAAGCCCCACTTCGATTACTGTGATATTCTGTTTACTGACCTAAGCGTTACTTCGGCACAGAGACTACAACGTGTTCATAATATGTGCGTCCGTTTCGTCTGCAATATTCGCCGGGCTGATCACGTAACACCATCCCTCGAAATGTTGTCCTGGCTCCGTCTAGAAGATCGTAGGAAAATCCACTGTCTTTCCCTTCTCTTTCACATATTGCATTTCTCCACACCTGTCTATCTTGCGTCTCGTTTTCAAAATTTATCCACCCATCACAACCTAGACGAACGATCACAACACTCCTCAATATTATCCATTCCCTCCCGCTGAACATCCTCATATTCATCTTCTTTCATTGTGGCTGTTCCGCGGCTTTGGAATTCCCTACCGAGTAATGTCAGGGACTGTCAGACATCAAACCAATTTAAGAATAGGCTAACGAAATATTTTTCTAACAATTCTTGTTAACAATAATAGCTGTTTCAGGTTTCTCAATGTTTAATGGTTTTATATATATATATATATATATATATATATATATATAAAACAGATAAATATCTAAATTCTTATTATTATTATTATTATTATTATTATTATTATTATTATTATTATTATTATTATTATTATTATTATTATTTCTTACCAATGTTTATTATTGTCACACTAACATTACTTATCCAACTTTCATTATTTACTTTCATGTTGTTTTATGGTCTAGATATTAATGTAATAACTATATAAGCAATTGTATTCAATTAGAATTAGAGTCTGGCTGGGCGGAAGAGAAGGCTTACCGGCCATAGCTCTGCCAGATTAAATAAATAAATAAATAAATAAATAAATAAATAAATAAATAAATAAATAAATAAATAAGTAAGTAAGTAAATAAGTAAGTGAGTAAGTAAGTAAATAAGTAAGTAAGTAAGTAAGTAAGTAAGTAAGTAAATAAATAAATAAATAAATAAATAATAATAATAATAATTATTATTATTATTATTATTATTATTATTATTATTATTATTATTATTATTATTATTATTATCACTATTTCTTACCAATGTTTATTATTGTCACACTAACATTACTTATCCAACTTTCATTATTTACTTTCATGTTGTTTTATGGTCTAGATATTAATGTAATAACTATGTAACCAATTGTATTCAATTAGAATTAGAGTCTGGCTGGGCGGAAGAGAAGGCCTATTGGCCTTAGCACTGACAGATTAAATAAATAAATAAATTATTATTATTATTATTATTATTATTATTATTATTATTATTATTATTATTATTATTATTATTATTATTATTATTTATAGTTAAAATGTGTTAGTGTGCAGTTCATTTCTGAAGCAACTGTACACCGGACGCTACCGATCCCCCGTCACTCTGCAGAGTTTCGTCCAAGCTCCACTCTGAATCACCTTCAAACTCCATCTGCCCTGAAAATCTCCTCGCAGTGATATTTTATGTGGTGTCGGAGACCCAGAAGCAGAGCGGTGCTATATTGTCACGCTGCTTAGCGTGTGGGCAGTCTCTCCCGCTTGGCGAGTATTAAATGTGTAAGCGGGCCTCATCGAATTGACAGCCTGTCCTTTGAAACGAAAGAAAAGTGTCCATGGAAGAATACAGGAACATGCTCCACGGCATCCATATTTTATTGCAGTAAAAAGCTGGCCCCACGTATGTCTATATATTATACATATATAAGGATTTTAATTGTTTATGTAGTCCATGAAACCAACCTCAGGACTCAGGAAAAGAGCTGCACAATGTCTTGTGGACGAAATAACGCAATATTAACGCTTTTTTCATGAAGTTCAGAATTTATACACTGTTTAACAACCAAAATAAATGTTGATAGAATGCTCACTTCTAGCTGACCTAAGATTTACAGTTCTTCCTGTTTAGTTGTTGTTTGCTAATAACACTTGTGTCATTGCCACGTCCTACACCGTTAATGAATGAATGAATGAATGAAAGAAATGTTAATTAATTAATGTTTGAATGAGTGGTTGAATGAATGAATGAAATGTTAATTAATTAATGTTTGAATGAGTGGTTGAATGAATGAATGAATGAATGAATGAATGAAATGTTAATTAATTAATGTTTGAATGAATGGTTGAATGAATGAATTAATGAATTAATGAATGAAATGTTAATTAATTAATGATTGTATGTTACATGATTGAATGGTTGAATGAGTGAGTGAGTGAGTGAGTGAGTGAGTGAGTGAGTGAGTGGGCAGGTGGGTGGGTGGGTGGGTGAGTCTGTGAGTCAGTAAGTGAATGAAAGAATGAATGAATGTTAACCAATTAATGATTGAATATTACATGATTGAATGGTTGAATGAGTGAGTGAGTGAGTGAGTGAGTGAGTGAGTGAGTGAGTGAGTGAGTGAGTGAGTGAGTGAGTGGGCAGGTGGTGGGTGGGTGGGTGAGTCTGTGAGTCAGTAAGTGAATGAAAGAATGAATGAATGTTAACCAATTAATGATTGAATATTACATGATTGAATGGTTGAATGAGTGAGTGAGTGAGTGAATGAGTGAGTGAGTGAGTCTGTGAGTCAGTAAGTGAATGAAAGAATGAATGAATGTCAATTAATTAATGATTGAATGTTACATGATTGAATGGTTGAATGAGTGAGTGAGTGAGTGAGTGAGTGAGTGAGTGAGTGAGTGAGTGGGTGAGTGGGTGAGTGAGTGAGTGAGTGGGTGAGTGGGTGAGTGTCTGTGAGTCAGTAAGTGAATGAAAGAATGAAAGAATGAAAAATTGAATGATTGTTAATTAATTAATGATTGAATGTTACATGACTGAATGGTTGAATAAGTAAATGAGTGAGTGAGTGAGTGAGTGAGTCAATAAGTGAATGAAAGAATGAATAAATGTTAATTAATTAATGATTGAATGTTACATGATTGAATGGTTGAATGAGTGGTTGAATGGATGAATGAATAAATGAATGTGTGCAGTTCTACGTTGTGTAACTTTCTCCATTCTCCTGTAATTTCATCCCTCTTAGCGCCAAATATTTTCCTGAGAATCTTATTCTCAAACATCCTTAATCTCTGTTCGTCTCTCAAAGTGAGAGTCCAAGTTTCATAACTATACAGAACAATCGGTAATATAACTGTTTTATAAATTATAACTTCCAGATTTTTTGACAACAGATTAGATAACAAAAGCTTCTCAACCGACTAATGAAACGCATTTCCCATATTTATTCTGCGTTTAATTTCCTCCTGAGTGTCATTTATATTTGTTACTGTTGCTCCAAGATATCTGAATTTCTCCACCTCTTCGAAGGATAAATCTCCAATTTTTATATTTCGATTTCGTACAATATTCTGGTCACGAGACATAATCATATACCGGTACTTTGTCTTTTCGCATAACCTTATTTCTTTTGCTGTGGTCGTACCAAAGATTCAGTCCTATTCCGAGGCTTATTGTTTGGATACTTAACAAGCTGTTTTTTTTACGATGATGGGTTCTTAGTCCTTCCCCTAACCCCCAAGCTGGAGGACCACCCCTTATCGGCTGTCCACGACTCCTTATTCAATATATTCGCAGCTACCTCCATATCTGGAGGCCGTCTCCTCTATCCGCAACCTGAGGACGAGGCATGCCGTGGTGATAGGGACTCATAATACATTACTTTTCTAATATATATACATATACATATACATATACATATATGTATAAACTCCTCTGAAACCCGACCATGGCATTTTGGGCACTGTTTAGGTGTATATTGATTGAATATTGAGCTAACTCTCCAATAAACTTTTGTTACATTATACGTCATTTGTTTAACCATCTCAGGATCAAACACATTTTTTTTCCTAAAGCAGTGATGTCAACTGATGCCCATAGGAGCAAGCGCGCGCTTTAGAGCCCAGGAGAGCCTGAGCGCTTTACAGCGGAAAGGAAAGAGACAGATGAAAGACAGCTTGGTCAAGCTATATACAGGGATGGCCAACACTGATTCAATGGAAAAAGGGAAGAGATCTTATTAAAACTGTATCCATGTTAATTTTTAGATTTGTCTGAGAAGTATAAGTGCATTATAAGGATTTAAGTTTTAATTTTAATGTTCATTTTTCACAAGTTTGCTTTTTTATTCTAAAGGAACATTTTCTCAACTTTTTACAGAAAAGTGAAATTTTCAGATATGTTTGTTTAGCAGCATTACAGGTACTAAAACAATGTTTTCGTAAATATAATATATCGTAAATACGTATTACTGAAGATAGCGTATTAAAATGTTTGAAAATATTCGCATGGAAATTGTTTGTAAGGAAATGAATTAACAAAGCAAATACTGTTACATCACAAACAAAAGACATATGCCTATGTGTTGGTAAAACGTCAGCTCTATAGCTTCAGCAGATTTCGAGATAATTTAATATTCTGATAACAGAAAGTTGCGCACCAATATCACCTAAAAGCATAATGCGATAAGAGTTTTATTATGTAATATTAGTTACAGTTAAAACATATACCTAGACAACTTTGCTTTGTACTATAATATTGTTTTGATTATAGTACTTTTATAAGGGTAAAGATACCATCAATATCAATTTCAACTTATCATGTCATATTCAGTGTCTTTCTTTGGGATAACACTTTCTATATGAATGATGTGTTTAATTCACTTAGTACAGTATAGTTGTAGTTATTATGGAATTTGTGTGAATATTTCTTCTTTACTCTTTATTATGTTATTAACGTTTAAAACACAACTGCAATATTAGGCTAAGATATAGTTGTTAGTATTTTTGTTTTACAGACAATAAAGAAAATAACAAACAGAAAGAAACCATATAAAAATAACTATATAAAATTTCACGTTCCGTTTGAAGTTTGTGCACCACTGTTTTCTTAATCCAACTGGCTGCTTATTCCTCCTAGCATACCTAGCGCTTGATGCCCGCGCACGACGTCAAGGTCAGAAAAACGCGCTTGCTTTGACATCACTGTCCCAATGTGTGACTTTCGTCTAAAATCCCGTAAGTTTTTTTTTTATTTTTTTATTGGGTTATTTTACGACGCTGTATCAACACATAGGTTATTTAGCGTCTGAAAGATATGAAGGTGATAATGCCGGTGAAATGAGTCCGGGGTCCAGCACCGAAAGTTACCTAGCATTTGCTCGTATTGGGTTGAGGGAAAACCCCGGAAAAAACCTCAACCAGGTAACTTGCCCCGACCGGGATTCGAACCCGGGCCACCTGGTTTCGCAGCCAGACGCGCTGACCGTTACTCCACAGGTGTGGACTCCCGTAAGTTTCAGGTTGTCTTCGTCCCATGCCCACGCTTCTCTTGAGACATCCTTCCATTTAACTCGTTTGTTTGTCGCTGGGATTTTGTGTTAACTTATTGATGCCGCAGTCCGGTGATCTGAGGGGCGCATCACATCACACCATGCCGCGAGGAGCTCTCCAGGGCATACACGGGAGATTTATAAATCCGCGGCACTTCCTGCTGGTACTTGGAGTTTGAAACTTCCTCTATGACGAGGACTCGTTAGTAGTCAGTTACAGGGAACCGCCTCCCTGCTTCCTCCTCACGACGTCACTGAGAACAGCCCCTGCGGGTAGGGGAGATGCATACCCGAAACGCAGTTAGTCACTGTTGGCTGCATACTCGGGGGTTCCTTTGGAATTGTGAACTGTATAAAACGTTGCATTTCCGGTGTGTGATCTACAGTTGAGGGGAATATCCGAGTCCAAGCCAATGTTCTTGTACTGTGAATCTTCTTTTTATGTAATACACAGCAAAGCATGAGTGAGTTATCTAATGTGACGTGTCCAGAATATAGCACGTGAATTTAACACGTAAATTTCATCTACTAGCAGTCTTACTAATAAACCGTGTATAGTTTTTATACGATCGGTTTGGAAGTAAATCCCGAAAAGACAAAGTATATGATTATGTCTCGTGACCAGAATATTGTACGAAATGGAAATATAAAAATTGGAGATTTATCCTTCGCAGAGGTGGAAAAATTCAAATATCTTGGAGCAACAGTAACAAATATAAATGACACTCGGGAGGAAATTAAACACAGAATAAATATGGAAAATGCGTGTTATTATTCGGTTGAGAAGCTCTTATCATCCAGTCTGCTGTCCAAAAATCTGAAAGTTAGAATTTATAAAACAGTTATATTACCGGTTGTTCTGTATGGTTGTGAAATTTGGACTCTCACTTTGAGAGAGGAACATAGGTTAAGGGTGTTCGAGAATAAGGTGCTTAGGGAAATATTTGGGGCTAAGCGGGATGAAGTTACAGGAGAATGGAGAAAGTTACACAACACAGAACTGCACGCATTGTATTCTTCACCTGACATAATTAGACGTTTGAGATGGGCAGGGCATGTAGCACGTATGGGCGAATCCAGAAATGCCTATAGAGTGTTAGTTGGGAGACCGGAGGGAAAAAGACCTTTAGGGAGGCCGAGACGTAGATGGGAGGATAATATTAAAATGGATTTGAAGGAGGTGGGATATGATGATAGAGACTGGATTAATCTTGCACAGGATAGGGACCGATGGCGGGCTTATGTGAGGGCGGCAATGAACCTTCGGGTTCCTTAAAAGCCATTTGATGATGATGATGATGATGATGATGATGATGATGATGATGATAGTTTTTATACGAGACTTATGCAGAGTTGGGACAGAAAACGTTACTAATAAACCGTGAATAAGCGATGGACGTATAAACAGGCTGTAACTATACAATGGGAATTGCCTTGCAGTAGTTATATACTCGAAACCCCTTGTTTAAGCGTTGTAAATGGGGAAAAAATGGCCGCCCTTCTAACAGCTGTTCGTATCGACTGTCATTTTATGATGATGGTTACCTTGTAACCACAGAAGAACAAACCAAAGATCATAGAATTATTAGAATAATATTGCTGTAGCTTGTACTCTTTGACCAAAATGTAGTGTGGTAATCGATTAGAGCCAGACGTACTATCGATATTCAACACGCCACACTAGAGCGCTCTACCGGATGCAGTAGAGAACCTCAGATATTCTATTACCTTTCGTAACGAAGTAATGACGAAACTATGACGTAGCTGTGTAACAGTTATACTGTTATACACGACGTATGTAGTGATTATTAGTAAGGAATTTACACACGACTTATAAACGAGCTACTCATTGTATAAGTATAAGACAGTTAAACGTCTGTATACAGAGTTTTTATTAGTAAGACCGTAAATAAAAAAGAGTGGTATTTGAAAGCTTCTCCTTGCTAGTTATTTTCTCTCCATATTTATAAACGATTTTGTAATTATTCCTTTAATTGAAGCGTCAGCTGGAACAACGTTATAAGTTACATTTGTTAAAATTTAAAGGAGCTGCAAAAATGTGTACGCGTACAACGTTGTTCTTATGAGAGTAGCAAACTTTTGAGTGGACAAATTTCACGTACTGCATTGATGGACAGTTGCAAGCCAAGGAGTCTAGCAAAGAAACATGACTACAATATTATTACACGGAAACACGCCGAATGAAGATTTTGTAACTTACAACGTTGTTCCAGCCGACGCTTCAATTATATAAAATTACTCTGAAAATTATAGTTTGCTACTCATTCTTGTAAGTCATTAGAAAATATAATTAGGTCTATACGAATAGCAGCTACTTCCTAACAAATGGTTTTTAGAGAATCCGGAGGTTCATTGACGCTCTCACATAAGCCCACCATCTGTCCCTATCCTCAGCAAGATTAATCCAGTCTCTATCATCATATCCCACCTCCCTCAAATCTATTTTAATTTTATCCTCTCATGTAGGTTTCGGTCTCCTCAAAGACCTTTTTCCTTCCGGTATCCCAACTAACACTCTATATGCATTTCTGGATTCTTCCATACATGCTAAATACCCTGTCTATCTCAAACGTCTGGATTTAATGTTCCTAATTATGTTACATGACGAACACAATGCGTGCAGTTCTGTGTTGTGTAACTTTCTCCATTCTCCTGTAACTGCATCCCTCTTAGTCCCAAATATTTTCATAAGTACCTTATTCTCGAACATCCTTAACCTATGTTCCTCTCTCAAAGTGAGAGTCCAAGTTTCACAACCATACAGAACTGCCGGTAATATAACTTTTTTTTTATAAATTCCAACTTTCAGTAATTTTTAAAAGCAAACTGTATGAAAAAAGATTCTCGACCGAATAATAGCACGCATTTGTCATATTTAGAATCCGTTTAATGTCACCCGAGTGTCATTTATATTTGTTACTGTTGCTCCAAGATACTGTATTTGAATTTTTAACTTCTTCAAAGAATAAATTTCAAATTTTTAAATTTACATTTCGTACTATGATCTGGTCACGAGACATAATCATATACTTTGTCTTTTCGGGATTTACTTCCAAACCTATCCCTTTACTTGCTTCAAGTAAAATTCCGTGTTTTTCCTAATCATTTGTGGATTTTCTCCTAATATTTTAACATCCTTCGCATAAGCAAGAAGCTGATGTAACCCGTTCAATTCCAAACTCTCTCTGTTATCCTGGACTTTCCTAATGGTATACTGTATTCTAGAGCGAAGTTAAAAAGCAAAGGTGATAGTGCATCTGCTTGCTTTAGCCCGCAGTGAATTGGAAAAACATCCGACAGAAACTGGCCTATACGGATTCTGCTGTACCTTTCGCTGAGACACATTTTAAATAATCGATTTGGATATACCAAATTCAATAAGAAAAATATGCAAAACTTATCTCTTAACCTTGATTATACGAGTAGTTCAGTATTTAATTTTCCTTCAATTATGAGAGAGTTTCAGATTTATAAATAATTTATTGAAATTTATTTGTTTAAATAGTTAATCTATTATTAGTTGACAAATTTTACGTAAGATAAGAAGGAAATTAATTTAAATTAATGAGTTAAATATGAGAATGAAGCTATAAATTGTTATAATCTCAGCACAAGCTGATTATCAATGAATATTGGGATTCAACTCGTAGTCTTTTAGAGAGTATGAAGCGCACTTAACAATCATTCTTGCTGTCTTTAATCTGAAAGAAAAGAAAATCTGTCCTTGAAATAAATTACTGTTATATTTGAGAGTGAAAATAATATATAAGATTATTCAAAAGTAAGTTCCCATTTTGAAACAGCTGCATCTTCTGTACATATCAGCAGTTTGGTTTCATATAGGTACCATTACTGTTTAGTTTTGGTTTTTTTTTTTATCGATGTGTGTTTCGTTGCTGTGGTGTGTAACGCTTGTATAAACAATAACTGTTGTTCATAATACAGACGGCAATTTTAAGAGAGTAATTTTAATAATTTTTACAATGGTTTTACCTTTACGAGATCGAATTGGCCTCCTTAAGTGCTATTACGAATGCAATAGACAATATGCATATGATTGTGGAGATATCGAACGCTACATGGATTGAGAAATGAATCCCTGCTCTGTAAAATCATTTCGTAAATTTGATGAACAAATTTGAGGAAATTGGTTCAGTTGCCCACAGAAAGCGATCAGGCACTCATCCGTCCATCAAAAAATTTCACTCATCTGCCCATAAAAAAATCCATTCACCCGTCCTTAAAACATTTGCTCATACGTCCATCAAAACATCCAGTCATCGGTCCATCAAAACATCAAGTCATCCGTCCATCGTAACATCCAGTCATCCGTCCGTCAAAACATCCAGTCATCCGTCCATCGAAACATCCCGTCATCCGTCTATAAAACATCCAGTCATCCGTCCATCAAAACATCCAGACATCTGTCCATAAACATCCAGTCATCTGTCCATCGAAACATCAAGGCTTCCGTACATCAAAACATCCAGTCATCCGTCCATCAAAGCATCCAGTCATATGTCCATCGAAACCGAAACATCAAGACTTCCGTACATCAAAACATCCAGTCATCCGTCCATCAAAGCATCCAGTCATCTGTCCATCGAAACATCAAGTCATCCGTACATCAAAACATCCAGTCATTCGTCCATCAAAATATCGAGTCATCCATCGAAACATCCAGTCATCTGTCCATCAAAACATCAAGTCATCCGTACATCAAAACATCCAGTCATCCGTCCATCGAAATATTCATTCTACGTTCATCAAAACATCCTCTCGAAACATCCACTCACCTGTCCATCAAAACATTCATTCACACGTCCATCAAAACATCCTCTCGAAACATTCACTCACCTGTCCATGAAAACATTCATTCATACGTCCATCAAAACATCCTCTCGAAACATCCACTCACCTGTCCATCAAAACATCCAGTCATCCGTCCATCAAAACATCCAGTCATCTGTCCATCAAAACATCAAGTCATTCGTACATCAAAACATCAAGCCATTCGTCCATCGAAACATTCATTCATACGTCCATCAAAACATATTCTCGAAACATCCACTCACCTGTCCATAAAAAAATCCAGTCATCCGTCCATCAAAACGTCCAGTCATCTGTCCATCAAAGCATCCACTCACTTGTCCATCAAAACATTCATTCATACGTCTATCAAAACATCCTCTCGAAACATCCACTCACTTGTCCATCAAAACATTCATCCATACGTTCATCAAAACATACTCTCGAAACATCCACTCATCCGTACATAAAAACAGACACTCTTCCAACCATCAAGTCATCCTTCGTCCATCCACCCTTCTCTCTTTCCTGTCACACACTCGTCCATCCGCCATGCGTACGAGTACATCCGTCCACCCAAACAGTCATTGTTTCATTCATGCTTTCTATTTTCCACGCGTGCATCCGTCGATCCATATTTATCTGCCCATTAATCCACTCCATCTATCCGTCTGTCCAATATTGAATCAAGTTGTCCAATCATTCACACACTCGGTTGTTGTTTCACGTGCTAAGCTCACTTGCAGTAACTTGAATTAGTATTTAGCAGTAGAACCCAAATTCGAAACGAATTATAAACTGCAGATATGTTAGTGTGTCTGATTTCATTCCCGTAACACATTCAGTGCTTCTCTGTGGTTATCTCTGTATCCTAGACGAGCGAGTTACATTTCGACAGACAAAATCAATTCGAAAGCAATGAATAAACCTAACATCTGGTCTGCCGTGATTCATAGCGGGGGTCGTATTTCAAGGTTGGATGCCCTGGACGGCCGTTTCGAGATCCGAAACCGGAGGGAAATAAAGGTTTCGTGGATGAATGTAATGGCGGGAAAAATAGACGTTAAAACCTGGCAACAGAGTGCGACGAACGATGTGCTTCACTGGCTGGAAATTTTGGGGCCGGAATTGAAATATTCCGCATCGACAATACTCGCTAGAACGGACGCTTTCAAATAATGGAGGTGAATTCCTCATCAAAATGAAAATCGTAACGTAACAGTCGTGGCGCCCATTTGCAATGATTGCTGATAACCATTAACTGGTGTCAAGTAGGATTTGTGTCAGATAATTCCCTATAAATCCCTGTTTGTAATTGTAAGTCGTGTATTTGAGATCTCAAGATAAATGCACTTTACTGGTGCGTGTCATATTTTGTAACCTAGTTTGTGTTGTGCGATCTTGGCACCCTGTCCTATGTATCTATATATAATTTGAACTGCTAATGGAACTTACGGGAAAACGGCTGAACGGATTTTAATAAATGACCCCACATTTTGAAGCTTAGAATCCAAAGTTTTTCAGAAAAATAGTAGTTTTCAGTGAAATGTCAATTTTCCTACATCATTTTCCTATTTTCCAAAATCCGTCTGTCGTGAGTTTTGATAAATAATGGTTTTTCAAAATAAACAAAACACAAACACACTACAATAAACAATATTACACGAAGGCCATGATCTGCAGGAGTCCTGACAGAGTTCAGGTTCAATTGGCTATTAAAAATAGTAATATGCGTTACAAGAGCGGTATGTTCAAGTTTTCATGTTCGAGGAAAAGATTGAAAAAGCGAAACGTAGTTGAGCTTTTTTAATTTCCGAGAACATGAAAACAAACATAGGCCTACCGCTCGTGTATCGTACATTATTTTGTGCAAAGATCGTTTATTACATACCTGAAAGAGGAATTTCTAATTAGTTGCAATGAAATCTCCATCTTGGCTTCTGTTCAATGACGGCAACTTTTAAAAACTAAAATATCTATCTTCAACATTGTTGCTATAAAATGTTTTCTGTTTTTACTATACTCCAGCAGGCCGTGACATACGTCTGCCTTTTTTTCCCCCCAGTCTATAAATGCGAACTTAAAACAAACGGTAAGGTTATGTAATGATTTATTTTTCATTTTAATATTTTAACAATATTATTTATATAACATATTGCAGTAATAACATCGGCATCTGGAATCTTGTTGATTTTTTTTCACGGCTTCCTTAATGTTACTTGCATTACAAATGCATTGGTGTGTTGTAGAGTTTACTTAATTTTTGCAAATATTTAAAAACAATAATTAACATTGTAATTTAGGTAAAATTGCAGTGGTAAGTTTCCAATTTATAATTATTACTATGTTAAACGTCTCTAAAAATAATATGTTAAAAGCCTAAAGCAGTAAAATGAATGCCGCGCTTAAGCGGTAAGAAGAGGGAAATTGTTATGTGTGTTACGTTGGGAATACTGAATGTGGTATTTCACACTTACCGCGTATTGGTTTTGTGCGGAAAGCAAGCAAATACGCACGATCTCGCACAAAATAATTTACGGGTCTGATTCTGTGGTGTGTAATTTTCTGATTACAGCTGTGTATTGGATATTAAAATCTACAAATTATTACCATTAGAAATTAAATATTGTTATAGTTAATGTCATGATGTGACTATTTTTCATTAATTATACATATTAAAGCTATATTGATGATATGAAAGTGAAACGTTTTGGGGTTATATACAGTAAGTAGATGTAGAGAATATATGAAATTAGGTCTTCATTTCTATAATTTACTGAGTCACGGCTACGTATTTAGTATTTAGTATTTATTTATTTAACCTGGTAGAGATAAAGACGTCAGGCCTTCTCTGCCCCTCTACCAGGGGTAGTATATAACTACAAAACTTACGTAAGATAATATTGTTATTAAAAATGAAATATTTTTATAGTTATTAATCATGTGGGATTGGGTCTTTTTCATACAATTAATGGCGGTGATGTCTAGATATTTATATGCGTCATTCTCTTCAGTATTGGCTCGAGAGAGCGCAAAAATTACAGTTCCTAAGGAAAGACCAAAAGGTATTACTTACTGATAAAATAAGAGGCCTACAAAATTTTGTAGTCTCTCGATCATTTCAGCAAGATCTCTTGTATGTATGTATGTATGTATGTATGTATGTATGTATGTATGTATGTATGTATGTATGTATGTATGTATGTATGTATGTATGTATGTATGTATGTATGTATGTATGTATGTATGTATGTATGTATGTATGTATGTATGTATGTATGTATGTATGTATGTATGTATTTATTCACACTGCAATGGGTATACACCCGGTGGCAGTGGTAACTAATTACACTCAATAATGACAATAATAAACTTAAAATTAAAAATACAATTAATAATAATACTAATAATTAATACTAACAATAATTTATAATAATAATAATTTATAATAATAATAATAATAATAATAATAATAATAATAATAATAATAATAATAATAATAATAATTAGCAGGATAAAATGATTTTACCCTCTACATTTCAAGCTCTACATGCAGCAGCTATACCAAGATGCTATGTCTATTGTTCGAAAGCCTAGCAAACCTGACATTTTTTTTTAACTTTCATCTACAATCCACAATGACCTGAAATAGCTATTGCTTTACTCCCACATAAAAAACCCACTGATCGTCCTGACAATGTTACTTGCGTTTTCGCGTTGAAACTCAAAAACTGACGGTGATAAGTTCAAGAAAAAGTATTTGGCATAAAAAACATTCAGAAGGAGCATGTTTCATTATAATGGAAGCAAATAACTTCCAAAAAGTCTGGTATTCTTCATTCAAAATAATCTGAAAAACTTTTATTTGAATGTCTAATGAACTTAGTTTGCAGCATTTGCTGCATATAATTTGAACTGGTAATGGAAATTACAAGAAAACGGCTGAACGATTTTAATGAATGACCCGTCGTTTTGAAGCTTGGCATCCACGAATTTTCATAAAAATAGTAACTTTCAATGAAGCGTTAATTTCCTACATAATTTTCCTACTTTCCAAAATCCATCTTTCGTCAGTTTTGAGGACTAATTGCATTTCAGAATAAAACAAAACACACACTACAATAAACAATAGGCTATTACACGAAGGCCATGACCTGCAGGATTTCTGACATATTTAGAGTTCAAATTCAATTGGTTATTAAAAATTTCAAGACTTACTAAAAGTAATTTACAGGTCTGATTCTGCGATGTGTAATTTTCTGAGTACAGCTGTGTATTGGATATTAAAATCTACAAAACTTGAGGTGGTTTGATAACATTATTACCATTAGAAATTAAATATTATTATAGTTAATACCATGATGTGAATATTTTTCATAAATTTTAGGCCTACAAATTAATGATATGAAAGTGAATCGGTTTGAGGTTATATAAGTAGATCTAGAAAATATTTAAAATTCGATCTCATTCCAACAAGATTAAGATTAGGCTAATATTATCTTATTGAGAGCAGTAAAAATATCTACGAGATTAGAGTAATAACATCTTAGCGAGAATATCAAATACTTATATTTCTCTTCTTTAAAAAGTATGATTAAGATTGGACATACTATTAGAAGATAGATATTAAGTTAATATCCTTTTAGAACAAACACTGAAAATATCTCTGATATTTATTTATTTCTTTACTTCTTTTTAATTTCTTTATTCTTTATTTATTTATTCATTTGTTTGTTTCTTTCCTTCTTTGTTTATTTATTTATTTCTCTATTTCTTTCGTTATTTATTTATTTCTTCATTTCCTTATTTCTTTATTTCCTCACTTCTTTATTTCCTCATTTCTTTCTTTCCTTATTTATTTATTTATTTATTTATTTATTTATTTGTTTGTTTCTTTCCTTCTTTGTTTATTTATTTATTTCTCTATTTCTTTCGTTATTTATTTATTTCTTTATTTCCTTATTTCTTTATTTCCTTATTTCTTTATTTCCTCACTTCTTTATTTCCTCATTTCTTTCTTTCCTTATTTATCTATTTATTTATTTATTTATTTACTTATTTATTTGTTTGTTTCTTTCCTTCTTTGTTTATTTATTTATTTCTCTATTTCTTTCGTTATTTATTTATTTCTTTATTTCCTTATTTCTTTATTTCCTCACTTCTTTATTTCCTTATTTATTTATTTATTAATTTATTAATTTATTTATTTATTTCCTTCTTTGTTTATTTATTTATTTCTCTATTTCTTTCGTTATTTATTTCTCTATTTCTTTCGTTATTTATTTATTTCTTTATTTCCTTATTTCTTTATTTCCTCATTTCTTTCTTTCCTTATTTATTTATTTATTTATTTATTTGTTTATTTATTTATTTATTTATTTATTTATTTATTTGTTTGTTTCTTTCCTTCTTTGTTTATTTATTTATTTCTCTATTTCTTTCGTTATTTATTTCTCTATTTCTTTCGTTATTTATTTATTTCTTTATTTCCTTATTTCTTTATTTCCTCACTTCTTTATTTCCTTATTTATTTATTTATTTATTTATTTATTTATTTATTTATTTATTTATTTCCTTCTTTGTTTATTTATTTATTTCTCTATTTCTTTCGTTATTTATTTATTTCTTTATTTCCTTATTTCTTTATTTCCTCATTTCTTTCTTTCCTTATTTATTTATTTATTTATTTATTTATTTATTTATTTATTTACTTATTTATTTGTTTGTTTCTTTCCTTCTTTGTTTATTTATTTATTTCTCTATTTCTTTCGTTATTTATTTATTTCTTTATTTCCTTATTTCTTTATTTCCTCACTTCTTTATTTCCTTATATATATATATATATATATTTATTTATTTATTTATTTATTTGTTTCTTTCCTTCTTTGTTTATTTATTTATTTCTCTATTTCTTTCGTTATTTCTTTATTTCTTTATTTCCTTATTTCTTTATTTCCTCACTTCTTTATTTCCTCACTTCTTTATTTCCTCATTTCTTTCTTTCCTTATTTATTTATTTATTTATTTATTTATTTATTTATTTATTTATTTATTTCATTACTTCTTTCCTTTTTATTTCTTTCTTTATTTCTTTCTTTCTTTGTATCTTTATTCCTTTATTTATTTCATGATTTACTTCTTTATTTTTTATTTCTTTATTTTTATTTATTTATTTATTTTGTATTTCTTTATTTATTTCTTTAATTTTTTATTTCTTCATTTATTTCTGTAATTTTTTATTTCTTCCTTTATTTCTTTAATTTTTTATTTATTTATTTATTTCCTTCTTTATTTATTTATTTATCTATTTATTTGTTTATTTATTATTTATTTATTTGTTTATTTATTTTTTCTTTATTTGTTTATCTGTCTGTCTGTCTGTCTATTTATTTACCAGAGCTTCCTCAAATTAGAGGTTGCCATTAGACAAAGCATACAAATCAAAAGAAGAACAAATAGACAATGAAAGATAACAGAGTAAGAAAAATGACAAACAAGTAAAGAAGCAATGAAAGCTAATAAGAAAAAGAAAAATGATAATGGTGCGGCGTCAGTTTTTTTCAGTACACTGAATTACAGTCCATATAGGTGGTTCCGTAAGAGTTTGACTGACTCTGTAATTATGAGGAGGACCAGTTCATTCAGAAAAGATTTGTGCAGCCCTAGGGTCTTAGAGTATCAACCAATATTTTTCTTTTAACTAACAAAATTTAGATTGGTGGTATTCCTACAACATTAAGATAAAGTTAAAACCATTTTACTGAGAACGTTGAAAATATCTGTGAAATTACTGTAAAATTATCTTAGGAATAATACTGAACGCTTCCATGCCTTTTCTTGCAAAAAGCAAGATTGAATTTGAACATAAACTTCCAATAAAATTAAGATTACGTCAGTCAGAGCAATTAAGTGTATTTTGTACACTATAACGACTATTTCGTTTATATGACGTCATTCCATTTTCGACCAATGAAGTGTAATGAAATTTTGAATTCCAACCAATCACAGTCACATTTTGCGATAATTTTTGCAGCTAGATTTATCGCTATCAATTTATCGCATGGTCGTTCTTTTGTTTAGTCGTTGTCGCCAACTGTTTCCCCGTAAATTGATGATCATGAATACATTAAGATTCAACTACACGATTAAACTTTTCTTTCAACTTTAAAGCAATGAATGCAAGATTGATATTTAATATTAATTCATATATTTACGCAGAAGACGACGTTCAAAACGGCGCAACATGTAGACATAAAATCTTCATGCATCTTCATTGAACGTACCTTTTAAACCTGATTTTTTCAATATCCTTCCCAGACTGCACTGATACGCGACTGGAATATTGAACTGTGTAGATGCAGCTTTAGTTCCGTTACACGCAGCGAGAATGCGTTTGTCGAGCTATAAAAAATGCTTTCGTGTAGCACTGATTGTAACGGTCGAAATAAGGTACAGCTGACATTGGTCCTGCTTCCACAGGTAACTTAACCTATAATAATTGTAGCCTATAAAATTTGTATTTTGTGAATGAAATGAAATAATTAATAGAAAGTCAGACGTTCAAATGTATGTAACATCATCGCACATCAAACCCAAAGACCTTGCATAGTAATAATAAGGTCTTTGTTCAAACTGCCTTCCGTATGCGTAATAAAATTCGTGTTTTAATTAGGCCTATCTATACAGAGATGGCTTCACTGTGTAGCAACATGTCTCGCTGTAAATACATAAGCATTGGTATATAGCTGTCCCCACTGTTACTATTAAATTAAATTATGATTTCAGCAGATAATGGAAATGTATTTGTGCGAGATCGTGCGTATTTGCTCGTTTTCCGCACAGAACCAATAGGCAGTAAGTGTGAAATACCACATTCAGTATTACCAACGTAACACACATAACAATTTCCCTCTTCTTACCGCTTAAGCGCGACATTCATTTTACTGCTTTAGGCTTTTAACATATTATTTTTAGAGACGTTTAACATAGTAATAATTATAAATTGGAAACTTACCACTGCAATTTCACCTAAATTGCAATGTTAATTATTGTTTTTAAATATTTGCAAAAATTAAGTAGGGGAGAGTCGGGTAGTATCGGACATCGGGTAATATCGGACAGTGAGTTTCTTTCATCTACCACACGATGATAGCACCTGATTGACATGGTTACGTTTCTGTGATGTCGCATAGAAAACGTAACCATGTCATTCAGGTACTACCATATGGTGGTAGATGAAAAAAACCCACTGTCCGATACTACCCGACTCTCCCCTAAAGTCTACTACTCCACGAAACTTATTGCATTCCTGATACAAGTAACATTAAGGAAGCGGTGAAAAAATCAACGAGATTCCAGATGCTGATGTTATTACTGCAATATGTTATATAAATAATATTGTTAAAATATTAAAATGAAAAATAAATCATTACATAACCTTACCGTTTGTTTTAAGTTCGCATTTATAGACTGGGGGGGGGGGAAGACAGACGTATATTACGGCCTGCTGGAGTATAGTAAACACAGAAAACATTTTACAGCAACAATGTTGAAGAAAGATATTTTGGTGTTTCGAAGTTGCCGTCATTAAACAGAAACCAACATGGAGATTTCATTGCAACTAATTAGAAATTCGTCTTTCAGGTATGTAATAAACGATCTTCGCACAAAATAATGTACGATACACGAGCGGTAGGCCTATGTTTGTTTTCATGTTCTCGGAAATTAAAAAAGCTCAACTACGTTTCGCTTTTTCAATCTTTTCCTCGACCATGAAAACGTCAACATACCGCTATTGTAACGTATATTACTATTATGTTATAATAATAAGAGGAAAGTTCAGTACATGTTATTAACATTGTTAAACCTGTATTTCGCTTTTCGCAATTGGCATTACTGAATAATAACATCGAATTTCTTTACTGCAGTAATCGATATTCATCTACGATATTTCAACTTCACAATGTCTGAATAGGTTGAGTATTCCTTAATATACGATTATTAACATTTTGTGATCGAATTTTATGGATATATCGTTTACATTTTTATTTTATTCACGAAATAGTCCTAATAAATGTCACTCGAGGTCTGAGGTTTCCCGTATAAATCTCAGATCTCTCGTGACATTACTATAGAAAATATTTTGGAAATTGTCATCCAGATATGTACTGGCATTAGGTCATCGCACTACCACTAAGCGGACAGTACGTCGCTGAAGACATTTGCCACGCGCTGCATGCATTCATATGCATCCCCCACCTCTACCCGTCATTCGTGTGTCAAATTATCAGCCATGTCTGACTCGTGTCCGTAACGCCAATTAGCAATCGATTTTGATAATGGACTATTTATGAAATTAAACTTTCCTTCGTGTCTGCTTTCGGAAGTCGTATTTAGATTTTTTTGCCATACTTCGTTAAAAATATTACAGAATTGAATTCCTCTAAGTTATGTTAACGGCCTTCTGTATCTGAGATGCAAAACTAGAACTGGTTATTGTGTAACAAACAGCATCTGAAGTAAAGCAGAATCTTAGAATGATATGAGGAAAGGTCAACAAAAATCATTGGCTTGTAAGACTTAGATTTTCCGGCCAACTTAGCGAACATTTCTTGAAGATTTATTCAATCACCTGAAGTAACTAACCTTGAATTTTTATTTCTACGCATTTCCTTCTTCTTCTTCTTTGTGTGAGACTTTATCGACTCTATATGCTGAGACAGGGACCTCTACACCTTTTCCTTCGCCTTTCTCGACCATTCTCCTCCATATGTATCCCGTCTGTTGCAGTGTTGTTTAATGTCCCAACACATGTGCATACAATTATTGTATGCATAATAAGAGGCTTATTATCACAAAGATTTTGATTCCCATACATCCAATTCTGCCATACCTCCACAAACAGCGCTCAACGAGCGCGCGCGCTCCCGGGAGAGCAGTGTTTACCGCTCGCCGAAACGGAGAGGAAGATACGTCAGAATGACATAGACTTGATATAGGTAGAGAAGAGGGAAATGACCACTCAGTAATCTAGTGGAGTGCAGTGTGTAGGCCTATTCTCAGTAACTGTTTCACGTTGCTTACCTACTGCTACAGTACAGTATGGAGGAATATAAAGACGGAATATAACATTTAACATTTAACTATTTACAGCTCGAACTTATTGATCTTATGTGACCTAAGGGCTAAAGATCGTTTGAATAATACTACTAGCCTGGTTGAGTTTTACAAGACTAAACATTAGCAATAATATCCACGACTACACAGGCTGGCTGTGTAAATGATTGCTATGTTTGGCTCAATATTTATATTTGTGAGCAACTGTTTTCTATAATCAACTTTAATAAAGGCAGACATCGAACATCTGTAACTGATGTTTCATTACGATCAGCTGCCAACAGCATAAAACCACAGTCTAGTATATACAGTCACGAAGCTTGAGTTTTGAGGGTGCTAGAAACAATTGACTGTGCCGGTACTATTTCGCATTGTCTGTAATGAGGCGATATTAGCGATCCTAGTTGTTAGCAACTATCTATGGATGCATATTTACTACGTATTGAGCTTCGTGACTGTATATACTAGACTGTGATAAAACCTCGTTTTGATGTACTGATAAATAAAAATATAACAAAATGATATTGTACATTTAAGTAGCTATAGAATTTCTATTATTTCTGTAAAATAAATATTTCTTTATTAATTAATAATAGTCCAAGATAGTTTTGCAAACACTGAACGGGAATTCATTTCATGAACACTCGTACTAGTACTTCCTTTTGTGTATATTTTGTACGAGATCCACCCCTTCTTCCAGTCCACCCTTATACAGAGCGCAGCTAATATCTGCATTCCGCTCATGAGCTGTGAGCCGGCTCGGAGAGCGCAATCTTCTCTCGGGTTCATTTTCATATTTTAATTTCTCACGTGGTCTTGTCATAAATATTTAAATATGTATCTATTTTTTTCAAGATATTCATTTAATAGTCATTAATGGAGCCCGGATGTTCAGGAATTTATAACGGTTAAAATAGGCAAGCAAAAAAAAGTAATGAAAACATAAAAAGAAAGGCACAATAATCTTTGAAAAAGGCACTATAAATTTTTAAAAGGCAATAAATTTAAATCATATCAACATAACTCACATATTTACTTCATAGTTGACACATGTTGACTTATAAAACACTTTCTTTTTTTTTTTTTCGTGAATAACTGGCTTTTCACAAACCTTACATAACAAAACTGTTCCATCGGTTGAAAACACGTGGGCACTAAATTCACTAACGTAAGCATGAAGTTTACTTTTCAATTTGTTTACTGAATTTAAGCATTCTAGCTAACCGATCTTATACCCTCTGTCACCCGACAATAACCGACTGTTTCTCACTCAAATTTCTTTCTCCTACAATAATAAACACGTGTAGCACAAAATTGTAACAGTAAGATTTTAAAATAAGAAAGCAAACAAATGAGAACGGCACTTAATATTTTACGAGAAAAATTCGCTCCGGCGCCGGGGATCGAACCCGGGTCCTTTGTTCTACGTACCAAGCGCTCTGACCACTGAGCTACGCCGAATTCAATTCACAACACCGGATCGAATTTTCCTCCTTCAATGTTTCCCTTTGTGGCCTGACTCCAAGTTAGGCATATATATGTTGACATGTATCCAATGTCAACTGCCAACTATAGTCTTAATTTTCCCTGAAGGAGTAAAAACTCGATGTGGAGAAGGGGTACTAAATCGATAGACTTCTTTCATCTGTTAGTTTGTGAACACGAGGGAATCTAGACATTGATGGTAAACAGTTCAAGTGAATAAAGCTTTGCGTGTAACAGGAGATCTATTTTAAATCGTATGATATTAAGAATGAAAAAGAATTCTCGGTCCTCAATCGAGTTTCTGTAACATATGTGCAAGATGTATTCTGGCCGTCAACTTAGAAAATTTAACACAGGTCATACTGATTATAATCTTCTTTTCCTTAGACATTCCAGACAGCCCACATTCCATCCATCTTCATTTCCGATGGAATTCATTCTGTTTCATTGAACGGGAACGCCTGCATGCCATCTTTTACTATTGGAACCAGCTTGCATTCATCGCCTAATATTTTCTGTACAATATTCTAATTATATTTGTATACACATGCAAAAAAATTCTGATATCAACTTCGATGTGATATGCGAATACAATTACATAATAATTAAAATTTAATTAAATAATCATTTAATTTATCCAATAGACCACATCAATAAATATTTCAAAGTTTTAGACATCAAAAATAATTTTATTAACATACCACATACACCACAAAAAACAGAACTAATAATTTCTACAAGAACATACGTTATTTTACTACCATTAGGTGAATCTGAGTGTATTTTATTTTAGATTATTTTACGACGCTTTATCAACGTCTTAGGTTATTTAGCGTCTGAATGAGATGAAGGTGATAATGCCGATGAAATGAGTCCAGCATTTTCTCATATTGGGCTGAAGGAAAAGTCCGGAAAAACCTCAACCAGGTAACTTGTCCCGAACGGGAATAGAACCCGGGCTACCTGGTTTCGCGGCCAGACGCGCTAACCGTTACTCCAAAAGTGTGGACACCTGAGTGTAATACTGACTCTGATCTGAGGGATAGTTCTAATTTCGACCCAAGACTACACAATTTTTTTAAATAATAATTTTGTTATCCTTACCTTACATTAATAAATTATTTTAGTTTCAAAATGAAGTGTACAAATTATTTTTGGAAAATTTTGTCTAGTAAAAAAATTGACCCTTAAAAATATTGCCTGCATTTTTATATTGCGAATAATCTTATTTCATTTCGTAACATACCTTCTTTACATTTTCACATTACCTTAATACGTATATGCCTAATTTTTACATTAGTATTTTGAAGTGCACTCCCGAGAACAAACTTTGACTTTTCGGTAGTGAGTTTTAATTTCACATTTTTGTAAAGGTGTTTATTAAAACTATATTATTATTATTATTATTATTATTATTATTATTATTATTATTATTATTATTATTACTAGCCTTACCCGTGCGCTCCGCTGCACCTGTTAGATATAAATATAAAATAATTACATAATTAAAGTAGGACGGTTGATCCAGGGAACAAATTTTACAACAGCGCAAGATAATCTGCTTCGCTCATTACCCAATTTTTTTGCACTGCATTTATTGCATATCTATTTTATGCATTTTAACACGATTCAATTGAGCATAGTTAAAATTTGAATTATAAAATAATGGATTGCTAAGCTAACGTACTATTACTGCATACTAAATCAATACACTCTCGTTGTTCGTTAATTCTCTGAGATTGAAATAAGTGTACATAAATATTATTTTAAGAAATACAGAAAACGAATGTACAAAATAGCCTATGAAATTTTCTATGCATAAGAAGTTATTTTAATCTTACCTGTCCTCGATTTACTCAGACGTTACTGTAATAACATTATAGCATTACGTCCATCTAGAGAAACTACATTTTCCAATGGTGAAATAATAATTAATTATACAAATCGGTTAATACACAGAAACATTCTCTGTAGACTATGTTTAATAGCTTTCGATTGTTGATGTCCAAGGCCCCTGTTTCGATTGTTGTTGTCCAAGGCCCCTTATAGACGAAGTCATTTGTTCTTAATTCATTGCACTGTCTTAGATGGCGTTATTTTAATTTTAAAACTCATTTATATCATTAAATATCAGTCCTATCAAAATATTTTAAGGAATAAAACGTATCGCAAATTAGTTTTGAAGAAACTTTTGTTATGTAACATTTTTCACAAAAATCAATAATACGCGAAACATTTCGATTTATTTAATTCAGGCCCCCTTATAACCCCCCTTTTAAATAATGTATTTTGAATGCCATATAGCCTAAAATCTAAGTTACAACGAACTTAATTTATATTCCAATTTTCATCGAAATCCGTTCAGCCATTATCGCGTGAAAAGGTAACAAACATACAGACAGACAGACAGACATACAAACAAAATTTTCAAAAAAGCGATTTTCGGTTTCAGGGTTGTTAATTATATATGTTAGGACCAATTATTTTTGGAAAATCGAAAATTACCAGAAAATTTTCAGCTACAGATTTATTATTAGTATAGATTATTATTATTATTATTACAGAAAGTATGTGACTTATGTCTCGTAACCAGAATATTGTACGAAATGGAAACGTAAAAATTGGAGATTCATCCTGTGAAGAGGTGAAAAAATTCAAATATCTTGGAGCAACAGTAACAAATATAAATGGCACTCGGGAGGAAATTAAACACAGAATAAATATGGGAAATGCCTGTTATTATTCGGTTGAGAAGCTTTTATCATCTAGTCTGCTGTCAAAAAATCTGAAAGTTAGAATTTATAAAACAGTTATATTACCGGTTGTTCTGTATGGCTGTGAAACTTGGACTCTCACTTTGATAGAGGAACAGAGATTAAGGATGTTTGAGAATAAGGTTCTTAGGGAAATATTTGGGGCTAAGAGGGATGAAGTTAGAGGAGAATGGAGAAAGTTGATAGAAGAAATGACAGAGCAATTGTCATCGATCCCACCGTGCGCTTTGAAACTGCAGTTGAACAACCTGTAGCAGTACATGAAGAAAACAAGACCATCTATGACCCTACAATACAATACTTTAGAGATTATTGTCATATACAAGGACAGATTGAAGTATTTGGCCTATTGTTCGGAGCAAGGGGAACAATTCGAAAATTCTCAGTTGAATGTTTTAAGTCTTTTGGAATTCCTTTAAATATTTTTAAAATTGTTGCTATAGACGCAATGAAATATTCTGTCCAGAGTTTACGTAATCACCTGTACACCTAAATTTCCTTATATTCTATTTGATTACTAACAATTATTAAATAAAAGTACTTTCCCAAGGGTAGCTTCCATTTGAAAATAAACATCGTAAATAGTGATAACCAAAGTTCGGAACTTGGGGACTTGTGTCTTTGAACGTGGCTAAGCGACCTGACTTCAATGTCAACAAACTCCCGCTTCCAGCACAGAGGTACTGTCAGGTCTGCTATAAAGGTGGTTCCTGGCTGGAACAACATAATGATAATATTATGGTAGGTTGAAACAAGTAATTTTATAGCACATATATATAAACAAACATGCAAAATATATCAAATTTACAGTTCTGCTCTGTATATTTTATTACAGTGTATGACTACATACATTCGAATATTTTTCGAACCCATACCTTCTTCGTCTGTTAGCTAAACATGATTTGAAACGAAAGAAACTTATTTCCACGTCACATGAAGTGACGGGAGCAAAATTAATTTTTTTTTATTTATTTTAACTAGCTACCTACTGAATACAAATTACATTTATAAAACAAAAATGTTTCTAGCCACTAGCTACCGTAAGAGCCAGGCTCATGTACGGTATGGTCTTAGTCAATAATATAACATAAAATTTACAAGGACACTTTACTAAATACAGTAAGTAACTAATTCAAACCAATAAATACAACACAAGAGCAAGAATAAAGAAGAAAGAGAAAAAGGGAGAAAAATACACATTTAATATAAATTGACAATTCGACAGAATCCAGTGATATTCAATAAAAACAAGAATATAGTAGACAGAAATAAAAGGTAAAAAAATACATTTGTTAATATTATATTATATCGTGGATAATTTTACAAATTTATTTTTTAAAAGCTTCAATTTTTAAAAAATTTCAAATTTGGAAAATGGTTTGTAATTGTATTACAAAGTCTTAGGCCGAAATAAGGTATTGAATGTTTTCACTGTCACTGTTTCCTGTTCGATTTTCAGTAGTTGCTAGCTGATCTCGTATCTGAGAAAGATAAGTATCCTAAATTTGTCTCGAAAATAGTTTTCAATTTCTATGTCACTACTAGGGAAGGTTCCACTACGATTTGATCCATGGCTATGGACAAATTTTCCACCGATTTAAGGGACTGCAATGTATTTCAATGAATGCCCGTTTGCAATCTCTAGTTTGTGTTTGACACAAGTTACAAAATATAAACTCTCCATTCGAAGAAAATAATGTATCTCCTCAGAATTCCTCCACGAAATTCTGTACCTAAATTTTAAGAAATATATTTTCAAACGTATACAATACCCATTCGAATAATACGTATTTTCTTATTTTCAAACAGACCGTTTACCTCTAATTAATTATCTGAATGTCTTGGCTTCGACACGACACAGTTTCCTCGTCCGTTTTCCTGTCATTCGATGTGACCACTTTCTTAGTACACACGACTGTCCCTGAGCACTTGCAGCGTGAGCTTTGTGTACGTTGTACCTGTAACCTTACTCATGCACACGACACAAGTCCCCAAGTTCCGAGCTCTGGTGATAACGCAAATGTTTATTTTTATTTTATTTGTTTAGTGTGCTGTGTCTTTTGGCAACCCTTCCTGAAGGGCAGCTACCCTTGTGGGATTTATTTATTATATATATATATATATACACACGCAGAACTGCACGCATTGTATTATTCTTCACTTGACATAATTAGGAACATTAAATTCAGACGTTTGAGATGGGCAGGGTATGTAGCACGTATGGGCGAATCCAGAAATGCATATAGAGTGTTAGTTGGGAGGCCGGAGGGAAAAAGACTTTTAGGGAGGGCGAGACGTAGATGGGAGGATAACATTAAAATGGATTTGAGGGAGGTAGGATATGATGACAGCGACTGGATTAATCTTGCTCAGGATAGGGACCGATGGCGGGCTTATGTGAGGGCGGCAGTAAGTAAGTATTATTATTATTATTACTCAAATCCTGATCTGAACTGAATTTGGATGTTAAAGTTTAAAAAAAATCCATTCTAATCTACGACCTATACTAAGTCACATTGTACGAAGCTTCAGTTTAAATGGTGTATGAACAACCTTGCAGGTGCTTAAGCCTATCTGGAAATTTCTCGAGAACGGATCTTGAGAGTTAAAACCAGCGACTTCTATCTATGGCACCTCAACCACCATATTTCTTCTCGTCTCCTTCTCCTCTGCGAGGTCCCTCCTCCATGCTCCGCGAGCGGCGCTCCTTCCCACATCACTCACAGACTCTCTGATTGGTTAATTATTCAGGGAATCCGATAAAAAAAACAAGGAGATAAATAAGTTGAAAGAAAACGACAAAAACAGATAATCAGTAACTGCGTCCGATTGGGATGAAATAGTTTGATATACCGCACATCATATCTATCATCACCACCAAGATTCCTCTGCTGTGGAATTTATAGATATAAAGTCAGGTTCAAATCCCGGCAGGGAAATCTGAAATTTATTATCGTTCCGTAGGATTATGATGTATGTCCAGTTTCAAGTGCTGAGTCGTATTTTTAATATGTAATGCAGGCCTATACTAATATGCGGATGACATGAATATGTTAGGAGAAAATCCACAAACGATTAGGGAAAACACGGGAATTTTACTGGAAGCAAGTAAAGAGATAGGTTTGGAAGTAAATCCCGAAAAGACTAGGTATATGATTATGTCTCGTGACGAGAATATTGTACGAAATGGAAATATAAAAATTGGAAATTTATCTTTTGAAGAGGTGGAGAAGTTCGAATATCTTGGAGCAACAGTAACAAATATAAATGATACTCGGGAGGAAATTAAACACAGAATAAATATGGGAAATGCGTGTTATTATTCGGTTGAGAAGCTTTTATCATCCAGTCTGCTGTCAAAAAAACTGAAATTTAAAATTTATAAAACAGTTATATTACCGGTTGTTCTTTATGGTTGTCAAACTTGGACTCTCACTTTGAGAGAGGAACATAGGTTAAGGGTGTTTGAGAGTAAGTTGCTTAGGAAAATATTTGGGGCTAAGAGGGATGAAGTTACAGGAGAATGGAGAAAGTTACACAGCACAGAACTGCACGCATTGTATTCTTCACCTGACATAATTAGGAACATTAAATCCAAACGTTTGAGATGGGCAGGGCATGTAGCACGTATGGGCGATTCCAGAAATGCATATAGAGTGTTAGTTGGGAGGCCGGAGGGGGAAAAGACCTTTAGGGAGGCCGACACGTAGATGGGAAGATAATATTAAAATGGATTTGAGGGAGGTGGGATATGATGATAGAGTTTGGATTAATCTTGCTCGGGATAGGGACCAATGACGGGCTTATGTGAGGGCGGCAATGAACCTCCGAGTTCCTTAAAAGCCAGTAAGTAAGTAAGTATTGCACACTAGTAGAAAAAAATGAAAGAATCTTCTGGAACGTAAATTCGACTGCAGTTGCCATGGAAATGCTTAAATCATAACAGAGTCCATTCCTACTCATAAGGGGAGTCTGCACATATACATAATCTACTCGGACGAGTTTATTGTTGTAATTTATTTATTTATTTATTTATTTTCCTAATATTTGTAACATAAAACATAATATAAACAGAAAAACTGTAGCATGCCCCTGAAAGAGTAGAACTCTTGCTCTGGGGCGGATTCCTGAATTGAAATTAAGAAGTATATAATACAATTTGTCTTATATCTACTACGCAATAACAATATATATAAATTTAAATTTACAATTCTTCAATTTTTATAAAATCCATACATAACTTTTTAAATTTAATACTAGAACTATTAGAATTGAAAAGATTAGGATATTTAAATAAAAATTTGTTACATATTCTTGGGCCTAAATTACTACTATGATTAAATACTGTAGCAGTGTTGCATTTTGGTTCAAACAATCTTAAAGTATTCATACCTTTTTTTCATAACTATGAGAATACAATTCAAAATTATTTCGAATTTTATGTATTAATTTTATTATTACAATATAATAAATTTGTCTTATTTTAAGAACATTAAAGTCTAAAAACAATTTTCGGGATAGAAAATCAATAGGTTTATGAAGCCATATTTTAAATATTTTCTTTTGTAATAAATAAAGTGGATTAAAATTGGTTTTAAATAAGCTACCCCATCCTATAATTCCATACATAATTACCGATTGAAATAAAGTTAAGTATAGGCTATTGTGCGTAATAAACTTATTGACTAGTAATTCCTCAATAAAACAAAATAATATATTATTTTACATAATTTATTACAAAGGTAATTAATGTGTTGGTTCCATTTTAAATGATTGTCGAAAATTATGCCTAAATATTTAACTTCAGAGGACTCCTAAATAGGCAGGCAGGCAGGCAGGCAGACAGAGATAGATAGATAGATAGATAGATAGATAGATAGATAGATAGATAGATAGATAGATAGATAGATAGATAGATAGATAGATAGATAGATAGATAGATAGATAGATAGATAGATAGATAGATAGATAGATAGATAGATAGATAGATAGATAGATAGATAGATAGATAGATAGATAGATAGATAGATAGATAGATAGATAGATAGATAGATAGATAGATAGATAGATAGATAGATAGATAGATGGATAGATGGATAGATGGATAGATGGATAGATGGATAGATGGATAGATGGATAGATGGATAGATGGATAGATGGATAGATGGATAGATGGATAGATGGATAGATGGATAGATAGATAGATAGATAGATAGATAGATAGATAGATAGATAGATAGATAGATAGATAGATAGATAGATAGATAGATAGATAGATAGATAGATAGATAGATAGATAGATAGATAGATAGATAGATAGATAGATAGATAGATAGATAGATAGATAGATAGATAGATAGATAGATAGATAGATAGACAGACAGACAGACAGACAGACAGACAGACAGACAGATAGACAGACTGTACATTCGTCATGAATCACTCTGTACTTTCTTTTTTTCTGTATACGATAGTAACATAGCTAGCAATTTCCTAAGTTTATATCTTAATTCGCTTAGAACTAATACATATTCTTCATGAACGTAGAGTGGTACTCCCAGAATGTGACGTCTACACAACACACACTGAGATTGTACAGAACTTTATAGGCTACTTAAACAGGAGAAACATCCAGTTTCTAGGCGAGTCTTGATTCTATAATCGTGGCTTCTACGCAGTCTCAAACCTACACTTCAACCACTGTGAGCGTTGTTAAATAGAAGTGTTACATAAATGTCCAATAATTGAATTATCTGTACTAAGAGGAAATCTTCCGTTGTTGAACCGCGAATAAAGTAGGCTAGAATGTTGGTACGTCAGCAGTCCGGCCAACTGCCTTTGTTTACGAATCCCTCCGCCTGTAATGACGGCACATGAGCAAAGCCGCTCGACTGGAAAGTTAATTATTGGATGGAGGAACCGACGGACCAATCCAATCCATCCGTCTATCGGATCTCTTTGAGATTTAGTGAGGTCTTGGCTATATACATTAACTCAGTTTCTCTCTTCCTCGCTGCTTCTGCCTTTTATCCAAGTCTTTTCTTTTCCCATGAAAGAATATTACAAGTTCTACGGAGAGCGTAAAGGGTGATAGCCTTAAGACCTATTTACAATGAAAATTAAACACTACGTAAGAGTTAACTTAAAAATGTAAGTTACCGCAAAATCAACATTCACGAAGAGAACATAAACACAATCGCAAAGATAATTGGTAACCATGGAAACATAACAACGACGTCATTTCATCATATTTTGCCATATACTTCAGCTCTCTGCGACTGTGTATTGTATCCTAATCACGTAAGCACAAACATAACAGCAAATATACTTGGTAACTATGGAAACATAAGAACGACGTCATTTCGTCATATTCCTTTAAAGGCCAATTCACAATGAAAATTAAACATAACGTAAGCGTTAACTTAAGAATATAAAGGTTACCGTAAAATTAAAAATTCATTGCATCATTCACGAAGGGAACATAAACATAACAGCAAACATACTTGGTAACTATGGAAACATAACGACGTCATTTCGTCATATTCCTTTAAAAGCCAATTCACAATGAAAATTAAACATAACGTAAGCCTTAACTTAAGTATATAAAGGTCACCGTAACATTAAAAATTCATTCCATCATTCGCGAAGCGAACATAAACATAACAGCAAATATACTTGGTAACTATGGAAACATAATAACGATGTCATTTCGTCATATTCCTTTAAAAGCCAATTCACAATGAAAATTAAACATAACGTAAGCGTTAACTTAAGAATATAAAGGTTACCGTAACATTAAAAATTCATTCCATCATTCACGAAGGGAACATAAACATAACAGCAAATATACTTGGTAACTATGGAAACATAAGAACGACATCATTTCGTCATATTTCTTTAAAGGCCAATTCACAATGAAAATTAAACATAACGTAAGCGTTAACTTAAGTATATAAAGGTTACCGTAACATTAAAAATTCATTCCATCATTCACGAAGGGAACATAAACATAACAGCAAATATACTTGGTAACTATGGAAACGTAATAACGATGTCATTTCGTCATATTTCTTTAAAGGCCAATTCACAATGAAAATTAAACATAACGGAAGCGTTAACTTAAGTATATAAAGGTTACCGTAACATTAAAAATTCATTCCATCATTCACGAAGGGAACATAAACATAACAGCAAATATACTTGGTAACTATGGAAACGTAATAACGATGTCATTTCGTCATATTCCTTTAAAAGCCAATTCACAGTGAAAATTAAACATAACGTAAGCGGTAACTTAAGAATATAAAGGTTACCGTAAAATTAAAAATTCATTCTGTCATTCACGAAGGGAACATAAACATAAAGCAAATATACTTGGTAACTATGGAAACGTAATAACGATGTCATTTCGTCATATTCCTTTAAAAGCCAATTCACAGTGAAAATTAAACATAACGTAAGCGTTAACTTAAGAATATAAAGGTTACGGTAACATTAAAAATTCATTGCATCATTCACGAAGGGAACATAAACATAACAGCAAATATACTTGGTAACTATAGAAACGTAATAACGATGTCATTTCGTCATATTCCTTTAAAAGCCAATTCACAATGAAAATTAAACATAACGTAAGCGTTAACTTAAATATATAAAGGTTACCGTAACATTAAAAATTCATTCCATCATTCACGAAGGGAACATAAACATAACAGCAAATATACTTGGTAACTATGGAAACGTAATAACGATGTCATTTCGTCATATTCCTTTAAAAGCCAATTCACAATGAAAATTAAACATAACGTAAGCGTTAACTTAAGAATATAAAGGTTACCGTAAAATTAAAAATTCATTCCATCATTCACGAAGGGAACATAAACATAACAGCAAATATACTTGGTAACTATGGAAACATAAGAACGACGTCATTTCGTCATATTCCTTTAAAAGCCAATTCACAATGAAAATTAAACATAACGTAAGCGTTAACTTAAGAATATAAAGGTTACCGTAAAATTAAAAATTCATTCCATCATTCACGAAGGGAACATAAACATAACAGCAAATATACTTGGTAACTATGGAAACATAAGAACGACGTCATTTCGTCATATTCCTTTAAAAGCCAATTGACAATGAAAATTAAACATAACGTAAGCGTTAATTTAAGAATATAAAGGTTACCGTAAAATTAAAAATTCATTCCATCATTCACGAAGGGAACATAAACATAACAGCAAATATACTTGGTAACTATGGAAACATAAGAACGACGTCATTTCGTCATATTCCTTTAAAAGCCAATTCACAATGAAAATTAAACATAACGTAAGCGTTAACTTAAGAATATAAAGGTTACCGTAAAATTAAAAATTCATTCCATCATTCACGAAGGGAACATAAACATAACAGCAAATATACTTGGTAACTATGGAAACATAATAACGATGTCATTTCGTCATATTCCTTTAAAAGCCAATTCACAATAAAAATTAAACATAACGTAAGCGTTAACTTAAATATATAAAGGTTACCGTAACATTAAAAATTCATTCCATCATTCACGAAGGGAACATAAACATAACAGCAAATATACTTGGTAACTATGGAAACATAAGAACGACGTCATTTCGTCATATTTCTTTAAAGACCAATTCACAATGAAAATTAAACATAACGTAAGCGTTAACTTAAGTATATAAAGGTTACGGTAACATTAAAAATTCATTCCATCATTCACGAAGGGAACATAAACATAACAGCAAATATACTTGGTAACTATGGAAACATAACGATGTCATTTCAACATATTCCTTTAAGGCTCATTCACAATGAAAATTAAACACAACGTAAGCGTTAACTTAAAAATGTAAAATTACCGCAAAATAAAAAATCTACCAAATTTCACGAAGATAACATAAACATAATCGCAAAGATACTTTGTAACCATGGAAACATAACAACGACGTAATTTCGTCATATTACTTTAAGGCCCATTCACAATCAAAATTAAACCTAACGTAAGCGTTAACTTAAGAAAGTAAACGTTACCGTAAAATGAAAAACGCATACCATCATTCACGATGGGAACATAAACATAACAGCCAATATGCTTGGTAACCATGGAAACATAACAATTACATCATTTCCTCACATTCCTTTAAGAGTAGCTAATGAGAAAGACAAGCTTAGAGATGGATGGATGGATGGATGGATGGATGGATGGATGGATGGATGGATGGATGGATGGATGGATGGATGGATGGATGGATGGATGGAGTCAAGTGACATGGAATTATGCACAAGAAATTACCGCATCGCTCCAAGATTGTTATCAACAGTAAGCTAAGAGAACAATTATAAAATTGGAGTGGCACTATTTCCCCACAATAAAGTTCCATGATTCAAATGAGACTGGAAAAACCATGATATATTTAATAAGGCACAGGCAGGAACCAATTGTTTTAATCTTGTTAATAAGTAAATAATTTTTGACAATTTGACACACAACCCTCAAGTATGTTCCTTTCAGGTAAGTATAACATAATAACATACTTCCTAAAAAATACAATAAAATTGTATTACAATGAAAACACCAGTAAGTTTCACGGAAACATTTCACCTCTCTCGTTTCTGATCAGCATTCAGTTTTTTAGGAACTCGTGCAGAATAATACTTACTTACTCATTTATGGCTTTTAAAGAACCCGTAGGTTCATTGCCGCCCTCACATAAGCCCGCCATCGGTCCCTATCCTGTGCAAGATTAATCCAATCTCTATCATCATATCCCACCTCCCTCAAATCCATTTTAATATTGTCCTCCCATCTACGTCTCGGCCTCCCCAAAGGTCTTTTTCCCTCCGGCTCCTAACTAACACTCCATATGTATTTCTGGATTCGCCCATACGTGCTACATGCCCTGCCCATTTCAAACGTCTGGATTTAATGTTCCTAATTATGTCAGGTGAAGAATATAATGCATGCAGTTCTGCGTTGTGTAAGTATCTCCATTCTCCTGTAACTTCATCCCTCTTAGCCCCAAATATTTTCCTAAGAACCTTATTCTCAAACACCCTTAATCTCTGTTCCTCTCTCAAAGTGAGAGTCCAAGTTTCACAACCATACAGAACAACCGGTAATATAACTGTTTTATAAATTCTAACTTTCGGAATTTTTAACAGCAGATAAGGTGACAATAGCTTCTCAACTGAATAATATAGGTAGAAACTTGAAAATTTATATCAATAGGCCCTAATACGAAAAGACAATATAATGTTTCAAAATACTGTTTACCATTAAATCCACTGCCATCTATGGTGGGCTAAATTTTAACAACTAACTTCCTTGTACACATAGTTTCACAATAAATTTTGTTGTAGTTGTTGTTGTTCTTCTTCTTCTTCTTCTTCCTTTCAAGTATTAAGCCTAGTGGCGTGTTACAGTCTCACTCCATCGTTTCAGCGGACGCCAAAGATCTTGTTCCTAAAGAAAGATAGACAGACAGACAGACAGACAGACAGACAGACAGACAGACAGACAGACAGACAGACAGACAGACAGACAGACAGACAGACAGACAGACAGACAGACAGACAGACAGACAGACAGACAGACAGACAGACAGACAGACAGACAGATAGATAGATAGATAGATAGATAGATAGATAGATAGATAGATAGATAGATAGATAGATAGATAGATAGATAGATAGATAGATAGATAGATAGATAGATAGATAGATAGATAGATAGATAGAACTTTATTGTCGATGGCATAATGTATGCATAGACATGGTCAAATATATACAATTACAATTTAATGTAAAATAAGTCAAATATAAAAAGGGCGGTAATTTAGTGCTTGGAATGGTAGCCTTGTTGTAGGCATCCTGAGTGTATGAGATTTCCATTTCTGTCTATAATTTTGAATTTTCTCTAAAATTGGGTCAATATTTAATTCTTTCAAAATATCCTAATTCTTCTTCTTGTCTAATGTTGTATAGCCAGCAGTTCTTCTTAAAAACTTCATTTCATTGGCAGTGATTCGGTGTTCATCACATTTACGTATGGTCCAAGCTTCATTTCCATACATGACAACAGGTCTCGCCAATGAAAAAAAATGTTATGTTTTATTTAACGACGCTCGCGACTGCAAAGGTTACATCAGAGTCGCCGGATGTGCCGGAATTTTGTCCCGCAGTAGTTCTTTTACATGCCAGTAAATCTACTGACATGAGCCTGTCGCATTTAAGCACACTTAAATGCCATCGACCTGGCCCGGGATCGAACCCTCAACCTTAGGCATAGAAGGCCAGCGCTATACCAACTTGCCAACCAGGTCGACTCTCGCCAATGATTTATATGCTTTAATTCTAGAGTGTTTTTTTTTGACAAGATAAGGATTGAAAATGTTATTAATGGTAATCATTGCATAGTTAAAGTGATTTACAGACGTGGACTTATTAACAAAATTGACGATTTTTATGATAATTCTGTTTACAAAATTTGACTTTTCAATTTAGACTACAATTGACAATTTCTCAAATTTCTATCTCCACAGTACATAGAAATATGCAAAAATGTCAACTGTAGCCTAAATTGAAGAGTCAAATTTCGTAAAAAATATACAATGAAAATCTTCAATTTTACTAACAATTTGTAAATATGTAAAAATATCAACTGCAGTCTAAATTGAAGAGTCAAATTTTGTAAAAAATATATAATAAAAATCTTCAGTTTTGCTAATAGTTTGGAAATATCCAAAGTGTCAACTGTAGCCCAAATTGAAGCGTCGAATTTTGCAAAAATAATAAAAAAAAATCTTCAATTCTGCTAATAATTTTTAAATATGCAAAAATATCAACTGCAGTCTAAATTGAAGAATCAAATTTTGTAAAAATATATAATAAAAATCTTCAGTTTTGCTAATAGTTTGGAAATTTCTAAAATGTCAACTGTAGCCCAAATTGAAGAGCCGAATTTTGTAAAAATAATAAAAAAATCTTCAATTTTGCTAATAATTTGTAAATATGCAAAAATGTCAACTGAAGAGTCAAATTTTGTAAAAATATATAATAAAAATCTTCAGTTTTGCTAATAGTTTGGAACTATCCAAAATGTCAACTGTAGTCCAAATTGAAGAGTCGAATTTTGTAAAAATATACAATACAAATCTTAAATTTTTCTATAATTTGGAAATACGCAAAAATGTCAACTGTATTCTAAATTGAAAAACGATATTTTGTAAAAATATATAATAAAAATCTTAAATTTTGCTAATAATTTGTCCACGTCTGTAGTTTTGTAGAAATATCTTTTTCTTGCTCATAGCTCAAACGATATCCAAATATTTAAAACATGAGACCTGTCTTACAGGTTTATTATGAAGGCAAATTTTGCAGCGAAGATAATTTTTTCCGATGAATCCCATTACTTTAATTATATTAATTGAAATTCCCATCCCGTATTCCTCAGAATATTGTCAGTTTATAAAAGAGAACACCCTGTATATAATGAATGCTGTAGCGTGCTACAAAGGACACGACTTTGTTGAAGTGATGTATAGCCTTTATTAAACAACGTTTTGTAGCATTATTTTGAAGAAATGCTTATCCCTAATTTAAAAAACGCAGGCTAATCGTCGCTGACCTCAGACAGAGGAAGAGGTTAGGATCGACGAAGATCACGGATCGAATCGTGATCGACGGGCGTGCAGGCAATTGAGCATTAAAACCACGCAACACTAGAGCGTGCTGGTGGTAATTTGCGAATCAAGGTCAAAAACCAGGGTTAGAGGGTAAGTTTCAGGGATTAACACATGACAATTACCAAACAAAAGGAATTGCGGAGAAAGTTATGTGTCCAGAGAATGTTAAATCTTCTCTCTTTGGCTTTATTTCTCTATCCGAATGGCGTTGTGTTAATAAATAGTGTTAAAACACGTTGGGCCCGAATTAAAGTATAATATGGCTGACATTTGCCAGTCCCTTTGTTCATATTTAACTATCCTTCACTAACCAGGGTAATGCATGCTCTAACAACGCGGCAGAATCTATGAAAGCCGTAAAGAAGAGTTAATACTGCAATGGAGCCATTCCTGTCCATCTATCATGTCGTAATCAGAATATACATCTCTCTGGTGACTCGTGATGGATGCGAGGAAGACGAAAGAGTTCAACTCAAATTATTAACACCGAAAATGTGATGCTGTGTCCATGGAAGGATGACAGTAATGGATGTCATGAGATAGTAGCCTATATATTATTATTATTATTATTATTATTATTATTATTATTATTATTATTAATGATAATGATAATAGTAATAGCAATAATGATCATAATGATAATAATAATAATAATAACAATAATACTTACAAATGATTTTTAAGAACACGCAGGTTCATTGCCGCTCTCACATAAGCCCGCCTTCGGTCCCTATCCTGAGCAAGATTAATCCATTCTCTATCATCATATCCCACCTCCATCAAATACATTTTAATATTATCTTCCCATCTACGTCTCGGGCTCCCTAAAGGTCTTTTTCCCTCCGGTCTCCCAACTAACACTCTATATGCATTTATGGATTCGCCCATACATGCTACATGTACTGCCCATCTCAAACGTCTGGATTTAATGTTCCTAATTATGTCAGGTGAAGAATACAATGCGTGCAGTTCTGCGTTGTGTAACTTTCTCCATTCTCATATAACTTCATCCCTCTTAGCCCCAAATATTTTCCTAAGCACCTTATTCTCAAACACCCTTAACCTATGTTCCTCTCTCAAAGTGAGAGTCCAAGTTTCACAACCATAAAGAACAACCGGTGATGTAACTGTTTTATAAATTCTAACTTTCAGATTTTTTGACAGCAGACTAGATGACAAAAGCTTCTCAACCGAATAATAACAGGCATTTGCCATATTTATTCTGCGTTGAATTTCCTCCCGAGTGCCATTTACATTTGTTACTGTTGCTCCAAGATATCTGAATTTTTCCACCTCTTGGAAGGATAAATCTCTAATTTTTATATTTCCATTTCGTACAATATTCTGGTCACAAGACATAATCATATAGGCCTACTTTGTATTTTCGAGATTTACTTTCAAACCTATCGCTTTACATGCTTCGAGTAAAATTTCCGTGATTTTCCTAATCATTTGTGGATTTTCTCGTAACATATTTACGTAATAATAATAATAATAATAATAATAATAATAATAATAATAATAATAATAATAATAGGCCTAATAATAATCTGCAAATATGACCACATTACACTTTCTTTGAAACGCTCCAATCTGTAAGATTACAGAATCGAAGATAATTTTCCTATATTGCATCATCAACACTTCTTCGCCTAAATATCTCTCAATGCGTTTTAATTTCTTGTCCTCACGTCATAGCTTGGCTACTTGTTCTAAAAATGACCCTTTATTGTCTATGGCTTGCCATAAAACAGCTCACTATTCTTCCTCTTTCACAGTATCAGCAATTCGTCTCTGGAACCCCCTACCCTGCTCCCTCAGGAACTGTAGGAACTGTCGAAATAAAATTGAATTCAAACGAAAGCTTACTAGGCACTTGGTCAGTAATTGATTTCTTGTAAATAGTTTCTTTAATCTATCACAAAATATTTCAATATTCAGTAATTTCATCACTATACAATTTTGTTATTCTAGATTTAATTTGTAATTCAGTAAATATAAAATATTCTTTGTTTCTCTATGATAAATTATCTAGCTTTAATTATTCAGGTAATTTTTCGTACTTTGATTTTATTGTAATTGTAATTGTAAATTTAATACTAATTGTAATGTTGTTTGTAATTGTAATTGTAAATTTAATACTAATTGTAATTTTATTCTTCATATTATAGTTGGAATCTCCTGGTAGAGGGGCAGAGAAGGCCTGACGGCCTTATCTCTACCAGATTAAATAAATAAATACTAAATACTAAATATTAGAATTTAAAAGTATTCAAACACGTGGCCACATAACTCACAGCTTAATTTTTCCGTACCTTACTTTATGTTATCACGATTGTTTTATATACTTTTATCATTGCAATTAATATGAATCTTCATTTTAATCATTCAAAATTGTAAGTAGATATTTTATTCACTATTTCTCAAAATATGTTTCTTTCTTCCTTATTCCTGTTTAATTCTCCCTTGTGTGTATATTAGGGTGGAGTGAAAAATATGAAGTTTATGGAATCAAAATATAATACCAAGGAAAAGTTGTGGGGTGATATCATAAAGAACAGTGCAAAATATTTTTTCTCTAACTTAATATTTAGAGGTGCCCCAAGAGCACCATATTTTGAAATTTTCACAAAATTTGGAGGTTCAGATTTTTTACCGAGAGAACATTCTCCAGTGTTTAATCTGAACAGGATACCAGGAAGATATTTAAAAAAATGCATGTTAAAAGACTCGGCATATTTTTGGTCCCCTGTTGTTTCATCCTGAAGTGTCACAGAAAGTTCAATTTATAAAAAAAATTGGGCATAATCACAAAACTCTTAGGTATGATATAATGAATATAATTAACGAAAATTCATTCTTCTGATTTTGCGAGGTATTTAAATCAGAACAATTCCTCTAATTAATACAAGAAATCTGACCTTCTGCTCTGTATTCGGAATGCCGGAAGGGCTGAACCCATCACAATTAAGTACCCAGCTATCATGATGTAATGAAATATTACCTATGGTCAAAAATGAATTAAAACCCAATTTAAAATCAGAAGTACCTACTGTTGTAGAGATTTCAGAATGAGTTGCTATCAAAAGTAAGGAAATCTGGGTAAAGGCATCTATTCCGACAGTCAGTCATAGAAGAATATTACAACTGATTCGTGCTTAATTGCAGAAAAATATAAAGAAAAAAAATGCCCTCTTGGAATGAGAAAAACGCTAAGAAAATAACCTCCCAAGATAAGGCTCTGTTACATAATCATTGCATTGATAAGCTCATATTTTTAACCAAGAAATACTTATACAATGTTAGCACTTACCATTGAAAACAATTTGGACCACAAAGCAGAAAAAAAAACTCTTCTTTTAACAAAGGAAATCTCATGGTGTATTCACTTACAAATTCAAAGCTATAGATCTCACAAATCTTCAAGTAGTTTCAAAAAAATCCGCTCATGTCACTGCAAGAATGCAGTGAGCGAAATTAATGTTATAATTACATCTTCTGCCATTTATAGTATACCATAAGAATTATATCCGTCCCTGGTATAAATTCGTGATAAATTTAAATAAAAATGTAACGAAATTAGCCGAGTTTGCCCTATAGTTATAATTTACTTCTGAATTTGTAATTCTCAATACTGGTGCACTTACCACTAAACTTGCATATTCATTGAGTGTCACTTCTAAGCGTTACATTATTTTGTAATTATTATTTAGTATGTTTGCATTATTTTACTCAACTTGTACTTTTTATAACTAATTATATCAATCTTTCAGTGTTCTTTAAATATGTCTGTAATAAAATTGATAACTTGTATCATTGCAAATTATGCCAACTTCTTTTTTCTTTCTGCCTGAGTGAAAGAGAAGGCCTGATGGCCTTAACTTCGGCAGAATAAATAAATAAATAAATAAATAAATAAATAAATAAATAAATAAATAAATAAATAAATAAATAAATAATAAATAAATAAACACAAACAAACAAACAAAACAAACAAAATAAATAAATATTATAATTATTATAAATATATTGCATATTATATAAATTATATATAAATATATTATAAATAAATAAAGATAAACAAAACAAACAAATTAAATAAATAAATAAATATTATAATTATTATAAATATATCTTATACTGCGTGTTCATTTCAAAGTGTGTCATGACGTCACTGTTGATGGGTCACCGATTTGAAGCGAGTTTCAGCTTATATGTCAGAGAAGTTGCCTATTATTTAAGGCGTTCTTCAATCTGAACTTGAGAACGTGTATGGTATAATTTGAACGTCGTAGCAACAGATGGCGGTCTGTTCAGTCTGTGTGCTACCATAACCTCTTTCGAACTGTGTTTTGCGCCGGCAAGTCGTACGCAGGGTATTTGTTATCATCGGTTGCGTATGGAAACATTCCACAATACAAATCAAATGCTCCGTGTCCATGTTGACCGTCGAAGTTAATGTCAACAAATACGTAAGTAATCGTCTTAACCCTCTCCCCATATCCCGACAGTACGTATTTCCAAACAGTTCACATTCCTGCCACTACCGGCGTTACCGTACGTATCGGTACATAGTCTTCAGAATGAACGCCGTACTTGCTAGGCAACTTCTCTGCCTCATAGGTTATACACATCTGCGGAAGTGTAGGAAGATTGAATTCTCTAGGCTCATCGGCTAGCCACATGACGGCATACAGCGAGCCATGACACACTTTGAACTGAACACCCAGTATATTATATAAATTATATATAAATGTATTATAAATAAATAAACACAAACAAAACAAACAAAATAAATAAGTAATAAATAAACTAGCAAACAGAAAGAAAATAAATAAATAAATAAATAAATAATAAACACAAACAAACAAAACAAACAAAATAAATAAATAATAAATAAATAAACACAAACAAACAAAATAAATAGAGAAATAATAAATATACACAAACAAAGAAACAAACAAACAAAATAAATAAATATTATAATTATTATCTTCTAATACGACTTCTACGGTTATTGAGTGTGCATTCCAGGTTTCTTGGTTCTGTAGTAACCTTGACAAATTACATTTCAGATCAATATAAACAACCAGAAGCTCACAAATTTTTCCCTCTTCGGTTTTTAACAACACTTTTGTCGGAAGAGGTTTCTAATCGACAAAAGTGACTATATTAAAAGCAGCGTTGTTTTCCACTGCTTACATTTTCGTGGGTGGCCACTTATCAGTGCGCCGCATACGATTCATTTCCATTACTGCGATCATCGCCGGTGTCAGCGTGGGGGAGAGTTATGACTCCCGATGGGCACTTAGTCAGGAGTCGGGACATTTCTGCGGTCCCACAAGACGTCGTAATGACAGACATAATTTGTTTTGTAATGAAATATTGTAATATCTGTAGAAAGATGGTAATGTGGCCGCACACCAGCGCCGCTATTTCCGATACATCAATCCTACCCGGTCAGCGGCCGTCAGCCTGTTACGCCGTGGACTGCGAATCTGACCCCACAACAATACTTCCACGTAAGTGGCAGGCTTTCACGTCTGTATACTATAGTTTAGCAATTTTGTCTTAATTTTTCTGATCTACTCCAAAGATCTGATTTTATTTTGTCATTAAAAAAAGTATAAAAAAATTATATTGAAATTCTACAAAAAAAAAATCGAAATTTTCTTATACGTACACGCTTTCACCATTTCTTATGCTAAAAAAGACTTCTGCCTGTCTGTCTTTCTGTCTGTCTGTACCCCAATTTCCCACAGAATATTAAGCGTAATTTGTTTATATTTATGGTTGGGAAAAACCTCAGAAAAAAATCCAATCGCGTAAACAACCCAAGCGGGAATCGAACTCCGATCAGCAAGCAAACGCGCTACTGCCTGGGCTACACCGGTTGCTTACTGATTTGTTTATTGACTCAATTATCCCTTTGTTTATTAATTTATTCATTCATAGATCAGTTTTAAATTAATTATTTTTAATGGTTAATTAATTTATAAACGTATCGGTCAGTTTCTTAATTTACAAACGTATAGTTTAGTTCATTATTTATCTACGTGTCGATTAGTTTATGACTTTACGTATATATCGATTGATTTATGAATTTACCTATTTATCGATTATTTAATTAATTTACCTATGTATCGATTAATTTATTAATTTACTTATGCATCGATTAGTTTAATTAATTTACCTATGTATCAATCAGTTTATTAATTTACTTATGTACCGATTAGTTTATTAATTTGCTTATGATCGATTAGTTTATTAATTTGCTTATAATCGTTTACTTTATTTATTTTGCTTATGATCGATTAATTTATTAATACCTATGTATCGATTAGTTTACTAATTTACGTATGTATCGATTAATTTATTAATACCTATGTATCGATTAGTTTATTAATTTACCTATGTATCGATTATTTAATTAATTTACCTATGTGTCGATTAATATATTAATTTACCTACGTATCGATTAGTTTATTAATTTCCTTATGACCGATTAGTTTATGAATTTCCTTATGTACCAATTAGTTTATTAATTAACATATGTATCGATTAGTTTATTAATTTACCTATGTATCGATTAGTTTATTAATTTACCTATGTATCGATTAGTTTATTAATTTCCTTATGACCGATTAGCTTATGAATTGTCTTATGTACCAATTAGTTTATTAATTAACATATGTATCGATTAGTTTATTAATTAACATATGTATCGATTAGTTTATTAATTAACATATGTATCGATTAGTTTATTAATTAACATATGTATCGATTAGTTTATTAATTTCCTTATGACCGATTAGCTTATGAATTGTCTTATGTACCAATTAGTTTATTAATTAACATATGTATCGATTAGTTTATTAATTAACATATGTATCGATTAGTTTATTAATTAACATATGTATCGATTAGTTTATTAATTTCCTTATGTATCAATTAGTTTATTAATTAACATATGTATCGATTAGTTTATTAATTAACATATGTATCGATTAGTTTATTAATTTCCTTATGTATCAATTAGTTTATTAATTAACATATGTATCGATTAGTTTATTAATTTACCTATGTATCGATTAGTTTATTAATTTACCTATGTATCGATTAGTTTATTAATTTCCTTATGACCGATTAGCTTATGAATTGTCTTATGTACCAATTAGTTTATTAATTAACATATGTATCGATTAGTTTATTAATTAACATATGTATCGATTAGTTTATTAATTAACATATGTATCGATTAGTTTATTAATTAACATATGTATCGATTAGTTTATTAATTAACATATGTATCGATTAGTTTATTAATTAACATATGTATCGATTAGTTTATTAATTTCCTTATGTATCAATTAGTTTATTAATTAACATATGTATCGATTAGTTTATTAATTAACATATGTATCGATTAGTTTATTAATTAACATATGTATCGATTAGTTTATTAATTAACATATGTATCGATTAGTTTATTAATTAACATATGTATCGATTAGTTTATTAATTTCCTTATGTATCAATTAGTTTATTAATTAACATATGTATCGATTAGTTTATTAATTTCCTTATGTATCAATTAGTTTATTAATTAACATATGTATCGATTAGTTTATTAATTTCCTTATGACCGATTAGCTTATGAATTGTCTTATGTACCAATTAGTTTATTAATTAACATATGTATCGATTAGTTTATTAATTAACATATGTATCGATTAGTTTATTAATTAACATATGTATCGATTAGTTTATTAATTAACATATGTATCGATTAGTTTATTAATTAACATATGTATCGATTAGTTTATTAATTTCCTTATGTATCAATTAGTTTATTAATTAACATATGTATCGATTAGTTTATTAATTTCCTTATGACCGATTAGCTTATGAATTGTCTTATGTACCAATTAGTTTATTAATTAACATATGTATCGATTAGTTTATTAATTCACATATGTATCGATTAGTTTATTAATTAACATATGTATCGATTAGTTTATTAATTAACATATGTATCGATTAGTTTATTAATTTCCTTATGTATCAATTAGTTTATTAATTAACATATGTATCGATTAATTTATTAATTAACGTAGGTATCGATTAGTTTATGAATTTCCTTATGTATCAATTAGTTTATTAATTAACATATGTATCGATTAGTTTATTAATTTACCTATGTATCGATTAGTTTATTAATTTACCTATGTATCGATTAGTTTATTAATTTCCTTATGACCGATTAGCTTATGAATTGTCTTATGTACCAATTAGTTTATTAATTAACATATGTATCGATTAGTTTATTAATTAACATATGTATCGATTAGTTTATTAATTAACATATGTATCGATTAGTTTATTAATTAACATATGTATCGATTAGTTTATTAATTAACATATGTATCGATTAGTTTATTAATTTCCTTATGACCGATTAGCTTATGAATTGTCTTATGTACCAATTAGTTTATTAATTAACATATGTATCGATTAGTTTATTAATTAACATATGTATCGATTAGTTTATTAATTAACATATGTATCGATTAGTTTATTAATTAACATATGTATCGATTAGTTTATTAATTAACATATGTATCGATTAGTTTATTAATTTCCTTATGTATCAATTAGTTTATTAATTAACATATGTATCGATTAGTTTATTAATTTCCTTATGACCGATTAGCTTATGAATTGTCTTATGTACCAATTAGTTTATTAATTAACATATGTATCGATTAGTTTATTAATTAACATATGTATCGATTAGTTTATTAATTAACATATGTATCGATTAGTTTATTAATTAACATATGTATCAATTAGTTTATTAATTAACATATGTATCGATTAGTTTATTAATTTCCTTATGTATCAATTAGTTTATTAATTAACATATGTATCGATTAGTTTATTAATTTCCTTATGACCGATTAGCTTATGAATTGTCTTATGTACCAATTAGTTTATTAATTAACATATGTATCGATTAGTTTATTAATTAACATATGTATCGATTAGTTTATTAATTAACATATGTATCGATTAGTTTATTAATTAACATATGTATCGATTAGTTTATTAATTAACATATGTATCGATTAGTTTATTAATTTCCTTATGTATCAATTAGTTTATTAATTAACATATGTATCGATTAGTTTATTAATTTCCTTATGACCGATTAGCTTATGAATTGTCTTATGTACCAATTAGTTTATTAATTAACATATGTATCGATTAGTTTATTAATTAACATATGTATCGATTAGTTTATTAATTAACATATGTATCGATTAGTTTATTAATTAACATATGTATCGATTAGTTTATTAATTTCCTTATGTATCAATTAGTTTATTAATTAACATATGTATCGATTAATTTATTAATTAACGTAGGTATCGATTAGTTTATGAATTTCCTTATGTATCAATTAGTTTATTAATTAACATATGTATCGATTAGTTTATTAATTTACCTATGTATCGATTAGTTTATTAATTTACCTATGTATCGATTAGTTTATTAATTTCCTTATGACCGATTAGCTTATGAATTGTCTTATGTACCAATTAGTTTATTAATTAACATATGTATCGATTAGTTTATTAATTAACATATGTATCGATTAGTTTATTAATTAACATATGTATCGATTAGTTTATTAATTAACATATGTATCGATTAGTTTATTAATTAACATATGTATCGATTAGTTTATTAATTTCCTTATGACCGATTAGCTTATGAATTGTCTTATGTACCAATTAGTTTATTAATTAACATATGTATCGATTAGTTTATTAATTAACATATGTATCGATTAGTTTATTAATTAACATATGTATCGATTAGTTTATTAATTAACATATGTATCGATTAGTTTATTAATTAACATATGTATCGATTAGTTTATTAATTTCCTTATGTATCAATTAGTTTATAAATTAACATATGTATCGATTAGTTTATTAATTTCCTTATGACCGATTAGCTTATGAATTGTCTTATGTACCAATTAGTTTATTAATTAACATATGTATCGATTAGTTTATTAATTAACATATGTATCGATTAGTTTATTAATTAACATATGTATCGATTAGTTTATTAATTAACATATGTATCGATTAGTTTATTAATTAACATATGTATCGATTAGTTTATTAATTTCCTTATGTATCAATTAGTTTATTAATTAACATATGTATCGATTAGTTTATTAATTTCCTTATGACCGATTAGCTTATGAATTGTCTTATGTACCAATTAGTTTATTAATTAACATATGTATCGATTAGTTTATTAATTAACATATGTATCGATTAGTTTATTAATTAACATATGTATCGATTAGTTTATTAATTAACATATGTATCGATTAGTTTATTAATTAACATATGTATCGATTAGTTTATTAATTAACATATGTATCGATTAGTTTATTAATTAACATATGTATCGATTAGTTTATTAATTTCCTTATGTATCAATTAGTTTATTAATTAACATATGTATCGATTAATTTATTAATTAACGTAGGTATCGATTAGTTTATGAATTTCCTTATGTATCAATTAGTTTATTAATTAACATATGTATCGATTAGTTTATGAATTTCCTTATGTATCAATTAGTTTATTAATTAACATATGTATCGATTAATTTATTAATTAACGTAGGTATCGATTAGTTTATTAATTAACACATGTATCGATTAGTTTATTAATTAACATATGTATCGATTAGTTTATTGATTTCCTTATGACCGATTAGTTTATGAATTTTCTTATGTTCCAATTAGTTTATTAATTAACATATGTATCGATTAGTTTATCATTCTCATTGTATCTCAATTAATTTATCAATATATTTATGTATCGATTAGTTCATTAATTTACTTATGTACGTGCTGCTCGATAAATTCACCTAGGTATGTATCGATTATTCGATTAATTTACCTATGTATCGAATACTTCATTCATTTATTTAAACTCCATCATCTACCTATGTACCGATTAGTTTAATTTACTATTGTACTTATTTACTTATGAAGTTATGAGATTATTAATTAATCTATTTATCAATAAGTTTATTAACTCATTTTATTACTTTATTAATTACTTAATTATTGAATAGTTTATTAGTATATTTATTAGTTCTATTGTTCGGTTTATCTTTTTTTTTCCTTTATTATGCTAAAACAGCATGTTCCATTGCATACAATATTTGCAATACTACATGCTATGTTTATGTTACATATTTTATAGTTCATAGTTGATATTCATATAGCAGTACATTATTGCGATGTACAGAGTCGGTTAAAGTAGATATTACAATCCAAAAATTAAAATAAATAAAAATTATCTACTCCACACAATATATGATTAACTAGCAATTATAAATCTTATGCTTAAGTACATTACAAATCCACAATTAATTAATACATTACAAATACACAGTACACATCCACAATTAAATTATCTATGTACTATATAGAATCAATCCGCTCGCCAGTTACAAAGCTTATGCCTAAATGCATTATCAGAAAAATTTTGTACAAATGTTGCAATATTACAAACTATGTTTATATTAATAATCGAATTTGATATATGTAGAATAGTTCATAGTTATCTAGCAATACACTATTGTAATAGATAGTGTCAAATTTAAATTATACTTTACAAATCCAAAATTTAACATATGTATTATAAATCCACAATTTAAATTGTACCTTACAAATTCAGAATTTAAAATATCATACATTACAAATCCACCAATTAAAATATGCATTACAAATCCACAATTTAATTTATATATTACAAATCCACAAATTTAAAATGTGTATTACAAATCCACAATTTAAATTGCACCTTACAAGTTCACAATTTAAAATATTATACATTACAAATCCACAATTTAAATTGTACCCTACAAATTCACAATTTCAAATATTATACATTACAAATCCTAAATTTTAAAATATGCATTACAAATCCACAATTTAAATTGTACCTTACAAATTCACAATATCAAATATTATACATTACAAATCCAAAATTTTAAAATATGCATTACAAATCCACAATTTAATTTATACATTACAAATCCACAAATTTAAAATGTGTATTACAAATCCACAATTTAAATTGCACCTTACAAGTTCACAATTTAAAATATTATACATTACAAATCCACAATTTAAATTGTACCCTACAAATTCACAATTTCAAATATTATACATTACAAATCCTAAATTTTAAAATATGCATTACAAATCCACAATTTAAATTGTACCTTACAAATTCACAATTTCAAATAGTATACATTACAAATCCACAAATTTTAAAATATGCATTACAAATCCACAATTTAAATTGCACCTTACAAGTTCACAATTTAAAATATTATACATTACAAATCCACAATTTAAATTGTACCCTACAAATTCACAATTTCAAATATTATACATTACAAATCCTAAATTTTAAAATATGCGTTACAAATCCACAATTTAAATTGCACCTTACAAATTCACAATTAAAATATTATACATTACAAATCCACAAATTTAAATACAATTTTCTACTCTATACAATGGATGATAAGCTAGCTTATGCTTAAATACATTACAAGACAACGTTGTACAAGTCTTTTAATATATTTATATGCTATTTTTACGTTACATACATGTTCACAGTCATTTAACAATACACTATTGCAACAGAGGGAGTCATATTTGAATTGTACATCACAGATCCACAATTTAAAATCTTATAATTGTATGCTTATTTGGATATTCATTTCTTACTCTGTTTAACCTCTCCTTTTATCCTACTTACACACCACTACGGGAGGGAAGGTAGATTAATTTTGATCGTTCATCATACACAGGCATCTCACATGCGGGCCTCCCTGGGTCATGGGATTGACACCATTCAGGTCCATCGCTGAGACATCGCAGGACAACGGACAAACAAGCAGTTTCGTGGACAGAACAAAAGTGATTGGTTTACTAGTTCTCTTATTTATTCATTCGTTAGTTTACCTACTTACCGACTAGTTTATTAGGTTAAATAAAATTCATTAGTTCATTTAGTTATTCGTTACCTATTATTATTATTATTATTATTATTATTATTATTATTATTATTATTATTATTATTATTATTATTATTATTATCATTATTATTATTATTATTATACAGTTATGAGAGAAAATGTGAATATTTTAATTGTCAAAATCTATATGCTAGACGCCATGAGCTAGATTATCTGTTCTTTTGTAAAGTCCTCAAAGGTGATATATCCTGTGACTCTTTCTTAAACAATATTACCTTACGTATTCCAACAAAAGATATGAGAGCCCACAAACTTTTCTATATTAGAAATTCGAAATTTCTTTCATCAGTCTCCAGATGCATTAAAAATGCCAACATGCATGGCAGCGAATTCGGTCCCTTCAATGTATAGACTTAGTTCGCTCTTGGCAACGATTTATCATTTATGTATTCTTTCAGGCATTATACTCAATTATCATTGTCTCATAGTATTCTTAGTTATCCATTCATCTTCATTATTGTAATTAATTGTAATTATATTTATGTGTAATAATTATTTTTGTTTTATGTTTTTGTTATATTTGTGCTGAACTGTAATTGGACACTGGCTGTTGTACAGTACATGAAATAAATATAAATAAATAAATAAATAAATTATTATTATTATTATTATTATTATTATTATTATTATTAATTTATTAATGTGTTGGGGAAAACCCAATATTGATTAGTTTATTGTTTTAAATATATTTAGCAAGTGTATTTATTACTTTATTTATTTATTTTACCTTTTTAACACTACACATCTGTCCTGAAATTAATCTTTTTTATTCCTTGCTGTATCTCGTAGCACAAGCTTTGCTTATTCGGAAGGTAAAGGGTGCGGCAAAACATCCTCCCTAATTTAAAGTTTAAATAAAGAACAGATGAATAAAATAAGGAAACTGTATTAATATGAACGGTATCCAAACAGTGGGAAATTTAGGTTTACATGCGTTGCCATAGCGATATCAAATGACATGCGCAAAACAACAAGAATTGAAATATGCATTACAAATCCACAATTTAATTTATACATTACAAATCCACAAATTTAAAATGTGTATTACAAATCCACAATTTAAATTGCACCTTACAAGTTCACAATTTAAAATATTATACATTACAAATCCACAATTTAAATTGTACCCTACAAATTCACAATTTCAAATATTATACATTACAAATCCTAAATTTTAAAATATGCATTACAAATCCACAATTTAAATTGTACCTTACAAATTCACAATATCAAATATTATACATTACAAATCCAAAATTTTAAAATATGCATTACAAATCCACAATTTAAATTCTACCTCACAAATTCACAATTTAAGATATTATACATTACAAATCCGCAAATGCACGGAATTGACATTCAATTAGTGCAAATTGAAATCTGTAACGAATCCCAACTATGCTGTGGACGGGTGAAGAACGTGCTTACGCTGTGGTATCGTTTCTGGTAAGTGGTAATTCCGTTGTCGCTGCTCAGATGTTTCCCGGACGCTTAATTTCTTCACGTGGCGACGTCCCCTGGCCAGCACAGTCACAAGACCTTGCACCCTGCGATTTTTTTCTGTGAGGGCAACTTAAGGCCGAGGTGTTCAAACATCGGCCGAGGACATTGCCAGACCTAAGAAATGCAATACAGGAAGAAATTGGTCTTATTCCTCAATAAATGCTAGTTAGAGTGATTCACGATTTCCGAAGTCGCATTCAACAATGCATTGATAGTGAAGGACACCACGTTATTAAAAAAATGAAAAATTCCCATTGTTAAGATACCATTCATATTAATAAAGTTTCCTTATTTTGATCCATCTGTTTTTTATTTAAACTTTAAATTAGGGAGGATGTTTTGCTGCACCCTTTACTTATATTGTCTTTTTCCTTTTAATATTATTAAGTTTTGTAATTAAGTTAGATTGGTTATGGGTTATAAATTAACTTGAGTTATCTATTTATCAATATTTAAATTTGAGTTCCTATGTAGCTTAACAGTGTCCTTGTGTTCTATTATAATGTTTTTTGTATATTAATATATTTGTACTTGTAAATCCATTTGTAATTGCATTCATAAATTCACTTTAAAAAATAAATATTAGCATATAGTTTAAGAATAGTTTATTAGTTTTATTATTATTGATTAGACTATTAGATTACTTAGGTACATCTTGATTACTTTTCTAGTTCTCTTATTGATTTGTTGATCACTGTCTTATTTATTGATTTGTTGATCACTTTCCTTATTTACTGATTAGTGATCACTTTTCTGATTCATCGAATAGATGATCACTAGACATCGGATTTTTACGCACTAAAAATTGCAGTTTTAGGCGCCTAAAATAAGCTCAAAAGTTGTAAAATTAGGCTCTATTTTAATGAAAATAGGCATTTTAGGCACATCAAGGTATCATACTTATTTCTTTCACTGAAATTTTTAGTTATACACTAAAATACGCACAAAAAGGTACGTTTAAACATTAAAAAAGAATACTATATTATATTTATAAACAGAGCTGCACAAATTTAATATATTGAAACTAATTAAATAATGATTATTGATATCAAGATTACTCATTTAAGTTATTGAAATTCAGTTCCATGCTCAGACTTTATTATAATTATCTGCACAGTACACCACCAGAATTTTTTCTAAATTCTCCACAGTTAACCTTTGCCTTTTGTCACTGAGACTCATTTTGAAAACAGAAAAACTTCTTTCAACCGAAACTGATGTGAGAGGCGCAAATTTTAAATTAGGTACAATAGAAACATCAATACTTACTGGAACATTTACACTTTCCCCCGATATCACTCTTGATACTTTTTCCAACAATGAAAATCCTACATTCTTATTTAATACGTTGTCCCACTTATTTTTAACTTTTTTCCCAGTTTCGCCCAAAGCAGAATGTATGTTCACTTGAGCTTCCTTTACTATTGCTATTTGGCTACAAAGAGATTGTTTTTCGCGTTCTAATTGTTCAATGCTTGCAGGTATGAAAGAAAAGTTTGATGTTATGTAGGCAATATCGTTTTTCACTCGTGAGTCATTCAGACAATCTTTCACTGCTTTCACACACGCTGCACTATCAGTTTCAGGTAATTTATCAATAACTGTGACCACTTCTTTAAAATATTTAGAATAATACACCGCTGACTGAATCCAGGTTCCCCATCGTGTAACAACCGGCTGAGGTGGGAGTGGGATATCTGGAAAGTTCTCTCTGAATATTGAAATCCTGGATGGGGCTTTACAAAAATATTTTTTTGTGTTAGAAATAAACGAATTGACAAGAGGAAATTCATTCCGGATTGTTTCAGAAACCCTGTGAAGGCTATGTGCTAGACAGGTTACATGCGTGAGGTTAGGATAAAATGTTTTAAGAAGTGGAGCTGCAGCAACCATGTATGAGGCAGCATCAATACAAAACAACAGAACTTTAGAATCGTCTATATTACCTGAGTATAAAGACTGTAGGCCTTTATTTACAAAATAAGCAATGGCTTGGCTATTCACTTTCGAAAGTTCCTTAACACATACGAGGTGTGGAATCGAAGGTCCATCAGGACTAAGTTTTCCTACTACCATATTTGCTATATACCTATTCAAAGGATCTGAGGTTTCATCCACAGAGACCCATATGTAAGAATCACCTATATCCTCCCGAATGGAAGCTAAAGTTTCATTGTATATTCTGTCTAAGTAATTTTTTTCTTAGGGTCGACTCAGATGGGATATTTTGTTTGCAGTATTTTTGTAAAAACTGTCTTAAAACCGGATTTTCAATTGCATTCCAGGGAATGTTAGCAGCAACAAACTCTCTGGTTAAATCAGCATAGAAATTGCTGCTGAGATTGGATCGCAGTTTTACGACTTTTCATAAATATTTCAAAAACACTCTTTCTCCAAAAATTGTGATTTTATGACACTCTGAAGGGCAGTACAGCTAATCGGTTTCAGACCGAAAACAGTCATTTTTATAGTATAGTATATCTCTGAATCGGTAGCAGCACATGTTGTGATTGTTGCCTGCTTCAAAACTAAGGTTGGTTCTTTGTCGGCATTTATGCCTCCAAACATGTTAAATTCGGTGAAATCTATTGCGAGTGTCGTGAGATTCAAAACATTTTGTTTCCTTTATCAATGGTTTCATGGCCGGTGTGAAGCAAACTTTCCACTTTTTAAATGCCTTAAATTTCGCAGTGAATGCATGTATAAATTATAAAAAGTAAGAGTAAAATGCGAAACTTTACAGTGAGTTAGGCATTTTTAGGCGAATATTAACAAATTAGGCTCTAATAACCGTTTTAGGGCATTTTAGGGCACTATAAAACTCTTTGAATGCCTTTCAATTTCCATGAAACACAAATATTAATAATTATTTTTACTTTTCTCCTAAAGAAACAAAATAGGCATTTGCCCTAGAATCCGATGTCTCATGATCACTTATTGATTAGTCCGCTATATTATTTGTTTATTGATAAGTTTATTATGTTATTTGTTTATCGATTAGCCTATTGTATTATTTATTTTATGACTAGTTTAAAAGTGCACTTATTTTCTAGCTTATTTGTACTATTTTATTAGTTTTATTGTTTATTCATTATATTTTTAACGTATTGACTTTTAATATTTCAGCCATTCTTGTAATAATTTCAGAGTCAGACAAAAAGTATTTTTCTTCTGAGGTATACGACATTATTTTTAGTAAGATAATTAATAACTAGGCACTCCTGAAATGGAGGACCAGTGTTCGATTGTCATGCCATAATCCTATGAACATCGTTATGTACCATAATGCAGAAATCCTGTTTGTCCCTAATTCGTATAACATGCGAACTTGTATTTCTAAGAGCTATAAACAGAATCTGCACTAAGTAGAGTGATGGGCTTGTTTAATGTCGCTTCGTACTGAACCATGTTAATTGTTCTTCCGGGAACGCTGATACATCTGCAGAACGTTAACAGAATGGATAACCTACCCTTTTAAATGTAACATCTCAGAGAAGTTGGTGCAAGTTGCTTCTCAGAATTCTATCATAGGAATCGATAAAGCTCCCCGTAACTTTCCGCAAGATCATAGAATTGCACGAACCGAAGCCACCGCCTGACTAAAATAAAATGGAATCACAAAGATGATTGAATTATTTCTATTTTCAAGATAAGGAAGAATAGAGGCAAGGCATGCTTTATCGAAAGACAATGACTATTACTCCAAATGTGGTCATGTGCCGTAACAAATGTTGGTTTCTTCTTTTAATTATCGTGTTCTTCTGTAAATACACATTGTACCAGTTAATTCTGATTAACTAATCAACAAAATAACACATATGAGGAGGTGAGTTTCAAAACTTCGTAAGTATACACCTGTTTTCATTTTTCGGGAAGCAAAAAAATATATATATTATTTTTTTTACAAAACTGCAATTTTTGAATTGTTTACCAGAAATAGTTAATAAGAGCCAGTTGAGAAAAAGAAATTCATGATTTCAATAGCCTCCTGGGTCCTGGAGTATAGTATACTATACTTCTCACATGCATTTAGTTTCAAATTTGCCACTAGGTGAAATCGTTATCGATCACTTCTTCTTTTTCAGGAATGTAAACTTATTTAAGTACCAGGTCGCAAAATAGACCCATGCATTTTACAAGATGTATATGTAATATACACTATCTACCAAAAAGAAATTCGGCACTGTTTTTGCCCATTTAGAACCTCGTGGTACCACCTCTTGTTGCTATAACAGCAGCCACCCTGTCAGGCATGCTCTCCACTAGTTTATGTAGGATATCCACTGGAATGCGTCACCATTCCTCTTGCAACATGGCACTCAGTTGGACAATGGAAGTTGGCCCCATGTTTCGGCGGCTACTATGCAGTGGTATGCAGACAATAATGTTGACTGGTTAGACTGGCCTGCACAGAGTCCTGATCTCAATTCCATTGAGCACTTATGGAACGAATTGGACCGGCGAATGAGGTCTCGGGAGATGCGGCCAACTTCCATTATCCAACAGAGTGCCATGTTGCAAGAGGAATGGCGACGCATTCCAGTGGATATCCTACACAAACTAGTGGAGAGCATGCCTGACGGGGTGGCTGCTGTTATAGCAACAAGAGGTGGTACCACGAGGTTCTAAAGGGACAAAAACAGTGCCCAATTACTTTTTGGTAGATAGTGTAGTACATGATTCAGTATAAAAAATACAATTTACATTGAAACACTTTCACCAAGAGTAAAGTATTTTACAAGAAATCGTTCATTCATTTTGGCATTTAAACACGAGAAATGACTAAGCTATTGAGCAGTGGATTTGGATGTGTTCTTACAGATTTTATAAATTTGTTTCTTGCATTTTGAATATAATCACTAAATAACATTATATTTAGTGACTCTTATAGTTGACAGTAACTGACATCATAGTCTGCTCCCGTGATTGTCCTACATACTGATCTTTGTATTCCATCCAGTCTTTTAATATGGCGTATATGAGTTTTTGACAAATTTCACAGGCATATATCATATATGAACCCATTAGACAAGTGTATAATAAAACTTTGACTTTAACACTTCTTCTCTATGCTTGTCAAGCTCCTGGCATCTCTTTGGAGTTACAGGAAGCACAAGAAGATGGATTCAATCATTGCAATGCGTGTTTAAATTATTTGTAAATGAAAGTGGCAACCAGCAACTCAACGCCAAGGCACCGTACGACATACTTTTGAAGAAAGTACAAAGTAAACGTTATATTTTAAGGGTAAAAAATTATGATATAAGATGTATGTGCAGAGACCCGAAGGGTAGTATAATATACCTGCATGTGTGCCCTAACTCTAACCTACAGATTTTTTTTCAGCATTTTCCCTCATTTCAATTACTTTTTTATAAGTGTCTAATTATATTAAAATTTAAAAATGAAACAAGAAATGTCTCAGGACTCAGGAGGATAAGAACAGGTCTTATGATGAGAACATAGTTGTACGTGAACAACCAGTTGAGACTAAAGCAGTAGATAAGTTATACATATTTATAAATGTTTCATATAATAATTGGTTAGTATCTCTTTCCATAATTTAAGGGAATGAGATACTGAAATTTGAAGTTGTTTTTAGGAAACAGCGTTTTTTAAACTTTTCCAACATATAGCACACTAAAGGTGTAATTTAAAATTCAGCGGCACAGTCATATAATTTAAAACAGCGATTCCAAACCAGGACTAAATTTGCCTCTAGGGAGATTTTTTTAGGATTTTAGGAGGAAAAGAGGACCATAAAATACAAATAAATCTGACAAATTTATTAGCTATCATAACTGACAATGAGAAAATCGGCATAATCAGATTCTTCAGACAAAAAAGTTATTTCAGTTGACTATTACACTCTTACTACGTCATACTACTTTTGACCAATAAAACGGTACGACAGGACGTATTTCAACCAATCATGGCTGCTTATCGCACAATTTTATCGCGTCCCTAGCATTTGTTTAATTTTATCGCGTCCCTAGCATTTGTTTCTTTGTTTGCCAACATTTGAAACTGCGCTGGTCTGGACGTCAAAAAAAAAAAAAAATATATATATATATATATATATATATATATATATATATATATATATGTGTGTATAAAATTACAAACCACTCCAGTCGATGCACAGCAGTTTCAAATATGACTCGCATTGGCATTCAAGAACAAGAATTAATCAAAATTACTGATCATACCTATGCATCTTCCGAAATCCGATTTACAAATAAATGAAGAGCACCATTCGGAAATCCTGAATAAGTTGAATACACCATGTAGGCCTAAATCAACGAGTTCCACTTCTATTACGCACACGTCCAATATAACATCAACTGAACCACCAACCACATTCAAATTTGAAAATTGTACATTCAATAATTATTCCTTTTAAAATTATTCATTCGGAAATTCTGAATGAGTTGAATACACCATGTAGGCCTAAATAAACGAGTTCCACTTCTATTACGCACACGTCCAATATAACATCAATTGAACCACCAACCACATTCAAATTTGAAAATTATACATTCAATAATTATTCCTTTTAAAATTATTCATGTTTATTTTTTATGTCATCGTCGTTAATTAAAACTTTTCTAACACTTGTATATATTAGTTAGGTTATGTTATAGCTTCTGCTATATGATATTATGGATAGTCACGTATCAGAGATTGTTTAATATTAAGATTTATTGAAAATCATCTGTCAAGTGACGTTGATTACTGGGATTCGGATAATTGAAGTGGAATGTTGCATTTTAATAAAAATGAAACTGAATCAACAAAGCCTTCTTGACTAGTAACATTACCATCGTGTATAATAGATCGAGAACTTCTCGACGAGAAGGCATTGCTTACTACTGCCATCTAGCATGCATCTAGCGTAATATTTGTAATGTTGAGATTGTACAATAATACATTTGAAGACAGTTGTATTTTCATAAGTCAATTAATATTTTATTGTATTGGGGTACTTCGTTACTTCTAATCTTTATATACTTTCTTCTAATCGTGTAATAGTCAATTAAATCCCACTCGAGTTTTGATTTTCTCTAGATAAATCAAAACGTCTAGTGAGATTACTGTTGATAAAACCTTGACAGTACACGACTACGTGATAACCACCTATCTTCTGTATAAATAAGCAGCTGAGCGTATTTAGAATCATTAAAATAAATCTATACTAATAATAAATCTGTAGCCGAAATTTTTCTGGTAATTTTCGATTTTCCAAAAATAATTGGTCCTAACATAATTAACCACCCTGAAACCGAAAATCGCTTTTTTGAAATTTTTGTTTGTATGTCTGCCTGTCTGTCTGTATGTTTGTTACTTTTTCACGCGATAATGGCTGAACCGATTTCGATGAAAATTGGAATATGAATTTAGTTCGTTGTAACTTAGATTTTAGGCTATATGACATTCAAAATACATTCTTTAAAGGGGAGTTATAAGGGAGTCTGAATTAAATAAATCGAAATATCTCGCTTATTATTGATTTTTGTGAAAAATGTTACATAACACAAATTTCTTTAAACATCATTTCCGATAAGTTTTAGGCTATGTATTGAAAAATTTTGATAGGACTGATATTTAATGAGATAAATGAGTTTTAAAATTAAAATAACTGCCATCTAAGGCGGTGTAATGAAATAAACAAATGAATTCGTCTATAAGGGGCCTTGGTCAACAATCGAAAGCTATGAATCATAGCCTACAGAGAATGTTTCTGTGTTTGTATGAAGTAATATCGGAAGCTAAATTAACCGATTTGTGTAATTAATTATTATTTCACTACTGGTAAGTGTAGTTTCTCTATATGGACATAATGCTATAATGTTATTACAGTAACTTCGGAGTGAACTGAGGACAGGTAAGATTAAAATAGCTTCTTATGCACAGAAAACTTGATAGGCTATTCTGTGTATTCGTTTCCTGTATTTCTTAAAATAATGTTTATCTCAGAGAATTAACGAACAACGAGAGTGTATTGATTTAGTATGCAGTAATAATATGTTAGCTTAGCATTCCAATATTTTATAATCCAAATTTTAACTATGCTCAATTGAATCGTATTAAAATACATATGCATTAAATGCAATGCAAAAAAATTGGGTAATGAGCCAAGCAGATTATGTTGCTCTGTTGTAAAATAAAATTTGTTCCTCCTGAGATTCAAGAGCCCCCATAACAAATTATTAAAAACTTACTTATTGGTGTACATCCGTTATCAACACATTTTTATATAATATAATATAATATAATATAATATAATATAATATAATATAATATAATATAATATAATATAATATAATATAATATAATTTAAGTTATTTAAGTTATTTGAAGGGTTCAGAACCATAGTGGCCCAAGCGCCATTTACTGAATACGTAGAAAACAAGGGTTAAAATTAAGTTATTATCATAATTCAATGGAAAAAATATAGCAAGTAAAATAAAGCATACACATTAAATCTAAATGATATGTCAGTCTTGATTAAAGTATGGATGCATGCAATAAAAATTAAGAAACATGTTAAAGGAATTGTCATTGCACCAAATGAGTGGTCTCTGGACCAAAATGATCGCATTTTAATTATTTAAATACAATTTAATTTATGTAATATATTAAACGATTTATCCTTCTATCAAACACGAATGTTCCCTGGCTCAAATGTCCTATTTTAATTGTGTAATTAGTTTATATTTATATCTAACAGGTGCAGCGGAGCGCACGGGTACGGCTAGTAAATAAATAAATTAATTAATTAATTAAACAAACAAATAAATAAACAAAAAAGATAAATAAATAAACAGACAAATAAATTAATAAACAAACAAATAAATAAATAAACAAGCAAATAAATAAATAACATATTATAAAAATGGGAATTAGACCACTTTTGCACTGAAACTATCAATTGAGTGACGCTGTGAATTTAGAGTCAAGATGCACACAATAATAAGAGGTAAGTAAATATTGCTCCAAGTTTGGGTAATCTCAGGTTACATCTCGGGAAAGTCACATATTTCACCTTCTCGGCGACTTCATCCAATCAAGTTGTGCATTTTTGTGCAACCTGTAGAACGTGAATCGTGAGGCTGACACCAGAGGCGCAGGCATCAATGCGCGTCTACAATCTGATTTGAATAAAGTCATTAGCAGCTGTAATGACGTTCGTATCAACCCCGTTGTATTTCCTTATTTTCTCCTCGGTGCACATACTTCGCCATTTATTTCTTTTCGTAATGGCTTCGTCGCTTTTTGAATAAAGTGAGAGAGAAGCGATAATAAAAAGTAGAAGTGGAGGGTCGACAAGTATGAGCGAAGTAAAAAAAGAAAAGTGGGAGTTTCTGGATAAGTTTTCACTTGTTAATTTCCGGAGAGTTCGTAATTACTGGGTTGAATGTCCGGAAACTCCGGGGAGGAAGACGAGAGGGGAGAAATTGATACATTTCGAGAAATTGTGAATGCGGATACAGGGAGAAATGCGGCAGCCAGCCTTTCCTTCAAACTAATGACGGGGCCGAGCTTCTGATGCCCTTCGAAGAATGTCACGGGGAGCAACAAAGTAATAAATATTTGGTTTACGTCACTTAATAGTGGATTAAGAATGAAATTAATAATAAGTATTTATACTCGTATTAAGAAATAAATATACAATAAATACGTTTCCCAGCGCTACCTTTATTGCATAACAAAAGGTATCGAGAAGTTCACTGGTCCTTCCCTTGTTCTCCTTGTCTTCCCCTTGTTCTCCTTGCCTTCCCCTTGTTCTCCTTGTCTTCCCCTTGTTCTCCTTGTCTTCCCCTTGTTCTCCTTGTCTTCCCCTTGTTCTCCTTGTCTTCCCCTTGTTCTCCTTGTCTTCCCCTTGTTCTCCTTGTCTTCCCCTTGTTCTCCTTGTCTTCCCCTTGTTCTCCTTATCTTCCCCTTGTTCTCCTTGTCTTCCCCTTGTTCTCCTTATCTTCCCATTGTTCTCCTTATCTTCCCCTTGTTTTCCTTATCTTCCCCTTGTTCTCCTTGTCTTCCCCTAGCTCTCCTTGTCTTCCTTTTCTTCTCCTTATCTTCCATCTTGTTCTCATTTTGTCTTTCTCCTTGTTCTCCTTAACTCCCCCCTTGTTCTTATTGTCTTCCCCTTGTTCTTATTGTCTTCCCCTTGTTCTCATTGTCTTCCTCTTGTTCTCCTTGTCTTCCTCTTCTTCTCCTTATCTTCCACCTTGTTCTCATTTTGTCTTTCTCCTTGTTCTCCTTGACTCCCCCCTTGTTCTCATTGTCTTCTCCTTGTTCTTATTGTCTTCCCCTTGTTCTCCTTGGCTTCCCCTTGCTCTCATTGTCTTCTCCTTGTTCTCCTTGTTCTCATTGTCTTCCCCTTGTTCTCCTTGTATTTGCCTTAGATTCCTTCAACTTCCTTTATTCTCCTTGCATTTCCCTTAATGTATTTGTATTCCCTTTGTCCTCCTTGTATTCCCCTTGTTCTGTTGTCTTCTTTTTGTTTTTCTTGTCTTCCCCTTGTTTTGCAAATGATCCAGTCCAAGCTAGATTTGAACCCATGGTCATGGTTAGACTAAAACCGTAAGTCCAGCTCCTTACCCGTGAACTATTGCGGCGGCCTTTTTTACATTCTCATTAGAAGTTTTCTCGTAATGTCACAGCGATTATTTCCCCAGATTCTTGAAACCTCGTTAATGAACATCCTCGTTAATGCTGTAGTGGACGTTAGCGTCATCACTTGATAGAGATTTTTTAAAAATATAAATTGGATGGAGCTAATGTAGCATAAGTTGAGGACGCGGAGTCAAAGTCATCAGCGACTGAAGATAATTTATCGGTGCATTGCAATGCTGCAGGACGGCCGAGTTGTTAGTGAAATGAAATGTTCAAATTGCAGAGAACCACTGATACGCGAGAATGACGACTGGAAGGAGTTTCAGGCCGTCAGAATGAGAGCTGCAGCAGCTGATAAAAAAAAGGGGGAATTAAAGAAAGACGGGAGGAAAGGAATGGAGTTTTCTGCTCTTGACAGCTTCCAAATCGCACATAGACTTTTTCTACCAGCAGAAGGGTAGTGGCAGCGGGGAGGGTGGGTTCGGGGTGGGATGAAAATAAATTCTCCTTTCTCTCTTCTGACAAGGTTTACTAATTACGTCACGAGTAGTTCCCCCCCACCCACTCGCAACCCTCCAACCCTCATGATATTCCGAGTTTCTGTGTCATTACTCCCGCAACCCATTCCTTATCCCTCCCCTTTCTCATTTCCTTCAGCAAAAAGAATCTTCCGATTGGCAATAAGAAAAAAAAACAATAATTTCCTTCATAATCTCTCTATATTCATTTCTTTTTCTTTTGGTTCCTGCAGAGTGCCGGTAAATAATGGAATTTTTAAAGTTTGATCCAGATAGAAACAGTTTTAATCAATCCATTGTATCATTTCTAGATAAGCACGAAACCTGCTGTATAAAGAATTTTAACACATTGCACAGTAATGGTGCATTGATGTCTTTCGTTCTTATTGAGTTTTTATATTAACTTCAGACTAGATATGTATGTATGTATGTGCAAAGAAATAAGTGTCACCATGGTTATTGTAAGGTGCATTTCGTAGCTCGTAGGATGAACACAAATGCATATGTCTTAATAATAACATCACTTAAGTTTAGCTTTGACTTTCTAAACGTAGATAGATATGCTTTATTAAGTTTGGCTTGTGTCTACAGACAAACAAACTAAGTCGAGAAACAATCAACATAAGTCATAGCAACACATTCTTAAGCATACCATGAAAACCACTTATTCTATAATTTGGGTGATCAGTAAATAGTAATATACATTACAAGAGCGGTATGTTGACGTTTTCATGGTCGAGGAAAAGATTGAAAAAGCGAAACGTAGTTGAGCTTTTTTAATTTCCGAGAACATGATAACAAACATAGTGCTCGTGTATCGTACATTATTTTGTGCGAAGATCGTTTATTACATACCTGAAACACGAATTTCTAATTAGTTGCAATGAAATCTCCATGTTGGTTTCTGTTTAATGACGCCAACTTCGGAACACCAAAATATCTTTCTTCAACATTGTTGCTATAAAATGTTTTCTGTGTTTACTATACTCCAGCAGGCCGTGATATACGTCTGTCTTTCCCCCCCCCCCCAGTCTATAAATGCGAACTTAAAACAAACGGTAAGGTTATGTAATGATTTATTTTTCATTTTAATATTTTAACAATACTATTTATATAACATATTGCAGTAATAACATCGGCATCTGGAATCTCGTTGATTTTTTCACGGCTTCCTTAATGTTACTTGTATCAGGAATGCAATAAGTTTCGTGGAGTAGTAGAGTTTACTTAATTTTTGCAAATATTTAAAAACAATAATTAACATGGCAATTTAGGTGAAATTGCAGTGGTAAGTTTCCAATTTATAATTATTACTATGTTAAACGTCTCTAAAAATAATATGTTAAAAGCCTAAAGCAGTAAAATGAATGTCGCGCTTAAGCGGTAAGAAGAGGGAAATTGTTATGTGTGTTACGTTGGGAATACTGAATGTGGTATTTCACACTTACCGCGTATTGGTTCTGTGCGGAAAACAAGCAAATACGCACGATCTCGCGCAAATGTTTTTTTAATACAATCTTAAAATGTCTCATATCCAAAAGTTTAACGTCATTATCCAACATGTTATAAAACTTTATACTTTGTTTCATAAACGAAGAATTTGTTTTGTCAAGTCTAATCAATGGTAACTGAATATCATTACAATATCTGGTAGCGTGCTCGTGATAGTCTTTACGTAAAGGAAGCTGAGTTTCATACAACAAACATGCATAAATATAAAAAGATGGAAGTGTCATAATTTGAAATGTAATAAACGATGGTTTGCAATGTGCTACATCATTACTGCGAGATAAAATTCTAACAGCCTTCTTTTGTAACAGAAAAATGTCATTAATACGTGAAAAATTTCCCCAGAGTCTAATACCATAATTCAAGTGACAATGGAATAAGGCATAATACACTTTAACTAGCATGTCTTGTGCAATTACAGGTTTGATTCTTCGAAGCAGGTATAATGTCTGAGATAATTTATTGGATAATTCACCAATATGTTTATTCCAATTTAACTTAGTATCAAAAGTAAGACCAAGAAGCTTAGCATAATTAACTTCAATATTACATATTTTAAATAACACATTTTGCCTCTTATCTTTGTTAACATACAAATCATTGTTATCAAACCAATTTTCAGAAGCTTGTGTTGTTTCATCAATTTTCAATTGCATTTCATTTATATTCTCACCAGTTATTATGAAAGTAGTATCATCTGCAAACATAACACATTCAGAAGTAGGTGCCATAAAAGCAGGTAAATCATTTACACCAATTGAATCGGTCCATACAGAAAGGGCTTCAGTCACAAATTTTAAAAAACGAGATATAGATGGAAATCATATCTTTATGGGTGGCTCCATCGCCCTGTGCAGAAAGGTATTCAGTCCAATGTTTGGAAAGATAGAAACTGAAGCGTCAGGCTCAGAGTTCTATGCAGAAAGGAATAGAGTAGGCATTTACAGAATGTTTTCTTTAGTTTTCTCAAAACTAGGTCTAATGGACTAAAGCCCTTTCTGTATGGAGCGATTCAATTACAAATAATAATGGGCCCATAACTGAACCCTGTGGGACACCAGTTGTCATCGTTTTAAAATCAGACTACTTTCCATTACAATAAACAGCCTGTAATCTACCAGAAAGATAAGAGTTTATAAGCTTAACTACAGTACCACCAACACCATATCTTTGTAGCCCTTAAGGTGAGACTCCACTGCAAAACATAAAAATTTTCCAAAAAAAAAAATTGTTGGCTATTTCACGTCTTTAGAATGTACATTTTCATATCCCAAATGTATTTAGTTCAATTCTGATTACAAGTATGTTTAAAATGTTTTTAAAATAAAACTGTAAGGAGACGTGGTATTTAAAGAGCTGTCATAATTGTTTTTACATCAAAGAATTCTTTTTTGCAAATTTCTGCAAATCTAGTAAATTGTTGTAAAGTTACTAGATGAATGTAGCAGAGAGAATTTTAATAGGTATGTGTTACATAAATATTCATTTTACTTTCAAATCCATTTTTCCGTAAGTTTTTTCATTAAAACTTTGTCCTATTTTGTTGTATTTGCTAGGGCTACATTATTGAAACAGAAGAAATTACGTCAAAGAATTGTTTTTGTATTTGCTATATATTAATGGGCCTCTGACAATTTGCGTTCAAAGTGAATAACGTTAAATGCAGAAACGTAACATGTCCAATAATTTTAACCTCTCGCCCTATGAAATACGTAGATAAATGCAGAATTTTTTAAATGCCCCTAAATTGCTTGTAGCATAAATTATCAAACATCAAGAGTCCTTAAAACTAATAATAATAAGTAGGAAATAATGTGTAAAAAAGTTTGTTTGGTCTCCTGTAAATTTTGTAAAAGTGGACATGCCAACTTTCTGCATTCAGCGATTCACTTGTTTCTCCATTTGTTTACTTGTTTGTTCATTTGTTTATTTTTTTATCCATCCATTTTTTACAGTACCGTAAAGATTTGCAGTCTGAAATGTTGGCAAACAAAGAAACAAATACTAGGGAAGTGATAAAAACAAACAAATACTAGGGAAATGACAAAAACAAACAAATGCTATGGAAGTGATGAAATTGTAGCGATAAACAGCCGTGATTGGTTGAAACATGTTCTTTCGTACAGTTTTATTGCTCAAAAGTAGTAGTAAAAGTGTAATAGTTAAAGATAATTCATACATTTTGACACATACGAATGATGTACATACATCTATATAATATCAGAAACCGTGGCCTTTTCTATCTACCTAAATGCAGACAAAAATGAATAATTATTTTATTACTTACTTACTTACTGGCTTTTAAGGAACCCGAAGGTTCATTGCCGCTCTCACATAAGCCCGCCAGTGGTCCCTATCCTGAGCAAGATTAATCCAGTCTCTATCATCATATCCTACCTCCCTCAAATCCATTTTAATATTATCTTCCCATCTACGTCTCGGCCGCCCCAAAGGTCTTTTTCCCTCCGGCCTCCCAACTAACACTCTATATGAATTTCTGGATTCGCCCATACGTGCTACATGTCCTGCCCATCTCAAACACCTGGATTTAATGTTCCTAATTATGTCAGGTGAAGAATACAATGCGTGCAGTTCTGTGTTGTGTAACTTTCTCCATTCTCCTGTAACTTCATCCCGCTTAGCCCCAAATATTTTCCTAAGCACCTGATTCTCAAACACCCTTAATCTATGTTCCTCTCTCAAAGTGAGAGTCCAAGTTTCACAACCATATAGAACAACCGGTAATATAACTGTTTTATAAATTCAAACTTTCAGATTTTTTGACAGCAGAATGGATGATAAAATCTTCTCAACCGAATAATAACAGGCATTTCCCATATTTATTCTGTGTTTAATTTTCTCCCGAGTATCATTTATATTTGTTACTGTTGCTCCCAGGTATTTGAATTTTTCCACCTCTTCAAAGGATAAATCTCCAATTTTTATATTTCCATTTCGTACAATATTCTGGTCACGAGACATAATCATATACTTTGTCTTTTCGGAATTTACTTCCAAACCTATCTCTTTACTTGCTTCAAGTAAAATTCCAGTGTTTTCCCTAAATTATTTTATTATGTCTTTAAAAATTTAAAATAAATTTTCTTGTTATGTTCTCAATCTGCAAAGGAGGTCTTTTAATAGACTTGTCTCTGATTCATCGATGAACAGTCCTTTTCATGATATTAATTAGTTTTCAATGCCAATGTTGTTTAGTGTTTTTGTTACGATTTTATCGTCTTTACGCCCTCTGTTTATTTTATGTTTTTATTATTATGTATCTTATTTATTGACTTTGTCCATTGTACATATTTATGCTCACTGATTGTAATGCCATTCAATAAATTCAATATACCTCTACAATTGTAAGATTTACCCCGATCTTCTTTTTTAAACATGAATACTATTACTGCTGTAAGCACAATTTGGGATTTTATCTGTTACCCAACATTATATTAATAATTGTATTTAAATATTTTTATGCTCGACCATGCCGAAATGTAGTAATTATACACCTGGTAGCAGTACTTTAATGCATGTCATTAAAGTACACCTATTCATTAAAGGTCAGGTTTTCGATTATTCTCGGATATGCAATCGAAAGACAACAAGCAAAACGTCACGCAGGCTGGAAATCCAATACTGTCGCAGAAGGTTATGTTCTGTTACTATAATAATTAGCGTTAATTGTAAATAATATTCAAATAAATTCAATTTGTCATCTCGTTTTTCAATGTCGAATTCAATTTCAAGGTTATATCAAGTTTAACGTTTTTCTTACTAGATTATTGGCGAAGTGCATCAACATCGGTTAAAAACACAGTAATCATAGATTACGAAACGACGGTTAAACAGTAACCGTGGTTAAAATGTAATTTCTGTGCACCATTCATAGTCACCGATTACTTAAACATAGTTAGCTGACACTTCATTTAACCAGAGCAAAGTCTATGATGGTACACTGTTTCTACAAAATGACTAAAGGAAAGCATTCATACCACAGCAAAGGTAATAGTCAACATCTAAAAAAGACTGCGCTCACTCCGTTCTACATCGAAGTGAACATGTCCTACATTTTCGCGTTGCATTTGTTTGCCTTTGGGCGCTGTTATATTTGCGAGTTGCATTTCTTTGTTTTTCATTGCTGTTAGGTTAAAATCGTACAAAATAGAAAATTGAATGCAAAAATGATTATATCCCAATGTGAGGTTAAGTATCGATAGACTTACTTAATAGATTTAAATATATTATATAATAAAGAAGGAATATCCATAAAGGAAAAGGATGCAGAAGATTAGTAGAAATGTGTATACTACCCAAGATCCCATTTACACCAGGTTACTGTTCATTATCCTAAGATCCATCCATAACCTCTCTTTGTTCAGCCAGTGACAGAGAAAGAGATATTCAAGTATTCCCTCTTAAAATACAGAAAATAACAGTTACATAGAATCTTAACATAAGGAGCTAATCAACAGAAGAAATATGACTGTTTTTGAGTTATTGCAAGTGAGCCATTTGTAGATTTTGATAAACAAAATCCCTCCTGAAATTTCCTGTCACCTAATTCCTCGTAAAGATTCTCTCTTTCCACTAAAGAAACTTCACGCCCACGCTCTATCCAAGTAATTCAAGTACTGTACAATAATAATCGTCTTCGAAGTAAACATCTGTGGCTCTGGCCGCCATTTTGCTTTACTTGCTCTACTAATCACTGGTTATCTCCTTTAACCGCTCGAAAATGGCCGGTTATAGATTACTGTGGTTAACTTCCTATTTAAGTCGTAACCGAGGTCGATCCACTGTAAAAATGCTTAACCAGAGGTTAGATGACAATTTTAACTGGTGGTTACACTAACTGACGTTGATGCACGTGGGCATATATCAAGGTCGTCGACATTCGTTGCCCGGAAAACAATACTTTCGCGTCTGCGCACATCTCACAATTTACGAGATATTGCACAAGGTCAGTTCCGCTCCCCAGTCAGATAAGAATAACATGAATACTTATGAATAATTTCAAGTTAGAAATATGGTCGAGCATAAAAAGTCTTACGAAACTTGCCTATAATGGTAATTAAGACGCTCGTATGAAAATTATGAAACTCGCTTGCGCTCGTTTCATAAACATCCTCGCGTCTTAATTACTATCATTATAGGCTCGTTGCATAATGTACTATTATATTACACTTGTGAGGGTGTATTTAATACTTCAATATTTATGTCATCAATACCAACAGCTTTTTATTTTAAGTTAAAGCTTAAATCCCCCATATATCTTGCAGACTGCACCGTCTTGCTTGCCAGCATATATAGATAGGATACGTTCGTAGAGCGGGGGAGCAATTTGCCGTTGATTTTATACACAACGATGTCGGCATGTAAACTGAATAACTCGACATGAGTCGCTGCCATTTTGATCAAAGCCGCGAACTGTCAGTCAGCTGTTTTCCCGTCTTTCAAGTCGACGCGGAGACTTCACAAGAATTCAATTTCTTTATTGCTGTCAGCATCTGGCAGTGGGGTGAGAGGCCCTACATTTTAATATCCATACTCAGTAAGTGACGAAATACTAAAAGCTGCAGTTTTCAAGGTTTTATTAGCACTGCAAATGTACGTTTTAATTACTTCTGTTATGGGCTTACTGCAGAAAGTTAAGATCTCTCCGGCAGTTCCACTATTTCGGAAGGAAGAGAACTAGAGATGGGGAGGAACAACACAAAGCTCCTATACTGGAAGATGGCATGATTTTCCTCATCTGGAGGGGAGATTAGACAACTGAAAAAGTTTGCCGCCATAACCGGGTATATCGTACAACCCTTGACTGTAGTGAATTTTATACAGGGACATCATTTTATTTTTACTAACGTTTCTAATATTAACCTGGCTATACCTTTGGATCAATGATTAAGAACCGGAAACACCGTTTACTACCCCCTTCCACGACTGGAGTTCGATGATACTAGCGTAAAACATAAAAAAAATCAATTTACTAGGTACAGGACGGAAGAAAAGTAGTTCATCCATTTACGTAAACTAGGAAATATCGCGATTTTGAGTTCGATAATTTTCATTAGGTTTTTGTTTAATCAAAATACAGTACAGTATTAATAATGAGTGTTTTTACTCACGAACTGAGCTTTCCATGCGGACATATTCATTATGCAGTGTATATTATACTGTCTACAGCACATTAGCGTACACTATAGAGAATGAAATTAAATTGAAAAATAATCACAATATGGATATTTAAACACATTTTTTTAAACGGTGGCCGTTCATTTCGATACAGGCTTCAGTTCTTTTGTGCATATTATCGCACTATAGACTATTGTACCTAATTCCAATTACCAGGTTCGTACTTCGTATCAGTAACTCATGTTGAAATAATCCTGTACCTACTCTATAAAAGAGACCTTACGTACTGCAAATTCAATCTTCACATCTGGCAGACCCGAAAAGATAAAATTACTCAGACATGCTATTTACTGTCCGTCCAAGTGGTTACGTCGCAGCGTCGTAGAAAGAGAGGAAATCACGTGACAGTTAATTACTTAACGAGGCCCTTTTATTTAAGTTATTTTAAACAGTTGTATAATATTACGTAGACGTCCAATTCCTAACATAAATTAATGTTCTCAGAAAAGAGCTAAAACAGCCCCGCCAGTAGCATTTACAGAGAGGTGAATAGAAGCACGTGGGGGAAACCGGTATGCGACGTAGGCAAATGAAAATGATTCAATATTGAAAGCTCTTTCGTCACTGGAAAACGCGAACATATTTTTGAAACGTACTGTTTACTATGACCGTAAGGCTAATATAAATGTATATCCGGTCTTGGATCTGTGTGGAGGACGGTTGAACTTCATTAGTAGAAGGGGTGGGAGTGAAGTACATTCAAAAACTCAGGTACAATAAAAATTGAAGTAAAAATAAAATAATGACCCTGTATAAAAGTGAAGGTGCGCTCCCGCACGTGGGAAGCCGAGAGACAGACATTTTCCGAAACTATAAGACAAAGTACTAGGCACCTGGTTTGAACTGCCCTGTCTACCAGAAAATGTCCTGCAACTAATTTTATATGAGGTTGATGTCGCGAAGTTCATCAGTCTAAGTTAAAATGCAGTAACCATTGGTTAGTGGACAGTGGTTAAAATGTAATTTTGGTATATCACTTAAAATCACCGGTTACTTACACAACTCAATTAACCAGGGTAAAGTCTGCGATGGTAAACTGTTTCCATAAACTGACATCAAGAAAGAATCCATAGAGCTGCAACAATGATGGCCAACGTCTGAAAGAGACTGCACTTATTCCGTTCTACATCGAAATGAAGGTAGTATCCAATGTTTTTGTGTTCCATTATTTTTTTTATTTTTGGGGGTGTTATTTTTTTAGTAGCAATATTATTTTTGTTTATTTATTTACTTATTTATATATTTATTTATTTATTCACTCGTACATTTTTTATAATTTATTTATTCGTTCATTTCTTCTCTATTAAAGTTTATTTGTTTATTTACTTATTTATTTATGTATTTATTTACTTATATACATGTATATATATTTATTTGCTTATTTATTTACTTTTTAATCATCCATCAATTCATTCCTCTCCATTCATTCATTCCATTCAATTCTTTCCCTCACTCAATCCATTCATTCCATTCAATTCATTTCACTCAATTCATTCCCTCACTCGATTCATTCCCTCACTCAATTCATTCCCTCACTCATTCCATTCAATTCACTCCACTAATTTCATTCATTCCATTTTATTCATTCAATTCAATTTTATTCATTTCATTCCATTCATTCGTTCCATTCCATTTCATTCATTCCTTATTTGTTTATTTACTTATTTATTTATGTATTTATTTACTTATATACATGTATATATATTTATTTGCGTATTTATTTATTTTTTAATCATCCATCAATTCATTCCTCTCCATTCATTCATTCCATTCAATTCTTTCCCTCACTCAATCCATTCATTCCATTCAATTCATTTCACTCAATTCATTCCCTCACTCGATTCATTCCCTCACTCAATTCATTCCCTCACTCAATTCATTCCCTCACTCATTCCATTCAATTCACTCCACTAATTTCATTCATTCCATTTTATTCATTCAATTCAATTTTATTCATTTCATTCCATTCATTCGTTCCATTCCATTTCATTCATTCCATTCAATTTTATTCATTCCATTCCATTTTATTCATTCCATTCCATCTTATTCATTCCAATCCATTTTATTCATTCCATTTATTCAATGCTATTTTATTTATTCCATTAATGCATTCATTCCATTCGTTCATTCCATTCCATTTTATTCATTCCATTCAATTTTATTTATTCTATTTCATTTTATTCATTCCATTTCATTCATTTCTTTAATTTCATTCCATTTTATTCATTCCATTTCATTCATTTCTTTAATTTCATTCCATTTTATTCATTTCATTCCATTTTATTTTATCCATTCCATTTCATTTTATTCATTCCATTTCATTTTATTCATTCCATTTCATTTTATTCATTCCATTTCATTTTATTCATTCCATTCCATTTTATTCATTCCATTCCATTCATTCCAATTAAATCATTCCATTCCATTTTATTCATTCCATTTAAATCATTTCATGCCATTTTATTCATTCCATTTAAATCATTTCATGCCATTTTATTCATTCCATTTAAATCATTCCATTGAATTCATTTCATTCCATTCATTAATTCCATTCCATTCCATTTCATTTCATTCATGCATTCCATTTCATTTCATTTCATTCATTCATTCCAGTCATGCATTCCATTCCATTATTTGTCCATGTAAGAGCTAAAAGTCATGGAACTTGTTAAAACAGAATTAAAATTTCAAGTACTAGCTCCAATGTACCGATACGTATTTAATCTAAATTGTAGGGACAGCAGTGTGTTAAAATTCTTTTGTGCGAGATCGTGCGTATTTGCTTGGTTTCCGCACAAAACCAATCCGCGGTAAGTCTAAAATTCCACATTCAGTATTCCCAACCTAACACACATAACAATTTCCCTCTTCTTACCGCTTAAGTGACATATTGATTTTACTGCTTTAGGCTTCTAACATATTATTTTTATAAACGTTCAATATAGAAATAGTTATAAATTGGAAACTTACCACTGCAATTTCACCTGAATTGCACTGTTAATTATTGTTTTTAAATATTTGCAAAAATTAAGTAACTCTACAACACCACTAAAGTTACTGCATCCGTGATGCAAGTAACATTAAGGAAGCCGTGAAAAAATCAACAAGATTCCAGATGCCGATGTTATTACTGCAATATGTTATATAGGCTAAATAATACTGCTAAAATATTAAAATGAAAAATAAATCATTACATAACCTTACCGTTTGTTTTAAGTTCGCATTAATGGGCTGGGGGAAAAAAAAAAGACAGACGTATATCACGGCCTGCTGGAGTATAGTAAACACAGAACACATTTTAAAGCAACATTGTTGAAGATAGATATTTTTGTTTTGCAAATTTGCCGTCATTGAACAGAAACCAAGATGGAGATTTCATTGCAACTAATTAGAAATTCCTCTGTCAGGTATGTAATAAACGATCTTCGCACAAAATAATGTACGATACACTACGTTTCGCTTTTCAAACTTTTCCTCGAACATGAAAACTTCAACATACCGCTCTTGTAACGCATATTACTATTAATACATATTTTAAAACACCTTATATCATTCGTATTTTTAATATGGTCAGGCTAACCATTAGACATTTTTAAGCCATAGACCATATAGGTATTATATGGGATAAATTGAATTTCTAACATAGAATAAAGAAAACGCGATGAATTTTTCAGTGCAATATTTCTCAAGAAACCGTAGATTTGAAAGTCTACACAACATGTTTGCTTCCTAACATAATTTGTGTCTGAGATATTTGCACAAAATGGAAACTTAATTTTTTTTTCACATAGTGTGTAATAATCAATAAAGAAATAACTCCAATCACAATGTAAACACCAGGTGACAGCAATTCCTGCCCATAGAACATCCCACTATTCATCCTCTTTTACTGTCTCAGTCCCCCGTGAATGGAATTCTCTACCTCAGAAGATTAGGGGCTGCCAGACAATAACCACTTTCAAGAAAAGGCTAAACGACTTCTTACGGGCGCATTCAAATTCAAGTTATAATTGTGATCATGATCGAGTTTAATCATTTTAGTATTTAGTATTAGTATTTATTTATTTATTTAACCTGGTAGATATAAGGCCGTCAGGCCTTCTCTGCCCCTCTACCAGGAGATTCCAACTACAATATCAACAATAAAATTACAATTAGTATTAAATTTACAATTACAATTACAAATAATATTACAATTAGTATTAAATTTACAATTACAATAAAATCAAAGTACGAAAAGATTACCTGAATAATTAAAGCTAGATAATTTATCATAGAGAAACAAAGAATATTTTATATTTACTGAATTACAAATTAAATCTAGAATAACAAAATTGTATAGTGATGAAATTACTGAATATTGAAATATTTTGTGATAGATTAAAGAAACTATTTACAAGTAATCAATTACTGACCAAGTGCCTAGTAAGTATTCGTTTGAATTCAATTTTATTTCGACAGTCCCTGATGCTAGCAGGTAGCGAATTCCAGAGTCTTGGCAGGGCTATTGTGAAAGAAGATGAGTATGAGGAGGTGCGATGGGATGGTATTGTTAGTATTGTTTCATGACGAGAGCGTGTGTTGAGATTATGGTGGGAAGAAAGGTAAGTGAAGCGAGACGACAGGTACGAAGGAATAGAAGAGTTCAAGATTTCGAAGGTGTGACTATTATTATTATTATTATTATTATTATTATTATTATTATCATTATTATTATTATTATTATTATTATTATTATTATTATTATTATTATTATTACTTACTGGCTTTTAAAGAACCCGGAGGTTCATTGCTGCCCTCACATAAGCCCGCCATTGATCCCTATCCTGAGCAAAATTAATCCAGTCTCTATCATCATATCCCACCTCCCTCAAATCCATTTTAATGTTATCTTCCCATCTACGTCTCGGCCTCCCCAAAGGTCTTTTGCCCTCCGGCCTCCCAACTAACACTCTATATGCATTTCTGGATACGCCCATACGTGCTACATGTCCTGCCCATCTCAAACGTCTGGATTGTATGGTCCTAATTATGTCATGTGAAGTATACAATGCGTGCAGCTCTGTGTTGTGTAACTTTCTCCATTCTCCTGTAACTTTATCCCTCTTAGCCCCAAATATTTTCCTAAGAACCTTATTCTCAAACACCTTTAATCTCTGTTCCTCTCTCAAAGTGAGAGTCCAAGTTTCACAACCATAAAGAACAACCGGTAATATAACTGTTTTATAAATTCTAACTTTCAGATTTTTTGACAGGAGACTAGATGACAAAAGCTTCTCAACCGAATAATAACAGGCATTTTCCATATTTATTCTGCGTTTAATTTCCTCCCGAGTGTCATTTATGTTTGTTACTGTTCCTCCAAGATATTTGAATTTTTCCACCTCTTCGAAGGATAAATCTCCAATTTTTATAGTTACATTTCGTACTATATTCCGGTCACGAGACACAATCATATACTTTGTCTTTTCGGGATTTACTTCCAACCCAATCGCTTTACTTGCTTCAACTAGAATTTCCGCGTTTCCCTTAATCGTTTGTAGATTTTCTCCTAACATATTCACGTCATCCGCATAGACAAGAAGCTGATGTAACCCGTTCAATTTCAAACCCTCTCTGTTATCCTGAACTTTCCTAATGGCATATTCTAGAGCGAAGTTAAAAAGTAAAGGTGATAGTGCATCTTCCTGCTTTAGCCCGCAATGAATTGGAAAAGCATCAGATAGAAACTGGCCTATACGGACTCTGCTGTAAGTTTCACTAAGACACCTCTTAATTAATCGAACTAGTTTCTTGGAAATACCAAATTCAATAAGAAAATCATATAAAACTTCTCCCTTAACCGAGTCATACGCCTTTTTGAAATCTATGAATAACTGATGTATTGTACTCTTATACTCCCATTTTTTCTCCAATATCTGTCGAATACAAAAAATCTGATCAATAGTCGATCTATTACGCCTAAAACCACAGTGATGATCCCCAATAATTTCATCTATATATGGAGTTAATCTTCTCAAAAGGATATTCGACAAAATTTTATACGATGTCAACGACAGTCATACACTAATAATAAATCAATATTTCTGAAAAAGACTTTTTCACTGGAATTCCCTGTTTGCTCGGAATGGCTGTAGATAACCACAGCAGTTGATAAAGTGTCGTAAAATAACCCACTGAAAAAGAGGGAGAAAATGTAGAAAGAATGAAAAATTCCATGGTACAGAAAATTATGCTTGAAAATCATTCAATTGCAACAAAAGATGTTGGAAGACCTGGAGGACGATGGGAAAATAATATTTTTGAAGATTGGAGAATGCTGGATTTGCAGTGAAAGGCCTGCCCTTGGAAGAGAACTATGAATTTATTATTATTATTATTATTATTATTATTATTATTATTATTATTACTATTATTATCATAATCATTATCATCATTATCTTCAAATCCAAGTTAGAAAATTATCTTATGACGAGTTGCCAAACTAACTTACTATTATGACAAGTGTTGTATTGCATATTTCCACGTATTCACATTTTTTTTAATATTCTAGTGATATTTAACTTATTTTATATTTTTGTTTTCATATTTTCCGATAATGATATATCTCTAATGTGATAAGTTGAGCTATATATAGGGCCTAATCATAATTTTCCTTACTGTGTGTACTTAAAAATATTGTATTCATTGTAAGCTTTGTACTGCACTATTTTATTACTACTATTAGTATTATTATTACTATTAGGCCTGTTATTATTATTGTTATTATCATTATTATTACTATTCTTATTTATTATTATTATTATTATTATTATTATTATTATTATTATTATTATCAATAATTGTCTTATTTTTTTATACTTTCTATGCCTCATTTATTTTTGACCTGCTGTTCACATTTTATTATGCTTTTTTCTTTCTTTCTCTATGTTATATATTATGTCTGATTTCTTCTTACTTGTTGTTTACTTTTTATTATTATTATCTTATTCAGTTTTGTGTGTAAAATTGTAGTGTACTTTGTAAATTTGTAGGGTTTTTGTAACGCAGTTTTTACTCCTGGTTGAGTGTTAGAGAAGGCCGTATGGCTTTAACTCTGCCAGGTTAAATAAATCATTATTATTATTATTATTATTATTATTATTATTATTATTATTATCATTATCATTATTATCATTATTATTATTATTATTATTATTATTATTATTATTATTATTATTATTATTATTATCTAGAATTGTCTTATTTTTTTATACTTTCTATGCCTCATTTTTTGACCTGCTGTTCACACTTTATTAAGCTTTTTTCTTTCTTTCTCTATGTTATATATTATGTCTGATTTCTTCTTATTTGTTATTTACTTTTTATTATTATTATCTTATTCAGTTTGGTGTGTAAAATTGTAGTGTACTTTGTAAATTTGTAGTGTTTTTGTAACGCAGTTTTACTCCTGGTTGAGTGTTAGAGAAGGCCGTATGGCCTTAACTCTGCCAGGTTAAATAAATCATTATTATTATTATTATTATTATTATCATTATCATTATTATCATTATTATTATTATTATCATTATCATTATTATTATTATTATTATTATTATTATTATTATTATTATTATCTTATTCAGTTTTGTGTGTAAAATTGTAGTGTACTTTGTAAATTTGTAGTGTTTTTTGTAACGCAGTTTTACTCCTGGTTGAGTGTTAGAGAAGGCCGTATGGCCTTAACTCTGCCAGGTTAAATAAATCATTATTATTATTATTATTATCATTATCATTATTATCATCATTATTATTATTATTATTATTATTATTATTATTATTATTATTATTATCTAGAATTGTCTTATTTTTTTATACTTTCTATGCCTCATTTTTTGACCTGCTGTTCACACTTTATTAAGCTTTTTTGTTTCTTTCTCTATGTTATATATTATGTCTGATTTCTTCTTACTTGTTGTTTACTTTTTATTATTATTATCTTATTCAGTTTTGTGTGTAAAATTGTAGTGTACTTTGTAAATTTGTAGTGTTTTTGTAACGCAGTTTTTACTCCTGGTTGAGTGTTAGAGAAGGCCGTATGGCCTTAACTCTGCCAGGTTAAATAAATCATTATTATTATTATTATTATTTATTATTATTATTATCATTATTATTAAGTGTTATTATAATGTTGTTACTGGGTTTAAAGTTGTAATGTTACTAGGATCAGAAGAGTGTGAATTAAATTAAATCATACTATTACCTGAAATGAAAGCAAATGTTGACGAATTACAGATTTGAAACATGAATTCTACACTAAATTATCTCACCTATGCGTTAGAATTTCCTCAAAATGGAGGTAAATATGTGTAGGCATACTCCATAGATTTAGATAGACATGGCGGAGGTGGGGTGGGGGTACGCAACCCCATATCTGTGCGTATGCACGCACGTTCGTACAGTGCGTTGGGCCGGAGCAGAGCTCTGCTCAAAGCCATCCAATCAATAACAAGCTGCTTCCCCAACCCAACTTCCAGCCCCACTGTGATGTGTCCTGGAATTCCAAACCCCGGGAAGGAAGACCCTCCTAAAAAAAATTCTATGGAAGCCAGCCGAGTCTGTACTGTGTGCGAGTCTCCCCTGAAATCCCCGGAATTTGGTGTTCCGGAACTTCAATATATAGCCAGGACCTTGGATGAATATAGCGGCGCGTTCGTCAGTCTAATTGAAAAGAGGGAGCGACTGGTTGGGGGTCGGATCATCCCTCCAGGTCGGCGGAGGAATACTGGTTACACTTCGCGACGTGCAGGTCACATGCTTAAGACGGCAGTCGCAGCGGCTGCATTGCTAAACACGCGTAAAGTATAGAATAGCTGCCAGGGATGTGCTCTTACACGAACTGGAACAGCCTTGCCTTCTAATGCACATCATTTCTCTTCCTTTTACATAGCACTAGTTCATCATAATATTTCCACAAAATTGCGTTTAAAAATCAATAAAAAACTGATGCCTAATGCAGCCCTTATACTCTCAGTAGTACTGATTAGTAGTTTACTTACTTACTTACTTACTTACTTATTACTTACTTACTTACTTACTTACTTACTTACTTACTTACTTACTGGCTTTTAAGGAAGCCGGAGGTTCATTGCCGCCCTCACATAAGCCCGCCATTGGTCCCTATCCTGAGCGAGATTAATCCATTCTCTATCATCATATCCCACCTCCCTCAAATCCATTTTAATATTATCTTCCCATCCACGTCTCGGCCTCCCCAAAGGTCTTCTTCCCTCCGGTCTCCCAACTAACACTCTATATGCATTTCTGGATTCGCCCATACGTGCTACATGCCCTGCCCAACTCAAACGACTGGATTTAATGTTCCTAATTATGTCAGGCGAAGAATACAATGCGTGCAGTTCTGTGTTGTGTAACTTTCTCCATTCTCCTGTAACTTCAAATACTTGTAAGAACCTTATTCTCAAGCACCCTTAACCTATGTTCCTCTCTCAAAGTGAGAGTCCAAGTTTCACAGCCATACAGAACAACCGGTAATATAACTGTTTTATAAATTCTAACTTTCAGAATTTTTGACAGCAGACTCGATGATAAAAGCTTCTCAACCGAATAATAACAGGCATTTCCCATATTTATTCTGCGTTTAATTTCCTCCCGAGTGTCATTTGTATTTGTTACTGTTGCTCTAAGATATTTGAATTTTTCCACCTCTTCGAAGGGTAAATCTCCAATTTTTATAGTTCCATTTCGTACAATATTCTGATCACGAGACATAATCATATACTTAGTCTTTTCGGGATTTACTTCCAACCCTATCTCTTTACTTGCTTCAAGTAGAATTTCCGCGTTTTCCCTAATCGCTTGAGGATTTTCTCCGAACATATTCACGTCATCCGCTTAGACGAGAAGCTGATGTATCCCGTTCAATTTCAAACCCTCTCTGTTATCCTGAACTTTCCTAATGGCATATTCTAGAGCGAAGTTAAAAAGTAAAGGTGATAGTGCATCTCCCTGCTTTAGCCCGCAGTGAATTTGAAAAGTATCAGATAGAGACTGGCCTATATGGACTCTGCTCTAAGTTTCACTAAGACACAGTTTTTTATTTATTTATTATTATTATTATTATTATTATATTACTATTATTATTATTATTATTATTATTATTATTATTATTATTATGAGCGCATTTCTTTCCCAATGAAGACGTTAGCCCACAGAGACATCTGTTCTCAAACAGGATATTGGTGAAATGAGAAACAGTTGGTCGGTTAATTTTGCCAAAAGCCTATCAATGATGATGGTGATGATATACTTTATCTAATATAAGCCAGTAGATTTGACTTCCCATCAAAATGTTTTGACAGTGAGTTGTACACCTATCCCAAGGGGGACACTACACACTGATGAAAATACGGACAGATTGCATCCAGACTGTGTGTCACAAGAGATGTCGACCTTGTGCGTTACAGAGCATTGGTATTGCTTCATCACAAAACATATTTTGAGGAAAGCACCGCATTTCACGATGTTACGCTCTTTCGTTCTGTCTGAAGTTGTCTTAACTTTTCGCCTCTTCAACGCAGCTTTCTACCATGTGCTGCCATCTTCCAGTGTAGACTGACAGCTTAATGTTTCGTAAATCCAATGCACGTGATCGCCGTTGGTGATGTAAAGTTGTTGCTTTCAAGCAGGAACATCGCAGGATCTTACAAGTTTTCGTATATTTCATTAACAACTCTGCATTTTGAGATGAATTTTCGACTAAACATACCGGCTTAAGACCCGTTCACAAGGTATGGGAATTTCTCGAAACAAGCATTTAATTCTAATCGATTTCGTGCAGACAGCAATGGCGTTCAAAGATATTATCTGACCTCCAATTTTCTGTTCGTGTAAGGGAACTTCCCTACCAGGGGATAAGAAAATACCAGAGATTAAATAAATCGACAATCTTTGAAATAGTTCCTCTAATCCTCAATAGGTGGCACTAGTGTTGGGGAAAATGATGATGCAGATTAAGTATAACCACAGTCTACTATATACAGTCGCGAAGCTCAATATGTAGTAAAAATGCAAACATGGGTAGTTGCCCACCACTAGGATCGCTACTATCGCCTCATCATCGCAGATCTCTATCCTAGCAGACGACAAAATATGTTACACTTTCGTTGTCGTGTTCTTTTGGAAAAATTAACACCTTCCTTCCATTATTGAAATATTAAATGCATAGAATTTTTTTACAATTTACAATTTACAATTTATTTACAATTTACATTTGAATTTACATTTGGATAGATACCCGAAATGAGCATATGCTCGTGCTCGGGTACAGTCCAGTAGTCTACATAAATTTTACAGGGTTCAAATAATAATGCTGATAATATAAAATAATAGTAACAATAATAATAAAAATAATAATAATAATAATAATAATAATAATAATAATAGAATAACCGTGACAGAAATTATACAAAGATTGTTTTACAAAATAATTCATTAATAATAATAATAATAATAATAATAATAATAATAATAATAATAATAATAATAATAGTGATAAAACAAAAATATTTACAATAATAAAATAAATACAAAGACGGATAAAATAAAATATAAAACCACTAGCGAGAGTTAACACACCTTAAATAAGCATATAATAACCGGAAAAAATGCCAAACTCGAAAATCAACAGAAAAGTTCGTTGTATCGCAGACGACAGCAACCGCCGTATTGACATTGTGTTGTGCATTAATGGTAGTAGGGGGGAGCTGAAAGTCTACGTTACTGCCGTTCTCTTAGAATCTTCTCGTATAATCATGGGAAGTTAATGCTGCAAAAACAAAATGTCTACGAGTCAAACTGTTCATTATTTCCAGGATAAATACAAATAATATTGAAATATATTAATCGAGTTTCAGTTATAGATCTCTCCTTTTGTGCAAGAGGTATCATATCAAAATATTTTATGAATGGCGGGGAAAATATAAATTTCAAGAACTTTCTAGTGACAAGATATAGCGACAAGTACAATCAAGTGTATCTGTGGCGATGCTAAGGAATCATTTATTGGAGATATACACTGTTATTAATTAAGAAAATGATCTATTTATATTTATTACAATGTTTTATCTTATAGGTTACATGCATCAGATAAATACAAAAAAAATTAGTACCATATAATGCTAGTAACACTTAAAAAAATATAATAAAAATGATCAAATATCATACAAACATTTTCACTTTATTTTTAAACTTAAGAATGTGTAAATTGCTTAGGTCTGGATTATTTTTCAATACTGAATTGTATAGTCTCGGTCCATAATTCCTACTGTGTCTTAATCCAGCTGTAGTGTGGCATTAATTTATTATTTTAATGAAGTATATTAAATTCCACCATAAACTCAAAGATACCTGCAATAAATAGGTTAATATTATTTTTGTTTGTGCAAAACGAACTGAAATTTACTATAATCGCTTCACTCATTCAAGATCATAGCGATAATCAACTATGAAACCAATAAATATTAATTTGCATTTCCCTTTACAACAATAATATTGGAAATATGAATTAATGGAATAACTTACGTGTACCGGTACTTGTAGTGTAGGCTTACGTAGTTAACAAAGTGGGATGAGGTTAAGCAATAATAATCACACCAGAATTGGAAATAAAACGTGATCAATAAATTTTATTGTAACAGACTTTTTCTACGTCTCTAGTAAAGTAAAAAATAAAAATAACAACAAAATTAACAGCTATAATTAAAAACATATCCTTGGAAAAAAAATAGGCCTAAGCAATAATAATCCCACCAGGATTGAAAATAAAACGTGATCAATCAATTTCATTAAACCAAACTTAATTTTCTACGTCTCTAGTAAAATATTATTATTCCAATTATTGTATTTTAGCCATCAACATTTTCATTACAACCAATAACGAACATTTCACAAGCATCAATGTGAAATACGCAACGAGCTAGCACTCGATGGAAATACGACACAGTTCAAAGTCGACTGTGGACAGTCTATTGTTTCTAGTTGCTAACCGCTTGGAGCGCTTTATCACGAGATTTGCAAAAAATCACCTCAAGCTTCGCGACTGTATATAGTAGGCTGTGGTATAACTTTTTCTCATAATTGACTCTATCAGCGGTTTCCCGCTAAACGTGGAGCTTTTTACAACCGTTAGTGGGTGATGAAATTTTGAATTTTATAATGCAGGTGTATTTATATATTATTGGCGACACTGACTGTTATCTTCGCCATCTATTCATAGAAGTAATAACTAAAGAAGCCACACTCACACGAACAAACTATGGATCACTATCGATTAGTAGTGGTCAGGTTTTGAACGCTAGTATACACACGGTTCGATTTTTTCCTGTATAGGCCTATAACTTACATATTTTATAACGCACGAGAGAAAAATCGATCCGTGTGTACATTGGCGTTCAAAGATATCTGACCTACAAAATTCTGTTCGTGTAAGCGAACTTTCCATCCAAGGGATAAGCCAGCACCAAAGATTTAACAAATCGACAATCTTTGAAATAGTTCCTAACATTACACTGATATAAAAAAAAACTTTTTGTCTGCTACTGAGGAAATTTCAAGTGTTTTATACTGAAATTGATGAGCTGATTCCAGATCTGTAATCAGATTTATCATAGCACGTCAGGTTTTTGAGTAACATTAATTCTAAATCTTACTATTCAGTAGGCTTATAGTCTATATCTGTACCGTAAAGTCAGAGATATAAATTGAGCTTACAGTAGTTTATATTTATATTCTTGGTAAATTGTTATATCATAATATTTTAAATACACTTGTAAGAAGATATACACTTACAATATGTAGTAAGCACTAAAAACTCTGTTAAAAGTGCTTGAGACCTCTGCTTTTCCGCATGTGGTTGACCGCTGTAGGAACCAGCAGAAATCACCCATCATGCTCGGACCGTATTGACCATGGTACCTGGATTCCATAGTTGATATGTCCTGATGGAACCTCTCACCATGTTCCTCACTTACAGCGCCAAGATTTGATGGAAAAAAGTGAAGGTGTGAATGAAGGAAGTACATTTTTAAAGACATGCGACAACCTAGATTCTGAAATGCTCTATCCATGTTATATACTAGCTCAGCATAATTACCAGCTCGATAATTTCCTAAAAATCTAGTTGACACTAGTATAAATGTGTCCCAAGCTTCGAGTTCAAGAGCACTCAGTTTTGACCTGAACGTAGTGTCACACGTCGACAGTTGGATCTCTGACCCAATGAAAATTCTTGCTTCAATTTTGCATCGCTTTTCACTCTCTCTAACTTCTCCTTCAGATACTTAAAACCTTCACCATCACGATTCAGAGCCTGCACAAAGTTTTTCATTAGGCCAAGTTTAATGTCAAGGGGGTGGAAGAAATATGTTCTTTGCGCGAACAAGCGCCTTGTGTTAAAAATTAAAAATATTATTATTTTAAAATGGTGACGTTGTAGAAAAAACGGACTTCAGATATATAATCAGCACACTCAAATTAGGGTTGGTACACTTGTTTTTGTTCAGTAGCAAAATCAAAATAAAATAAATAAAATGGATCTAAATGTATTAAAAATGTAAAATTAAAAAATGGTACTTTAAAATGGTGAGGTGACAGAAAAAACAGACTTCAGATCTGTAATGAGCACACTCAAATTAGGGTTGGTACACTTGTTTTTGTTCAGTAGCAAAATCAAAATAAAATAAATGAGTTGGATGTAAATGTATTAAAAATGTAAAAATTAAAATTATTATTTTTAAACGGTGAAGTGATAGAAAAAAACGGACTTCAGGTAATAATCGAGACATTTAAATTAGGGTTAGTACACTTGTTTTTGTTCAGTAGCAAAACCAAAATAAAATAAATAAAATGGATCTAAATGTATTAAGAATGTAAAAATAAAAAATGGTATTTTAAAATGGTGAGGTGACAGAAAAAACAGACTTCAGATCTGTAATGAGCACACTTAAATTAGGGTTGGTACACTTGTTTTTGTTCAGTAGCAAAATCAAAATAAAATAAATAAAATGGATCTAAATGTATTAAAAATGTAAAAATAAAAAATGGCATTTTAAAATGGTGAGGTGACAGAAAAAACAGACTTCAGATCTGTAATGAGCACACTTAAATTAGGGTCGGTACACTTGTTTTTGTTCAGTAGCAAAATCAAAATAAAATAAATGATTTGGATCTAAATGTATTAAAAATGTAAAAATTAAAAATTAAAAATGTTATTATTTTTAAATGGTGAAGTGACAGAAAAAAACGGACTTCAGGTAATAATCGGTACATTTAAATTAGGGTTAGTACACTTGTTTTTGTTCAGTAGCAAAACCAAAATAAAATAAATAAAATGGATCTAAATGTATTAAGGATGTAAAAATAAAAAATGGTATTTTTAAAAATGGTGAGGTGACAGAAAAAACAGACTTCAGATCTGTAATGAGCACACTTAAATTAGGGTTGGTACACTTGTTTTTTTCCAGTAGCAAAATCGAAATAAAATAAATAAAATGGATCTAAATGTATTAAAAATGTAAAAATAAAAAATGGCATTTTAAAATGGTGAGGTGACAAAAAAAACAAACTTCAGATCTGTAATGAGCACACTTAAATTAGGGTTGGTACACTTGTTTTTGTTCAGTAGCAAAATCAAAATAAAATAAATGAGTTGGATCTAAATGTATTAAAAATGTAAAAATTAAAAATTAAAAATGTTATTATTTTTAAAAGGTGAAGTGATAGAAAAAAACGGACTTCAGGTAATAATCGGGACATTTAAATTAGGGTTAGTACACTTGTTTTTGTTCAGTAGCAAAACCAAAATAAAATAAATAAAATGGATCTAAATGTGTTAAGAATGTAAAAATTAAAAAAATTAAAAATATTATTATTTTAAAATTGTGACGTGATATAAGAAAACGGAGTTCAGATCTGTAATCAGCAGACTCAAATTAGGATTGGTACATTTGCTTTGTTCAGTAGCAAAATCAAAATGTAATAAATAAAATGGATCTAAATGTATTAAAAATTTAAAAATTAAAAATGTTATTCCAAAATTGTGACATGATAGAGAAAACGGACTTCAGATCTGGTATGAGCACACTCAAATTAGGGTTGGCACAGTGTTTTTGTTCAGTAGCAAAATCGAAATCAAATAAAATGGATCTAAATATATTAAAAATTTAAAAATTAAAAATGTTATTATTTTAAAATTGTGGCATGATAGAGAAAATGGACTTCAGATCTGTAATGAGGGCACTCAAATTAGGGTTGATACATTTGTTTTTGTTCAGTGGTAAAATCAAAATAAAATAAATAAAATGGATCTAAATGTATTGAAAATGTAAAAATTAAAAATGGTATTATTTTAGAATTGTGGCATGATAGAGAAAATGGACTTCAGATCTGTAATCAGCACACTGAAATTAGGGTTGGTACACTTGTTTTTGTTCAGTAGCAAGATCAAAATAAAATAAATAAAATCGATCTAAATGTATTAAAAATGTAAAAATTAAGAATGGTATTACTTTAAAATTGTGGCATGATAGAGAAAACGGATTTCAGGTATGTAATCAGCATACTCAAATTAGGGTTGGTACATTTGTTTTTGTTCAGCAGAAAAATCAAAATAAAACAAATAAAATGGATCTAAATGTATTAAAAACGTAAAAATAAAGAAATAAAAAAATATTATTATTTTAAAATTATGAGGTTATAGAAAAAAAATCAGACTTCAGATATCTGCAGTGCTCGGGAAAAGTGACATAAGTCAGTTTCCACAAACCTTTTTTGATAACTTACACTGGTTTATGTCGATTTGATTTTTTTCTGTATGAATTATTGTAATGGGGGAAATACTTATGTATTTTTTTCCAAGCGAGCAGATGTTCCGTAAGTTGTCAATAAATTATCAAAAAAGGTTTGTGGAAACTGACTTATGTCACTCCCAGGCACTGCAGATATGTAATCAGCACACTTAAATTAGGGTTGGTATCTTGTATTTCTTCAGTAGCAAAATCAAAATAAAATAAATAAAATGGATCTAAATGTATTAAAAATGTAAAAATTAAAAATTAAAAATGTTATTATTTTAAAATTGTGACGTGATATAAAAAACGAACTTCAGATATATAATCAGCATACTTAATTAGGGTTGGTACACTTGTTTTTGTTCAGCAGCAAAATCAAAATGAAATAAATAAAATGGATCTAATTGTAGGCCTATTAAAAATGTAGAAATTAAAAATGATATTTTTTTTTAAATTGTGACGTGATATAAAAAACAAGCTTCAGATATATAATCAGCACACTTAAATTAGGGTTGGTACACTTGTTTTTGTTCAGTAGCAAAATCAAAATAAAATAAATAAAATGGATCTAAATGTAGGCCTATTAAAAATGTAGAAATTAAAAATGGTATTATTTTGAAATTGTGACGTGATATAAAAAAACAAACTTCAGATATATAATCAGCACACTTAAATTAGGGTTGGTACACTTGTTTTTGTTCAGTAGCAAAATCAAAATAAAATAAATGAAATAGATCTAAATGTAGGCCTATTAAAATGCAGAAATTAAAAATGATATTATTTTAAAATTGTGACGTGATATAAAAAAACAAACTTCAGATATATAATCAGCACACTTAAATTAGGGTTGGTACACTTGTTTTTGTTCAGTAGCAAAATCAAAATAAAATAAATAAAATGGATCTAAATGTAGGGCTATTAAAAATGTAAAAATTAAAAATGGTATTATTTTAGAATTGTGACGTGGTATAAGAAAACGAACTTCAGATATATAATGAACACACTCAAATTAGGGTTGGTACACTTGTTTTTGTTCAGTAGCAAAATCAAAATAAAATAAATAAAATGGATCAAAATGGAGGCCTATTAAAAATGGTATTATTTTAAAATTGTGGCATGACAGAAAAAACCGACTTCATATCTGTAATAAACACACTCAAATTAGGGTTGGTAAACTTGTTTTTGTCCAGTAGCAAAATCACTGTAGACGAGTGTTATCGATTAGTAGTGTTCAGGTATCTTTGAACGTCAGTGTACAAACGGATCGGTTTTTCCCCGTATATAACTTAAATTTCATCATGCCAGGGAAAAAAATCGAACCGTGTGTACACTAGCGCTCAAAGATATCTGACCTAAAAAATTCTGATCGTGCAACATAACTGGTATTTATTCCCTTTGAAGATAGCAAAGAATCTCTCCGCTTCTTCTCTGCTCTCTGGTTCGCATGTATTGTCAAGCGCGGAACATTGCGCTCCAGTTTTGTCACAGGATAATGGACGCACCCGGACAAACGTCGGTTTCATAACCAAAATCAGAGGTTAAATTAATTAAATTCCAATAAGCACGTGTGAACTCTGTTGTCGAGCTATTCCACACGAGTTGGAATGTCGAATCTTATCGGCTCGCGCATGCGCAGTGTCCATACAAGCGTCACTGGGAAGAGGAAGTTATTTGTGAATAAAAAACAGTCTCGCTTCTTCCCATTATTAAATGGGTATATTTTATTCCGAGGGCCAAGAGCACAACAATGATTCAGTACAAGAGAGCTTCCGACTCTTTTAGATGTGATGGCAGTAAAGCGTAGCCCCATTGTCCGTCCGTGAGTTCGCGCGGATGAAAAAACTCGGTTCCCATTAGTGGCTTTTATGCCACTTGATATTGAAAAATTATCAACGCAATGGAAGTGCTAGCAATTACAGTTAATGCAATGGAAATCAATCTTAGTTTGAAATAAATATTTAAATTTTGAGGACTGGTCATTTCCTTATTGCAGCATCTTCTAGAATTAATAATTATTGTGAATATTTTTATTATTCTAATATTAAAGATTTCATTCTATGCAATAGCCAATCGCTACTACATTTTGTTCTTAATAATATCACAAAATATTACACTTTTTTTGTAAATTTTTAATCCACATACGCATTACGAATGTCCAATGTATATATGTAAAACATTCATTTATGTATGTAATCCAGTAACAATTATTTCAATCTAATTTATATTTATATGTAATACGCATTTGAAATATAATATGTTTGTTTCTGTAACTAATATATCTGTTTTTCATCTGATATTTAAGCCTATGTATCTTCCACTAATGTCTTTTTTGTTTGTCATATGCATGTAATTGCTATGAAATGTCTGTTTTTATATCTCATACTGTGCATATACAGAGTGTTTCCGAGGTGGTGTTACAAACTTTCAGGAATGATGGCGAAGGACACATGTATCAATTTTAGATAAGGAACCATAGTCCAGAAATGACCGAGTCGAAAGTTACAAGCAAATATAAAATTTGGAAATTTATCGTTTAAAATATCTTGGAGAGACAGTGATGTTTCCCTTGTCGCTATCAGAGGATCACTTGCCATTTTAAAATACCATCTGTACTTTGTTTCCTAAAAAGGGAGAATTTTGCTCGAATATCTAATCTGTTTGTTTACTATGTTTTAGGCCTGTTATATGCATGCTATTATCTTTCCTGTACTTAATTTTGCCTTTTCTTCGTTTCACCCCTTTCTCTTTTGTGGTCTGTTTTTGTTTTCACTCAATATGTTTGTTATGCTTTGTCCAATGAGGCAGTCCCGTCATTGGGAAAGCCGAAAGAATGTATTTCGTATATATATATATAAATGACACTCAGAAGGAAATTAAACGCAGAATAAATATGGGAATTGCCTGTTATTATTCGGTTGAAAAGCTTCTGTCATCCAGTCTGCTCTAAAAAAACTGGAAGTTAGAATCTCTACTGTTACTTGAACAGTGTTGCAATATCGCAGTCTATTCACTTTTACCTATATGTATATCTCAAAAACCTTTCACAGAAAAGCAGAATTGAAGAGTGTGACGTAAAACTCGCGTATTCAATTTGACATTTTTATGATTTATGCATATATATAATTTCTTGAGATCTCTATCATTATATTGTGAGCTTGTTTCTTAAAAAACAACGCCAATACTTGTATAAAATGTTGTGTTATTGTGCATGTCATTTCAAAACTCGTTTAGTTCATAGAGCTATGGATAAAAAAAAAACCTAGCCCAGTACTTTCACAAAAATGGTCAACGCGTTTTAGGATCACGGACTTCAATTTTATTACAATTTTATGTTTCACTCGCTTCCCCAATTCACCACTCAAAAGTATCACATATGAGGCACTCAGAAGCAAAGTGATACAAGTGACATTTAGTAAGATTTGAGATAAATGACTTTGAAGATGAAAAGGAAATCAAAAAATCTGTTACAGAACAATGTTGCTGTAAATTTACAATTATGTATGTTGGTATCTATATTTTTTAACTTCTAAATAGAAATTATCTATTCTAAAACATTTTAGGTGAAATAGGGTCCTAAAGTCACTTGTATTATTTTTCCACGAAAATATTTTTGTGGAGAAGTAATATAAGTGCAACATTTTTCTGTATTTTTATATTATTTAAAACAAGAACATGAACATTGCTTACAACATTCAAACATTCCAGTCTTAACAGCATTTGAGCTTCCTGATTATCATGTAACACAAAATGTGTCTGTATAACCGAAAGAATCACTCAGTCTTCTTTTTTTTTTTTCTTTTAGTAGGTTATTTTACGACGCTTTATCAACAGCTTAGGTTATTTAGCGTCTGAATGAGATGAAGGTGATAATGCCGGTGAAATGAGTCCGGGGTCCAGCACCGAAAGTTACCCAGCATTTGCTCATATTGGGTTGAGGGAAAGCCCGGAAAAAACCTCAACCAGGTAACTTGCCCCGACCGGGAATCGAACCCGGGCCACCTGGTTTCGCGGCCAGACGCGCTAGTCGCTCAGTCTTCTTAACGTATCCAGCTGTTTGCTGACAACATAAAGTCCACTATAGTTTATTCAGTTTTTGTTTTTCATGAAAAGTGAAGGGTATTTTGAACAGTGTTCATTATAGATGCCTGTTGCTAGTAGCCAGAGTTGGGGTGTAGTCAATATATACTGCAGGGCTGTGTCTTCTGCAACTGGTACTGATAATTTTAATTTACTTCTTTTGTGGTTTATGGATGGAAAGTATAGAAGAATGCGTTCCAGATCTTCATAATGATTATTACACCACAGACAAGTAGGTGTATCAGAAAGGTGAAATCGGTGCAGGTACAATTGTGTGACAATGTGACCTGTTCTGGCTCTTGTTAAAAATGTTTGAACATGTCTGCGTAACTTTTTGTACATTTCCAGGTAATTTGGTTTCTTTTGAACGGACTGTAATATTTTTCCTTTTTCAGAAGACAACCAATTGCTGACCCATAAGTTTATAAACTGAGACTTTACTGAAGCAAAGGCACTGGATAGAGATATCACTTGAAGAGGTCTTGGTTGCAAATATGTTGCCTGTTTCGCAACGTTATTGACTTTCTCGTTTCGAGGTAGACCACAATGACTAGGTATCTATTGAAATGCTACTTCCTTTTGGAGTTTTTTTAGTTTACTTAGTTTTTTCTGAATTGGAATAATTCTATGTGCGTATAGGTTTGATACATATTTAATTATATATTAAATATAGCTTCCTTGTAGTCGGTAAGTATGCAAATAGATTTTTTAGAAATTTGAGTAACACACTGAAGAGCAGCATCAATAGCTAGCAATTCAGTGTCAAGACTGGAGGAGGGTGAACATGGTATGAAATAACTTTCTTGATATTTTGGAATATAATACCGTGCTCTTGATGTCCCATCATCAGGGTTTAGAGATCCAACTGTATAAATTTGAATGTGATCCTTATATGTGCTGCAGAGTAGTTCAATGACATCTAACTTAAGAATGAATGGAGGATCATTTTTGAAGTGATTTCCTGGAATTTGTATGCTATGTTCTGGAATTACACATTTCCATGGAGGAATTTCACAACTGAAATTTTAACAATGAGTTTGCCTGTGATATAGACTAGTATTTCTTCTTTGTTTATTTTGTAGAAATTACACAGGAAATTATCTGACAGTTTGAAGAACATCTGAGATCTGGATGAGGCTTGCAATTTTAAATATATTTTTAGATCCTTTTTTTTAATACATAGTGTCTGATAGGGGTGAAGAAGGGATAGTGACGCGAAACATACAGCCTCTCCTATCCAAATGCCATCCTCACCTTCCCGTGGTCCACCCTGTTTCTACCAACGAGGAAATGGCGACCGAGTCACAGCGGTATAACTGTTTCATCAAATGCAGAGGAAATGCTGCATTACAAGCCTGTCCAGAGGCTAAAAGTGGCAGCCCCACTACTGGACTACCTAACGATAAGGCTAGTAACCTATCTTAGGGAAAACTACATTACTTTCAAGCCTCAAACAAGCAGTATAAGGATAGATAATTTGATGACAACCCAGAGCAAGTCAACGGTTAAACGAAATTGGAACAAATTCAATTGGCTAGATCATGTAAGAAGAATGGAAAATTCAAGAATCCCAAAAATTATGATGCAATATAAACCTAGAGGACATCGTCGACGAGGAAGACCGTTAAGAAGACTGCTAGATGGGGCCGAAACAGGTCTACAGAGGCCTAATTCGTGAAGGTTGATGATGATGATGAGTGTCTGATAGGTTGAATATTATATTCAATTTCTAGGGCAACAGTTGATGTCGTTTTTAGTATTCAGAAAGAAGAGGGTTAAGAAAATGTTTAATTTTAAATGAAATTCAGACTTAGTCGCTGTTCATTACGTCACTAGCCTCATCTGAAGAAGTCACATCTCTCTCTGCTGCAATATCTATGCTTTTGTCATGAAGTGCATCTGTAGGACTCCTACCGCGAGTATTCCTTGAGCTTTCTCTTCCTCGCACTCCTCCACGTCCTGCAGTCCTTATTATAGGCCCAACCTTCATGCTTCAGGCCATCAAATAAAGAGTAGTCTATGGGTGGGATGAATTTCTTTAGCTATTGCATGTTGCTCCACTTAGCAAAAGTTATCCTTTTTGTATAGTTGGTCCAGCTCAATCCACGAAGATGTTTCGAGTATGTAATATGTTACCTCTCTCCATTGTGGCAAATGAATTAGTCATAAACAGAAGAAACGCAACAACACTACGCAAAAAACGCACTTGTATTAGTTTGCCTCTCAGTCAAAACTCTGTATGTATTGTAATACAAGAGTAAGGCCAACATGGAGCAGCACTGACTGCAACTGCACTTACATTGCATTTTCTCTCAACAGAAGTGACATTAAAGATTTAGAATATACACTTAACTCAATTTTTAAAAAAATGTCACTTGTATCACTTTGCTTCTGAGTGCCTCATTTAATCTCCTTTGATCCGATATACATCTTTCTTCAATAGTGCTTTAAGTTACAGATACTGACAATATTGCAAAGGTTTACTGAAAAAAAAATGTATGTGCCCTCATCATGAACCTAATTATTTTATCGATCCTAAATTTAGAAAATAAGAAAACATTTCTGAATCTAGGACTATCAAATTTCATTCTAATTCCGCTTCTTTTCGACTTAATAAAACAACTTCATACTATACCATTTGTATTGAAACAGAGATAACAATATTTTACAGCCATCTGTACAGATACAATACTGATTTTGTTTCATAATTACATATTTATTCGTTAGTCTGATGGCTCTGTTTTAAAATCAAACTCATTTGCAAGAACACAGTAATTCTCTGTTAACACATTTTAATTTGTAATCCAATTAATTTCACGGAAAACCACATGTAAAAACAATGACAATGGAGGTTTGTGGCAGTTGTAACTAGCGCCGAGTGTGAAAATATTGGAATCTTATATTAAAAAATTAAATTTATTGTTAGCAAGCAAATGCGTTTTCCATTCGTCGACATGTTTAAATAGTAGAGAAGGTATTGGCATTAACTTTACCATATGACAACCACATAAATACACAAATTATTGTAACTAATAGTCTTGAAACAATAACCCACAACATAACAAAAACATTTATACATATTCAACACTATGGAGGGAGTATTGATCTAGGTCAACTTTATTATTTGAAATGCTAAATGCACATGAGGGCAAGGGGGGCGAATCCAAAGCTTTGCAGACCAGCCCATAATTTGTCATCATGAATACATTGCGTTGTGGCTTTTATTCTCATATTTTAACTCGTCTTCTTCACTACACCGGAATTTATATTTCAATGGCTCTCTATATTTTCCCCTTTATGAGTAGGTCCACCACAGTTTCGGTCGTACTGTATTTATTTTCTTCGCTTGTCTTTTATTTAAATTTTCCTTGCTTGTGTGACATCAAAATTCAGGATGATTTCATGACGATAATATGAGGGTGGTTCCAAAAGTAAGGTAAATTTGAATAAATGTATGTATGTATGTATGTATGTATGTATGTATGTATGTATGTATGTATGTATGTATGTATGTATGTATGTACAGGGACATCATTTTATTTTTACTTCAATTTTTATTGTACCTGAGTTTTTGAATGTACTTCACTCCCACCCCTTCTACTAATGAAGTTCCAACTGTTCTCCAGACAGAATCAAGGCCGCGTATAGTAAACAACACTGAGTTAGTGAGTATAGTACGTTCCAGAAATATGTTCGCGTTTTCCAGTGACGAAAGAACTTTCAATATTGAATCATATTTTCGCACAAGTACTGTCCGTTTGCCTACGTCGCATCCCGTTTTCCCCCACCTGCTTCTGCACGCCCCTCTGTAAAAGCAGGGTTGTCTTAGCTCTTTTCTGAAAACATTAATTACTGTTAGGAATTGGACGTTTACGTAATATTATACAACTGTTTAAAATAACTTAAATGAAAGGGCCTCGTTAAGTAATTAACTGTCACGTGATTTCCCCCCTTTCTACGATCCTGCGGCATAACCACTTGGACGGACAGTAGATAGCATGTCTGAGTAATTTTATCTGTGCGGGTCGGGCAGAAGTGAATATTGAATTTACAGTACGTAAGGTACTCTTTTATAGAGTAGGTACAGAATTATTTCAACATGAGTTACTAGTACGAAGGACGAAACTGGCAATTAGAATTAGATGCAATAGTCTATAGTGCGATAATATGCGCAAAAGAACTTAAGCATGTACCGAAATGAACGACCACCATTTTCAAAAATGTGTTTAAATATCCATATTACGATTATTTTTCAATTTAACTTCATTATTCTCTATATTGTACGCTAATGTGCTGTAGACAGTATAATATACACTGCATAATGAATACGTTCGCATGGATAGCTCAGTTCGTGAGTAAAAACACTTATTCTTAATACAGTACTGCATTTCGATTAAACAAAAACCTAATCAAAATTATCCAACTCAAAATCGCGGTATTTTCTAGTTTGCGTAAATGGGTGAAGTACTTTTCTACCCTCCTATACCTAGTAAAGTGATTTGTTTGTGTTTTACGCCAGTATCATCGAACTCCAGTCGTGGAAGAAGGTAGCGAACGGTGTTTCCGATTCTCTGAAAGTGTAGCCAGGTTACTATTAAAAATGTTAGTAAAAATAAAATTATGTCCCTGTATGTATGTATGTATGTATGTATGTATGTATGTATGTATGTATGTATGTATGTATGTATTATTGGGTTATTTTACGACGCTGTATCAACATCTAGGTTATTTAGCGTCTGAATGAAATGAAGGTGATAATGCCGGTGAAATGAGTCCGGGGTTCAGCACCGAAAGTTACCCAGCATTTGCTCGTATTGGATTGAAGGAAAACCCCGGAAAAAACCTCAACCAGGTAACATGCCCCAACCGGGATTCGAACCCGGGCCACCTGGTTTCGCGGCAGAACGCGCTGACTGTTACTCCACAGGTGTATGTATGTATGTATGTATGTATGTATGTATGTATGTATGTATGTATATATGTATGTATCTATGTATGTGTGTAAGTGTGTGTGTGTATGTATCTATGTGTGTATGTATGTATGTATGTATGTATGTATGTATGTATGTATGTATGTATGTATGTGTGTATGTATGTGTGTATGTATGTATGTATGTATGTATGTATGTATGTATGTATGTATGTATGTATGTATGTATGTATGTATGTATGTATGTATGTATGTATTCACACAGAGTGAACCGTAAGTAATGTCGTTAATTTCAGGTGGTTACTCTTTGAGATATTTCCAACAAAAAAGTTCAATACAATTTTGCTCGTTTATGCTTCCTTTTCGAGATAAAAACTGTTTTATATGAAACATTTCATAGCTTGTATTGATTTAATTCCCAATATGTTCAATCAATTTTAAAAGAGCAGTGTATTATGGTAATAAATTATGGAAATAATTTCAGTTTTGTCCATTAAATGTGCAGAAATTTCATTTGAAAAAATGTAAAATTTTAAAATTCCTTTTCAGAACGAAAATATAATAATTTTGTTGTCCTTTTATTATAGAATTCTACTTAAACATTGTGGAATAATATATTGTTTATTTCCGGTACGTTGGTTTGTTGAGAGAAAAGTAGTAGAATTTTTAATAATGAGTAATATCTTGAAGTATATCCTAATAAAACTTCTGATTGAGGTTCTGGCCATATGTAGCGTAAAATGGGGTTATTATGAAAAAAAAAAAAAAAAAAGCTCTAATTTTTCGTTGTATTTTTATGTACATGAAATGTAACCTCTATGGAACACATTTCTTACACTTATTATACAGAGTGATTTATATAGAACTGACACATTTCTTTCTTTAATTATTCCGTTGGAAATTCATTCAATGACCAAATTTTAGCACCAAATTAAGCAGAATGTTCTGGAGTTTCGATTCCTTGTCACTAGATGCGCAGATGTTTATGTTTTATTCCTATTGTTGGTAGCACTGACCCAATTTTAGCACCAAATTAAGCAGAATATTCTGGAGTTTCGATTCCTTGTCACCAGGTGCGCAGATGTTTATGTTTTATTTCTATTGTTGGCAGCACTAGATGCGCAGATGTTTATGTTTTATTCCTATTGTTGGCAGCTGCTTTCGACATTTTGTGTCAACGTGAAAATGCAGTACACATTAAATCAACGACTCTTCCTTGTGAAGCAATACTGGATTACGAATTCAATTACAGCTACTCAAAGGGCATACCAGAGAGAATTTGGTGTTCGCAATCCTCCCAAAAGAAACACAATACTGGGACTGGTAAACAAATTGGAAACAACTGGATCTCTGATGAGTGAAAAGGGCAAGCATCGTTCATCTAGGCTTCCCACGGTTGTTGTTGACGTAAGAGCACGACTGGAGCAGTCACCCAAAAAATCATTAAGACGTTTGTCGAAGGAGACATGGTACACCTACTCAATGTGTCAGAGAGCCTAAAGCCATATAGGATTACGGTTGTTCATCAGCTACAGGAACCAGATAAGGATAAAAGATTGAATTATTGTCGTTGGTTTCAGACGTTAATTGTGCAAAATCCTGCCATATTGTTCATCACATGGTTCACAGTTGAAGCATGGTTCCATTTATCCGGTTATGTGACGACCGAATAATTTCCAGGAACCTGTGGCCACCGAGATCTCCGGATTTGACAACGCCGGACTTCTATGGGGTTACTTAAAAGGCAGGGTTTACACCACACGTCCCCAGACATTGGACAATCTGAAGCACAACATCACACAGGAGATTCAAGCTATTGACAACAGAGTCCTCCAACGAGTGGCCAGTAACATGGAACGACGTGTTGAGTTGTGCCTTATGCAGGATGGAGGACATTTTCAACATTTGCTATAGAGATAAATAATCTCCCAAAATTCCTCTACATTTTAGGTATAATAAGTTGTCGCTAGCACAATTCGTTTTGAAACAATTAATGAAAGAAATGTGTCAGTTCTATATAAATCACTCTGTAGATGGCTAACATGATATAAATTGGATAAGAAGACAGCTTATGTTGAAATTTGAAGTCAATGTACCCAACGATGAGCTTGGAAGTTTACTTATTGTGATGTAGGTACCGAAGTATATTATGAGAATACCGTGCATGAATTCTGCGTTACCATATGATGAAGGGTGAGTCTGAAAACCCGGGATCGATCCCCGATGCCGGAGAGAATTTTTCTCCGCTTTTGTTTCTTCATTTAAAAAATTGTTTATTCATCATCACCAACGACTTTACAAGACTTACAAAATCTAGTCAAAGCAGCTACTATAACTGCTAAGAAATTACAAAACATTATGAGAGAGAGTTAATTGAAATAGCCCAGTCATGTCAAACGTTGATGGTGGACATTTTGAACAAAACACAACAACAAGTTTTGGATTGTTATTCGCGATTAGTTTGTTGGAATTTCTTTGCTCTTTGTAAATAACTCAAGTTTCGGTAATTTATTCAAAGTCTATGTTACTTTTATTTTAATGTCATAAAATATGGTAAGTAATTTATTTTCAGTTTACAAAAAACCCAAATCTCATTTATAATATATCATAGAACTCAAAATCTACAGATGATACATCATGTGATAAAATATACATATTTTCCGGTTAAACCGGAAATAGTATTTAAATAAAACTTGAAAAGGTTTATGTATTTTATGCCACATAAACACTTTCCCACGTTTCACGTAAATCGTAGCATAACTGTATATTTTTGGGATCTACCAGAATTCAGTTACACCCGGTATAGTTACTGGAATGATTTTCAGTAGGTAGCTGTTGTATGTATATTCAATAAAAAGAGTATTAAGAAGTTAATATGAACATTGTCAACTCCAGCTCAAATACTAAGCGATGGTGTCATGTTAAACTATCACAATATTTTTTTTAAACTGATATCTGATGTGTCATGGTGTATAATTGACAACTGGATTCACAACCTTAACCAAGATGATGATTTCGTCGAAATCAGAACAGCTTAAATGTTGACGAAGTTGTGCCCGTAACATTTAACCTAACTTTCGATTGAAGTGATTTCTACAACTCTATTTGTTATATATCTTGACAGACGTTAATAAAGACACATACAGAAAGGTTTTCTAGAAACATGCCAACATGTGACGGTGAAACATAATTTTAACTTGCGCTCAGATTTCGCATAACATCCGAATGTAAGAGTATTTGACAAATGTAATAACGAAGTTGTCTCGCGACGTGGCGTCGTGGTCTAAGGCATCCTGCCTAGGATTCGCGTTACGGAATGCGCGCTGGTTCCAGTCCTCATAGGGGAAGAAAATTTCTCATGAAATTTCGGCCAGTTTATGGGACCGGTGCCTACCCAGCATCGTGATGCACTTGGGGAGCTACGATAGGTAGCGAAATCAGGTTGCGAATACCAGCTATAACGGCTGTGGGGATCATCGTGCTAACCACACGATACCTCCATTCTGGTTGGATGATCGTCCACCTCTGCTTCGGCATGTGGGCGTGAGGCCAGCAGCCGGCTGGTCGGTCTAAGCCCTTCACGGGCTGTAGCGCCACGGATAAAAAAAATAACGAAGATATTTAGATTGATGTTCATTTTCAAGTACAGAAACATTTCGTTTACTGTATTATAAATGATTATTTATATACAGTCTTTCATAAGTAACGAGTCTATCGAAAAATGAACTATTTTGGATAATTTTTTGAAGTATTGTTCATCCTCACGAGAAAGAAACTCCCCCTGTACTGCCGTACAGTCGATTTGGAAACAAACACCCCCTCCCACCGCTGCCAGAGGGAGCTACTTATCCATGTGTAATGTGCAATTTAATGGCAACTTAAAATGACCTGGAACATGGCCTTCTATAAGTCAAGGATAATGCCGCACGGCCATGCCTATACACATTGTTGTGATAGACTGGAATGATAAAATCCCTCGCAGCCGCTTAATGTTACTGCAGAAGAGAAAAAATTGCTGCATGTTTGAATTTGGAAACAGTATCGCTCAAATTAAGCATTTATTCCTTCGACGAAGTGTTTCCAGGCAGGTGGATCGGTCGCACAGGCCCCATCCGTTGGCCTCCGCGATCACCTGATTTGATTCCTTTTTTGGGGGTATTCATCAAAGGTCGTGTCTATGCGACTAAGCCACACATCATTCCTGAATTAGTGGAACGAATTGAACACACGATACAAATGGTTACGCCTGACATGCTCACCAGAGTCCATGAAGAGTTGATACGTCGCTTATATTTGTGCATTCAGCAGAACGGAAGACATTTTGAAATTTTACCCATAATGTGTCAACAATTGAGACTGTTTTTACATTTATGTATTTTAATAGAGTTTTAAAACACTAACCATTCTTTCGTTTAATAGCTTTGGCGGCCCCGGGAAGAGTTCTTCCTCGTGAGGATGAACATCATTTCAAAAAATTATCCAAAATATTTCATTTTTCGATAGACTCGTTACTTATGAAAGACCCTGTATTAAAAATTATATACATATACATACGTAGTTTTCCACTAAGCACAGGTATTTTGCCGCAAGCCCAACATTTTCCAATCTTTTCTCTTTTCCGCCTTCCTCTTAATCTCCGCATAGATCAATATGAAGAGTCCACTGCAAGAATGATGGATGTCATTTGGAATACATTTTGCAGGAGAAGCAATTGAAAGTTTGAAATGCTTAGCGCTCAAAGCTTAACTGTGATTTTCCGATCATTACTGGACAATGACTATCAGTGTTATTGCCATATAACTCTGTATGTACATTCTATATGTCTTGAGCTATACATTGACAGTCTTGGTTCATTTTCGACAAGAAAGTGACATCCATCATTCTTGCAGTGGACTCCTCATATGTTATATTGATGAAGTCTGTCATATGATATCTTAATATGTCTCGAACTTTTATTCCGTTCACCATTCCTTCCAGTGCATCTTTCAGTAGACAGTATATTCTTAGCCAGCGACCTAGCCAATTTCTTTTTCTCTTGCTGATCAGTTTTTAGCATTATTCTTTCTTCACTCATCCGATAACATATTAAGTGGAAGTGAAATAATCATGAAGATTTTCAGAGCGAATAGTCATGTTGTATGTAACAAAAAATTGTAATACCATATAGGTAAAAAGTTAATAGCTTTTCCAACCAAAAAAAAAATTTTTCTTTTTTTTTTCCAAAATGTTCAACACCCTCTTCTTCGATAACTATTTCGAGTAGGATCATGATTTTTATCCATATCGATAAAAAATCTAATAAAGAATCATTTATCCCTCTGGAGTATTTCAATAGCGTGGTTTTCGTGTAAATTTAATTTAATGCCACTAATTTCAAGTCACTGAACGATGCAACCAGATTGCAACGTTATAGTCGGAGAGGTAGGTTCGCGTAGCGAGACAAACCTGAGTTCGTTGATCTCTTACATCTGTATTACGAGAAAAAAGTGCAGTCTGTTAGCGGCGATGTTGCCAGACTGCTGAAACTCCCAATTCAATTTTCTAATTAACCGTGCATTTATCCACAAAATGGTAATATAGGTTTTCTGTTCACTTACTCTTTATCGTTCCTTTCAATCTGCAGGATTATTTCACTTCCACCCTGTATATGTATTATGCAGTATATTTAAGTAATTTTATTAATTTCAAGAAGTTATATCTTGAAGTGTTTCAAACAAAAATGTCTGATACAATTCTGCTCGTTTTTGCTTCATTTTCGAGATAAAGGTTATTTTTATACAAAATATATTTTCATAACATATTTTGGGAAAGCTATTGAATTAATTACACCCTCTATTTTATAAATTCTAACTTCCAGTTTTTTTTTAAGTAGATTGGATGATAAAAGCGTCTCGACCGAATAATGGAATACTTTTCCCAGATATATTTTGCGTTTAATTTTCTCAATTTTCTCAAATATTCAACATTTTAATGGAGCCATAAGAACCATCAACCAGGTTTTCACAACCACGAAAACCCAAAAACATACCAGGTTAAAAGCTTATAAAGTCCTCATGTATGGTAGTGAGGCCTGGACTGTCCGAAACTCAGATGTTCAACGCCTAACAACTGCGGAAATGAGATTTCTAAGGAGGACTGCCGGCTACAGCTTGCTTGACCACAAAAGGAATGAACTAATTATAAAAGAATTGAAAATTACACCTATTTATGAACATCTCAACCACTAGGCCTATAGATAAAAATGGCTTAACCATGTCAATAGGATGGACCGTTCTAGACTCCCAAGAAAAATTCTCCGCTATATACCACATGGAAGACGATCTTTGGGACGCCCCCTGAAAAGATGGACGGAGACCGTAACAGGCCACTAGGCCTAATATCTGCAAGGACGATGATGATGAATTTTCTCTCGAGTGTAATTTAAATTTGTTATTGTTGCTCCAAAGTATTCGAACTTTTCACCTTTTCAAAGAATAAATTTTCAATTATGTATACTTAAAGAAAACGACAACTTGAATTACTTTTATTAAAATATTTCATTATTATTAGCTAGGGCCTACACATAAATTGTTAATATCATTAAACTAATTGAATATGTTATAACAAAGATCTAAGTGTTATTTTACTGCAAATATTTCCAATTTGAAGTACATTTAAGCAATTTTAGTGTAGCTGTATTTCAGGTACAATTTGAGTACTGATTAACTGTTAAGTTATTTAAATTAATAAATAACGACTTCACGATATTAACTTTATAAATAAAGATGTTATTCTACTTGCGTGACTAGTTTCGACATCTGTTACATCATGTGATTGACTAGTTTCGATGTAAAACACAAATGATGTAAAACACATCGAAATTAGTCAATCAGATTATGTAATACATATCGAAACTAGTCAATCAAATAGAATAACATCTTTATCTATAATTCAATTCAATTCAATTCAATTCATTAAGCCATTAACCATACAGTGATAGGCTTCGTCACAAAAACAACATACAATTGAAAATACACATATAATTGAAAACAGTAATTAGAATGAAAGCACAAAACATTTTGAAACTCTAAAATTAATTAAAACACTTCACTCTTATGTAATAATTATAACTAATCTAAATAACTTTATTTATTAAAAAACAATTTCCTATGAATTTATGTTATGAAACTAATCTACAGAGTAGAAAGGATTAATTAAAAGCCAATTATAAAATCTAGGTTTGAAACTATTGGTTGGTAACTTATAAAATTGACTGGGAAACTTATTATATAATTTCATCCCCATGACAGAAAACTTTGTACTGTACTAGTTTTATGTAATCTACAGTATGGAATATTGATTTGATCACTATTTCTAATTTCATGATCTGTATATTGGCTATTAATGAGTAATTGTCTATATTTTGTCGAGTGTAAAGGACTAGGTCGTGTATATATATATATATATATATATATATATATACGACCTAGTCCTTTACACTCGACAAAATATAGACAATTACTCATTAATAGCCAATATACAGATCATGAAATTAGAAATCTGTTACATCATGTCGAAACTAGTCAATCACATGATGTAACAGATGTCGAAACTAGTCAATCACATGATGTAACAGATGTCGAAACTAGTCAATCACATGATGTAACAGATGTCGAAACTAGTATATATATATATATATATATATATATATATATATATATATATATTTATGACAGTTAATATCTGTGATTGTTTGAAAAGAGGTCGACAATGTTCAAGATAGTTTGATTGGCATAGAATTCTAATGGCTTTCTTTTGCAAAATCAAGACACTCCCAATTTTGCTACCATTTCCCCAGAAAATTAAGGCATACCTAATTATCGACTGAAAGAACGAAAAGTAGGCACATCTTAAATAATTTTGAGAAACACAAGTCACTAATTTCTTTAATAAATATATAACTCTTGTTAATTTTGTGCATATATATTCAATATGATTTTCCCATGTTAAACTGGAGTCTATAAAGAGTCCTAGAAATTTGGTATAGTTTTGTATGTTGTCCTTTTTTATTACATGATTTAGGCTAAAAGTTATGTTGATAGTCTTTTCTTGATTAAGCAAAAAACCATTAGATTCAAACCATAAAGCTATCTGTGGTAGAATATCATTGGTTAGAGCATGTAATTCATTCAGAGTAGAGCTAGAATATAAGAATGTAGTGTCATCAGCATAACATAATTGTTATAGCTTTAATGAATTTAGGAATGTTTAGTAAAGTCGTTATTTATTTAATTTAAATAACTTAACAGTTAATCAGTGATTATATAAGTGTTAAAAGAGTCTATACAAGAAATAAGAAGTATAATTTGAGGTTTAAAGTTTCCTGTACAGTAGATATATGGAGCAGTTATGTAATGTGAAAAATAAAGATTATACGATTATACATTGTGAGACACTCATAGTGTTTAGTGCTCTTCATATTGGGAATGACTGAAGTAATTTGGAAGTACTGAACGTAAGCAATAATTATGTCTAGTTATGTACTATTTGATACATTTTTGAGGTTACTACAACGTAAAGATTGCGCTAATGGCGGTAGTTCTTTTATAACTTACATTTATCCATTAAAAGCCCTCCAGTTCAAATATTTGTACTCAAAACACGCAATTTCGAAATATAAAAGTTTCTAAATAATCCGAGAACGCATCTACTATAAGCTTGAAATTTATGGGACACAAAACTATTGGAAACAAAATACAAAAGATACCCCTGCTGCATAAACACAGATTGATAAACCAATAGCTTCTTCCATTATTTGTAAAACATTTCGTTAGTATGCGTGCCGATTTATTTATTTGCGACATTTGTAAATATGGTATTTTATGCAATTTATTTTCATATTAAAGTGCAAATAACATAAATTTATTTGCACTTTTTACTGTCAGTAAACTGTGTTTTCCTAAACGCTCCAAAACGAAATCCATTCTTCAACAAATTCACAGTTTAAATGACAGCAATATGCTTATTAAAAATTGTCATGTAATTGGTACAAAACTTTAGAAGAGTATCGCGATAAATGGCGCTGTACGAAAGATGAGAATTCGGCAGCAAATACTTGGGTTTTCAGCAGTCAAATGGAATATAATATGTATTCATATGTACCTACCGTAATCGGTAAAGTAAATGTTTTCGTTACCATAATTAGAATTACAAGTCCGCTCGCTATCTGCAACGTAAATAAAATTGTTGTAAATGTTTAAAGAAGAGCGCGTGATAGCGTTGGAATTATATGTGTTCAAAGGGGAGTGTGATGAATGGAAAAAATCTTTATTTAACTTGACTAAATGTCACACATTTTTGGTATAGGACACGCAAAGTTGTTTCCAATACAGCAAGGTTTCACATTTTATCTCCAGTACAAAAACGACATCGAAATGTATTTCTATCATTATTTCTTTAAATAACACGAAAGCGAACTCTATTTTTCAGTGCATATTAACAGATAATGTCTTGTTATTTAAAACTGTCGTCAGATTAATAATCTCTGCAGAGCCAAGAAATGAATTGTAACGAAAAAAATAATGGCAAGAATATAAATGGAAACTATACGTGACATTGTTTCCACCTCAAACGGGATAAAATCAGAAGCGAAAATCTACGTGAATACCAAATTCAATCAATTGAGTGAGATCCCAAAACTCGTTCAGTTCATTCGGCCATTTTTATTATTTATACATATATATGATCAGGATAACACAGAGGGTTTGGAATTGAACGGGTTACATCAGCTTCTTGTCTATGCGGATGACGTGAATATGTTATGAGAAAATCCACAAATGATTAGGGAAAACGCGGAAATTCTACTTGAAGCAAGTAAATCCCGAAAAGACCAAGTATATGATTATGTCTCGTGATCAGAATATTGTACGAAATGGAACTATAAAAGTTGGAGATTTATACTTCGAAGAGGTGGAAAAATTCAAATATCTTGGAGCAACAGTAACAAATATAAATGACACTCGAGAGGAAATTAAATACAGAATAAATATGGGAAATGCCTGTTATTATTCGGTTGAGAAGCTTTTGTCATCTAGTCTGCTGTCAAAAAATCTGAAAGTTAGAATTGATAAAACAGTTATAGTACCGGTTGTTCTGTATGGCTGTGAAACTTGGACTCTCACTTTGAGAGAGGAACAGAGATTGAGGGTTTTTGAGAATCAGGTTTTTAGGAAAATATTTGGGGCTAAAAGGGATGAAGTTACAGGAGAATGGAGAAAGTTACACAACACAGAACTGCACGCATTGTATTCTTCACCTGACATAATTAGGAACATTAAATCCAGACGTTTGAGATGGGCAGGGCATGTAGCACGTATGGGCGAATCCAGAAATGCATATAGAGTGTTAGTTGGGAGGCCAGAGGGAAAAGATTTTTGGGGAGACCGAGACGTAGATGGGAAGATAATATTAAAATGGATTTGAGGGAGGTGGGATATGATGATAGAGACTGGATTAATCTTGCTCAGGATAGGGACCAATGGCGGGCTTATGTGAGGGCGGCAATGAACCTCCGGGCTCCTTTAAAGGTAGTAAGTAAGTAAGTAAGTAATCCCATTACTTTAGTTTTATTAATTGAAATTATATATGATTTTATACGACCTCTATCATTATATTTTAAGCTTGATGTCTTCCAAAACAACGTCAAACCTTGTCTGAAAGTTTGTGTTATTGTGCACGTCACTTGAAAACTCGCTCAGTCCGTAGACCGGTGGATAAAAATAATAAAAATGGACTGAACGTCTTTGGGATTACACTCTTCAGCTGATTTAATAGGATCTGAGTTTCTATATTGGTAGTTTATTTATTTACTGTAGGAACGTAGGAAACTTCCGCAACATTGTTGGAATCACGAAACTCGACAAAATAAGAAACTCTATCTACGTGAGTGCAAAATTCAATAAATGATTTAATATAATTGGTTTCATGCGATGTGTCAATTGTAGTAAATAATTTACTTAATACTGCAGAATAGAAAGTTTGAGTAACATTTTTGATCACGAAAACTGGATAATATAAACGAAAATTTACATGAGTGCTAAATTCAATCAATGTTGATGTAATATTGAAACGTATCAAGCTATCATAACTTTGTTAGAATCACGAAACGAGATAAAATAAGAAGCGAAAATGTACGTCAGTTCCAAATTAAATTAATAATTTATTCATATAGATGCGCAGAAAGTAGTGCAATATCAGTTCCTTTATCGTGTTGCAAATATCTTACAGTTTGCAAGTTATTATTTCCGACTATTACTAAAATATGTGCATAAAAATAAAATTATTTAATATGCACCCAAATGTATAATATGTTATTGCCTGTATTTTACATAGAATGCAATTTCTATAATTAAACATTTTTTACGGAAAACACATTCTCTATAATTAAAAATATGTGCAAAAACCAATATGTGTAACTGAAAAATTATAGACGAAAGATATTCTCTACTGAGGGTAATTAGTTACCATTACCACCGGGTATTTACCCATTTGCAGTGTGAATAAATACATACATACACATACATACAAAATGCTATCTAAAAAAGACATTATCTATTATTAGAAACAGTCCTATACGCAAAAGGTGTTCTCCATTAAAAAATTATACGAACAAGGCATTCTCTACAATTAAAAAAAATATACGCAAAAGCTTTCTATATAATTACAAAATTATATGCAAAAAGCATGCTCTGTAATTATACAATTACATGTAACAGGCATTCTGTATAATTAAAGAAACATACGGAAAAGCATACTCTGTAATTACAAAATTATACGCAAAAGACATTCTCTATAATTCCAAAATTATATGTAAAAGACATTCTCTATAATTAAATAACATACACAAAATACATTCCCTATAATTATAAAATTATATGTAAAAGCCAGTCTTTATAATTATAAAATTATATGTAAAAAGCATTATCTATAAATATAAAATTATATGTAAAAGAAATTCTCTATAATTATCAAATTATATGTAAAAAGCATTATCTATAAATATAAAATTATATGTAAAAGACATTCTTTATAGTTATCAAATTATATGTAAAAAACATTATCTATAAATATAAAGTTATATGTAAAAGACATTATCTATATTCATAAAATTATATGTAAAAAGCATTATCTATAAATATAAAATTATATGTCAAAGACATTCTCTATAATTATAAAATTACATGTAAAAAGCATTATCTATAAATTTAAAATTATATTTAAAAGATATTCTCTATAATTATCAAATTATATGTAAAAAGCATTATCTATAAATATAAAATTTATTCTCATAGTTATGAAACAAAAGGTATGAATGAATTCTTTAAGATTGTTTGAACCAAAATGCAACACTGTTACAGTATTCAATCATAGTAGTAATTTAGGCCCAAGAATATATAACAAATTTATATTTAAATATCCTAATCTTGTCAATTCTAATAGTTGTAGTATTAAATTTAAAAAGTTATGTATGGATTTTATAAATATTGAAAAATTGTAAATTTAAACTTATATGCTATAATTGTATAGTAGACATAAGACAAATTGTATTGCATAATTATTAATTTCAATTCAGGAATCCGCCCCTGAGCACGAGTTCTACTCTTTCAGGGGCGAGCTAAAGTTTTTCTGTATATATTATATTTTATGTTACAATTATTAGCAAAATAATAAATAAATAAATAAATAAATATGTAAAATACACTCTCTATAATTATACAAATATAATTATGTAAACGGCATTTTGTAGAATATAAATTTATATGTGAAAGGCATTCTATATAATTATTAAATTAATGTGAAAGGCATTCTCTATAATTATTAAATTATATGAGAAAGGCATTCTCTATAATTATTAGATTATATGTGAAAGGCATTCTTTATAATTATTAAATTATATGTGAAAGGCATTGTCTATAATAATAATTATTCGATTATGGAACTAGTGAGCAAAGACATAGGTCTACCGTTGCTAGAAAAATCTAATGACATATCATCGACAACCAAAATACATTCACTGGCAAATTCACTAGTAGATCATTTATCGCAACAAGGAACAATAAGTGTCCAAGACTGAGCCTTGCGGAACACAGTATTTAAAGAAGTGACTATAGAAAGGATATCGTTGTAGCGGACTCCTTGAAAGGGATTCTGTAAATAAGATGTAAATAATTCCAATTCAACTCAGGCTACACCATAATATTCCAGATTGGAAACCAATATCCTCCAGTATATGCAGTCAAAGTCCTTTTCTAACGATATTTGATGTGTAAAACGACAAGTAAACGGGGGGGGGGGGGCATCACTTATTTTGTTAGGTTGAACGTAATACTGGCTTTCTTACGAAGTTAACTTATTTGAAACAAGAACGTAAGGACTATTAGGATTTCTATATAATTTCCCAAGCATTGTGATGGTTATAGTCTTCATACTCCATCCTGTGGCTTTCAGTTGGCACCATGCCAATGATATGTTTGAGTTCGATAATGCTCTTTGCCAAACTAAAATTAAGAAGAATAAAGTCAATAACCAACATCCGGAATGAAGGAGAAGATCCGAATTTCAAAGCCTCATGTGTTGGAATGCATCCAAGATATCAGTTAATAGTTATATTACAGATTCTTTGTGACTCGCTTACATTAAACAAATACAATTACAGACTTTTTCTTGTAACTTAATAAATTTAATAGAAATAGTTGTCAAATTTGATATATAAATTTAACGATAGGTAGTTGTAAAGCTTTTTAAGCAAATATTTGTACTGTCTATTGTAATTGGGACTTTGTCCTGTTATAGACATATAAATGAATGAATGAATGAATGAATGAATGAATGAATGAATGAATGAATGAATGAATGAATGTATTTATTTATTTACTTATTTATGAATGAATGAATGAATTAATTAATTAATTAATTCAAACTGAGGACGATGGATATTAAAGGTAATAAAATTACTAACAAAAAATGAAGGAATTTGGTGGAACGGAAATTACACTGACGTCATTCGACTTTCGTCGCTATGGAAATATTTAAATATAATGCGATAAACTCAACATGTGAACGAGACCCATACACAAGCGGAGTTCTGATATAACCTACTTGGAAAGGTTTATTATAATCCATAGAGGAATTGAAGCATAATTTAAAAAGTAGTGTTTTCCTACTGCCCTTTGGCATAAATGAGAAACAGACGCGCTCACACTACATTACTAAATATAGAATTTTAATACAAGCTTAGCATTATTCATATTCAGAAGGCTAAATGACAATAATATTTTCTGGATATTTTCATGTGCAATAATCGATTGCTTGATTGATGACTATACGATAATCGATTGCTTGATTGACTATGTACGATAACCGAATGGTTGGCTGAAGATTATTTGTGACTCGAATGATTGGTTGAACATTATATGATAATCGACTTGTTCGTTTAATATTTTGCGATAATTGATTGGTTAGTTGGAAATTATAACAATCGATTGGTTGGTCGAAGATTAAACGATAAATAATGATTAGGGCGATTGAGTGGTTGGAGGTTATACGATAATAGATTGGTTGGTTGAAGATTATACAATGATCGTTTTTTGTTTCTGATTATGCGGTAATCGATTTATTGAGGATTATCCATTAATCGATGGGTAGATAATTACACGATAATTGATTGATTGATGATTATACGATATAGGTTTATTGATGATTATATAACAATTATCAATATATTACAATAGTTTGATTAGTGATTAAACTATAATTGATTGGGTTATGATTATACGATATTCATTTGATTGACAATTTTACGTTAATGGATTGATTAATGGTTATACGATAATCGACTGAACGATGATTATATTATGATTGATTGATGATTATGTGTTAACTGTATGATTGATGATTATAAGATAATTTATTGACAGATAATTGTATGACAATGATATTTTATTAATGATTATTTAAGATAACTGATTAATGAGATAATTGATGATTATATAATTTAATTATGATTATAATATGATAATTTATTGATGGTTTTGTTATAAATTATTATGATACCTTGTTGTTGTTTAATTAACTGTCCGAAGACAGGTTAGAACCTCATAATTGACACCAATAATAGATCTACATATCAGTCAGAACCTCAATCAGAGGTATATAGGATACCTTATTGAAGATTACATGATAATTTATTATTACATAATTTGATTGACGATTACATAATCGATTGATGATTAAATAATTGATAAATTGATTATTTCATAATTTTATGATCGATGACTATATGATAATTTAGTAATAGTTATATCATAATTCGTTGATTATTATGTATTTGATTGACTGACGATTATATAATTGATAAATTTATTATTAAGCTGCATAATTCCCTATAACTATATGATAATATATTAATAGTTATATTATAATTTATTGATGATTATGTATTTGATTGACTGACAATTACATAATTGATAAATTGATTGATGATTACATAATTGATAAAGTGACTTATTATTATATAATTGTCTGATTGATGACTATATGATAGTTTATTAATGGTTATATTATAATTCATTGATTATTATGTATTTGATTGACTGACGATTATATAATTGATAAATTTATTATTAGGCTATATAATTTCCTGATTGATAACTATATGATAATTTATTACTGGTTATATTATAATTTATTGACGATTATGTATTTGATTGACTGACTATTATATAATTAATAAATTGATTGATGATTACATAATTCATAAAGTGATTTATTATTATATAATTCTCTGATTGATGACTATATAATAGTTTATTAATATTTATATGAAAATTTATTGATGAGTATGTATTTGATTGACTGACGATTATATAATTGATAAATTGATTGATAATTACACAACTGATAAAGTGATTTATTATTATATAATTCTCTGATTGATGACTATATGATAGTTTATTAATGTTTATATGATAATTTATTGATGAGTATGCATTTGATTGACTGACGATTATATAATTGATAAATTGATTGATGATTACATAACTGATAAAGTGATTTATTATTATATAATTCTCTGATTGATGACTATATAATAGTTTATTAATGCTTATATTATAATTCATTGATGATTATGTATTTGATTGACTGACGATTACATAATTGATAAATTGATTGATGATTAAAGTGATTGAAGGTAATATAATTGATAAAGTTGGTTAATATATAATTCCCTGATAATTCTATTATCTAATTATGACGAGTTAGTATGAGAAGTAAAATGTGTACACAGAAGGATTATAGACCTTTTCCCCTGACATAGCAATAAAAATCTTGTCCCACAGGAATATTCGCGTTGTTTCTTTGCATGTATGGTTTCGTAAATTGTTGGAGCAGCCCTGGAATGTGACGCGTAACGACTGCAACACAACGCAGGAATTCTGTCGAACTACGCTGACTCGACAGTGGCGGCAGCTGGAACGTTATCTGCTGATTTGCTGCATTGCGCTGACATTTCGTGTATTCAGCAGGTCCTCCTCAGAACATCGTTTCCACAAAGTCGCAGTTTTTCTCCAGCTCCCCGGCAATATCTCTCTCGGCTTGACGTGTGTGTGGCGGCCGCTCCAGGTCATCCCGATCAGCCCTAATGCCGCGCTGCTCTTTCTAATGGGCTCCACTGTTTATTTCTTTCAAAACTGATAGCACCAAATCCTTTTCATAAATAAGTCCTATCGCAATCACAAAACTTACAGTTAAATCTACTCGCATTTAAACGTTTTAAAGCAGGAATGACTTTTCAAATAATACACTACGAGGCACTTTTAGTTTGCTAATATAGTAAAACCCAGGGTTTAAGCTAGAAAATAAACAATTGTCGCAAAAATTCACAAATAAAAAATATATTTGTGCAAATTGCGAAAAGCTTGTGCAATATTAAAAATAATTGTGCAGAAAGATAAAATTAATGAAGTATGCAGAAAAAAAAAGTTATGTAATTTGTTTCTTGGAGTTTTATTACTTTCAATCAATCTTATCACACTCTAGATATACAAGGACATCAATTTATTTTTACTAACATTTCTAATATTAACCTGGCTATACCTCTGGATCAACGGTTGGGAACCGTAAACATGTTTGCTACCCCCTTCCACTACTTATGATACTGGCTTAATATACAAACAAATCACTTTACTAGGTATAGGAGGGAAGAAAAGTAGTTCATCCATTTACGTAAACTAGGGAATATCGAGATTTTGAGTTTGATAATTTTCATTGGGTTTTTGTTTAATCAAAATAGAGTACAGTATTAACAATGAGTGTTTTTACTCACGAACTGAGCTGTCCATGCGAACGTGTTCATTATGCAGTGTATATTATACTGTTTATAGCACATTATCGTACACCAGCCGTGGCGAAAAGGCCATGGTGCTCCGAGCCACTGTGTAAGCTGCAACGTCCATAGCACCTATGGAGGGAGGCGGACAACCGAAGGGGAAGTTAATGTTTAGGACGTGTAACGAAGAATGAAATGAACAAGAAAACATAGGACACATTATCACAACCTAAAATTAACTGTCTTCAGAATGTCTCTGCGACAAAGTTTCAAAATCAGGAATTATGTCACTTACTGCCAATCGTAGTTGATCACGAAGGTATTTGTCTGTCAGTCGTGATCTAAATTTGATTTTTACTATTTTCATTGTTGAAAATAATTTTTCACAAACGTAAGTTACAGCGAACATGGCTTCAACAGAGCAAGCGAAAGAACGAAGCTTCAAATATTTATTTTTTTCCAAAGATTTGAAAAGTTCAATATCTGTCAAGTCCTTACATCTAGCTTTCATTTAACGTCACATTGTAAATCTGGTGAGTTTAAATTGAAAATCTAACCGCATTATTCGTACATCTGCTGTAAAAGAATCGACGTACAAAGATAATAATAATAATAATAATAATAATAATAATAATAATAATAATAATAATAATAATAATAATAATAATAATAATAACACTTAACCTTTTAATGTTTCATCAGTAACATGTAGTAACTTATAATGCCGTTTTATGTTATACAACCGTTTTCCTAGTAATATTTGTGAACAAATCATACATTTAATATTTTCATCATATTGTAAGCAAAAGAATGCATCCTCCCATCCTACTTGAAACTTTCGTTTTTTATAGAGATACATGGTTTCGAGAGAGATATTGCGACGATACGCCACTCGCAGGTCCGAGACAAATACAAATAGAACGGAGTTTGACTCCAGTGAGTAAGAGGGTGGGGGTTGTAGTTAGGAAGCGAGAGAAAAGCACTGCGAGCCACAATGTGCTCGTGAGTCGCATTTTCGCCTCGGCTGCCGTACACTATAGAGAATGAAGTTAAATTGAAAAATAATCAAATATGAATATTTAAACACATTTTTTAAAATGGTGGCCGTTCATTTCGATACAGGCTTCAGTTCTAATGTGCATATTATCGCACTATAGACTATTGCACCTAATTCCAATACCAGTTTCTTCCTTCGTATCAGTAACTCATTTTGAAATAATTCTGTACCTATTCTATAAAAGAGTAGGCTACCTTACGTACTGTAAATTCAATCTTCACTTCTGTCCGACCAGGAGAGATAAAATTACTCAGACATGCTATCTACTGTCCGTCCAACTGGTTATGTCGCAGGGTTTCAGAAAGGGGGACTTTTTTATTGGGTTATTTTACGACGCTGTATCAACATCTAGGTTATTTAGCGTCTGAATGAAATGAAGGTGATAATGCTGGTGAAATGAGTCCGGGGTCCAACAACGAAAGTTACCCAGCATTTGCTCGTATTGGGTTGAGGGAAAACCCCGGAAAAAACCTCAACCAGGTAACTTGCCTCGACCGGGATTCCAACCCGGGCCACCTGGTTTCGCGGCCAGACAGGTGTGGACGAAAGGGGGAAAATCACGTGACAGTTAATTACTTAACGAGGCCCTTTTATTTAAGTTATTTTAAACAGTTATATAATATTACGTAGACGTCCAATTCCTAACAGAAATTAATGTTTTCAGGAAACAGCTAAGACAGCCCAGCCACTAGCCTTTACAGAGAGGAGAATAAAAGCGGGTGGGGAAAATCGGGATGCGATGTAGCCAAATAGACGAAAGTACCTGTGCGAAATTGATTCAATATTGAAAGCTCTTTCGTCACTGGAAAACGCGAACATATTTTTGGAACATACTGTTTACTGTGACCATAAGGCTACTATGACTGTATATGCGGCGTTGGATCTGTGTGGAGGACAGTTGAACTTTATTAATAGAACGGGTGGGAGTGAAGTACATTAAAAAACTCAGATACAATAAAAATTGAAGTAAAAATAAAATGATGTCCCTGTACTAATGTAAGTAAATCATTATACGTAGGTACGTTTAGAATCAATTACTGATGAATTTACATCACATTAAAATACGTTATTTTGTGGGCATTCTAAACATCGAAATTCTTTACTAGTAGGCCCATCAAAATTTATTGTTAGCAGAGTGCTAACTCTTTTTACTGAAAGGCGGTTTCTAATTCCAGTTTTTACAAGACTCGTGCACCTAAATCCTCGCTCACAATTTACAGTATGCGATGGAATTATATAAATCAATTAGAAGAAATTGTTCACTTAACTTACATGAATTTCACCAACTCTTTGAAATCAATTCCTGAACATCTGTTGCTCAATACCTTCTAGAATATTGCCCATGCCATTAGCGTTTCATTTAATTTCAGATTAGTTTAAATATATCTCTTATTTCATTTTCTCCATTACCATATTCGTTTCTGAAGTTCAATGTGGTTGTCGCATTTTTGCACATTTACATTCAAACTTTGTTGCATTTTTAGAAGTCGAGTAGCAAAATGCGACAAATGCGGCTTAAACCCTGGTTGTTAACCCTTCTCCCAACCCCCAAGCTGGAGGACCACCTCTATCTGCTGCCCATGACTGCTTATTCAATATATTATTATTATTATTATTATTATTATTATTATTATTATTATTATTATAGGAATTTATAAGTGTATGTATATAATTTTTCCTTTATAAAACTTTTAAGCATACATGACATTCAATAAGGCTTCATAAATATTTCTGTATTCTATTAAGTATTGATACTAAAACTCTGGGTTGTACTAGTAGACTATATTGTAAAACTCTTCTATTAGTATTAGTATTAGTATTTATTTATTTAACCTGGTAGAGATAAGGCCGTCAGGCCTTCTCTGCCCCTCTACCAGGGGATTACAACTATAACATGAACAATAAGATTACAATTAATATTAAATTTACAATTACAATTACAATAAAAATTAAAGTACGACAAGAATACCTGATTAATGAAAGCTAGACATTTTATCATAGAAATTAAGAACAAAGAATATTTTTGAATTTACTAAATTACAAATTAAACCTACAATAACAAAATTCTATAGTGATGAAATTACCGGATATTGAAATATTTTGTGATAGATTAAGAGAACTATTTACAAGAAACCATGTCTGAACGAGTCTCAATTACTGACCAAGTGCCTAGTAAGTTTGCATTTGAATTCAATTTTATTTCGACAGTCCCTGATGCCAGCAGGTAACGAATTCCAGAGTCTTGGCAGGGCTATTGTGAAAGAGGATGAGTATGAGGAGGTGCGATGCGATATATATTTCAACTAGACTGTGACTATAATTAAGACTTTATAATATTATTAAGTTTTTTTTTTTTTTTTTCGTTTGACATATTCCATATTTTAGCAGAGAATCAATGTACGAATGCCATGGCATGTAAATAAATACAATGTAATACAATACAATACAATTGGTTGAAGAAACATTTCAGAATCCTTTCAATGTTTTGTCATTAGATGAGCAAACTACGCAATTCTTTGACTTCATTATTTTTAATGCATTGGGAGAAATTACGTGATGGAATGGTTTATTAGCCTATATGACAAAATACTGTAAATTGATAACATATTACTTTCTGAATGCGAAAATGGATTTCTGAAACGAAACTCGTTTGTATTCATTTTTAAGGTAATTGATTATCATTATTATTATTATTATTATTATTATTATTATTATTACTATTACTATATTCAAAGGAAATTTATTTCATTATGTTCTTACCGATTCCTGCCTAATAACTCTGAGTATATCTATGATAAAAAATGCGAGCACTTTAAATCTCGAAGCCTGTATGCCAGACGTCATGATCTCGATTACTTATTCTTATGTAAGGTCCTTAAAGGTGACATTAATTGTCAATCTTTCTTAAACAGTGTCAGCCTTCGTATTCCTATGAAGGACATGAGACATCACAAACCCTTCTATATTAGAAATTCTAAATCTTCCTCGCCGGTCTCCAGATGTATTAAAAATGCCAACTTACATGTTGGCGATTTCGATCCATTCAATGCATAGAAGTATTAGGATAGGGCAATGTCTTTGCTAATATTAATTTCATTATCTTTCTACACATATTAGTAATACTTTTGTATAAATCAACTCCTTTCCATAAAATATTATAGTATTAATTCTTGTAAACTAATCATTGTAATCTATGTTCTTTATTTTGTTGTTATCTCTTTTATGTAATGTGTACCATAGTTGTTCATTTTATTGCATTATTTGTATCACTGTGCTGGACTTTTATTGGCCTATGGCTGTTGTCCAGCAAATAGATAGATAGATAGATAGATAGATAGATAGATAGA